>NC_141222.1:16589334-16926834 GCF_054856515.1 Filicampus tigris
ACAGTACTTTTCTTATTTAAACCAACCCCCAAAAATTCTAAAAAAGCAACTTTGATGCCAAAAAGAAAAAAATGTATGAAGATTGTGCTACATACTGACAATGGGTCTGATAAACGACAATGCTGACATCTGCTGGTGATTGGACGTCATTGCAACGCTTCCCAAGCCTGAAACTTTGTGATTAATTGCGTCAGAGCCTTGGGCATCAACTGCACACAAAAAACGCATTTCTCGAGTTAACTCGATGTTGGGGGTGTACTAGTAGATTATAAAAAATGATTTAAAACGATATAGGCATCAAATGAGTTAATATACTTTTAATATTATAGGCCACTCCTCGCTGACGTACTATGTAGCATACTGTAATTCATTTCCGCTTCCGGTTCTGTTTAGCGAGTAGATTTTCTCTCCACAGTCCAGGCACTTATTACTTTGCTTGCTATTTTGCAGTTCAAAGTTGGATGTTCTCCGCTTCAACGCGGTTCCAGCCAAACATCTGTGAAAAGTGGACTCAGTCACCCAAGCACTTAATTCCAGTGTTAATAGCGCTAGCTGTGTCAATCTTAGGTTAGCTTAACAATTTCCATGACTTCCCACTTCGTCAGAATGACATTTGTCAAAAATGTATAGCTTATTTGCCACAGGGGAGGCGATGATGACTGACTTGGAGCTACTCCGCAACGTGTTTAGCCGCAGCAGTAGCCACTCGAAGCTCGTTGCTGGCTAGCTGGTATAGCATAAGTAGCGCTGAGCTGTGCGTCAACCTCTGACCACATGCGGTGGGGAATGTGAGCGATGCAGCCCAGCGAAGCTTTTTGGAACGTCTCTGTGGTTGATTCTCAATTTTGCTAGTCAATGTGCTTTAATAAAATGCAAAATATAAATTTTGCCTCGGAAATTGCAATGCGAAACCGCTTACTTCGAGCCTTGTTTAGTGGAAGTGAGGCCTTAGATTCCAAGGTATAGTCATAACATTTGGCGTAATATATTTAAATGAATGTCATATTACATAGTATCGCATCATAACATGTCGTGCCTTCAATATCTATCACTGGATTAAGTAAATCAAATTTTCCAGGTTGCATTGTATTCAGTGTTGTATCAAGACCTTCCTTTGTACACTAAGATTTTACTTAATACATTAAAATGAATTGTATTGTCTCTTACAGTATAGTATGCTTAATTTAAGTATAACTGGCTATCTTATCGTATATTATTGCATCGTACCACATCATATATCATCATATTCTATTATATCGTGTCATAGCAAACTGAACCAAACTTCTCAGTGGAAATAAGGCCCATCTTCCACTGTATACTCCGAACCACTGTCTAAATTTTCTTGTTACAACTGATGCTTTCAATCTTGCGTGGACCATCGTATCGGACGGTGTTGTATCGTGCCATACCAAATTGCACTCTTTAGTGAAAATAAGTTGTAGTAGGTAGTGGCTATTTCTACCTTATCACATTGCATTGATTTGCACCATATAGTCCGGTACACTCCCCCTTCTTCTTTATGCCTCATTACGATTGTGAATACCAACCACCCCTGCACCATTTAAGTCCAGCGCATTTGTGTACTGGTCTTACTGTATGTCCCACTCCACCCGACTGCATAATTTCCACAGCAACTGGAATGCAGCCTTTTAATTGCCTAACGTCCAATTAAGGGCAAACTAATGGCATTGCGGCTCTGAAGTCCAGGGGAGAACGATGAAGAGCGGGGTGAGGGGGGGCTGGAACAACAACAACTGCTGCTGCACTCGAGAGGCAGCTATGGATTAGTATTCACTGCTTCCCACTACAGAAGATTAATGAGCAACCTTGTAGCAGGCTAATTTAGAACAATAAGCCCTAATTAATTACAAACAATCAGCCTCGCTTTCTCCCCAGCTTTACTTTCTTCTCATTCCAATTACTCACCTTCTTTCTCCTCCTCTGGTTCCGGTTTTAGTATTTTTTTTTGTTTTTTAGCCGTCGAAGCCTCTCTCATTCCCTGCTGTCCAAATAGCCTTAGGTAAAAAAGCTGCAAAGTGGGTCTAGTTTCACTCAAGAACCCCCAACCCCCCCCTCTCAACCCAGCCCCCCTTCCACCACTATCTTTGACTTTCTGTCCTGCAGCCCCAGTGATTAATGCGAGGTCTTGTATTAGGCGTGGTAGGATTTGCCAATGCCGGACACGCACTCCGCACTGCTCGCAGACGTGCGCTAATAGCATCTGTCGCTAATCTATGACTGCTTACAAGTGCGACTTCTTCCTCAAATGCCACCGCAAACCATTGTGGTTATGGACGAGCAATCTGGTCCATCCAATGCTATCTGATGCAAGCCAGACTGATAGGGGTTAATAGGTCTTAAGTAGCCGCATGTATAAGAGAGGGGAGGGTTTTTAACATGGCACTGTTAGCCTCAAATACTATTGAATCAATACTAGAATGCTTCTCCGTAGAGAGCGGTAAAACTGGTAAAAATTCTCGGGACAGTCCCGAACAAATGAGGGAACATTTAAGGGTCCTTCTCACATTTTTGGGAACTTTTTTTTCTGTCAGAATCTTGCTGGTAAACAAATTTACAGTTATGATAAACATGGTAGCTTTTAGAAAAATATAAGGTGCAATGGACCAAATTTGTGACAAATCAGGTTTCATTGTTTTAAGCCATTTCCACCAATGCTTTACAATATTGATCCGAACCTAATCTCCCTGTCAAGTAAAATGAGACCTTAACTTTGCCTCTGTACTCAGAACATTTTAGTTAATACATTACATTAATATTGAACCATACCATATCATATCTTAATTTCCATCACAGGATTGTTAAGTGTATCTATCGATTATATCATATCTTATTGTGTCTTATTTTATTGTGACATTGTGTTGTATTACATACTGTGGTGTTGTTCTCCATCTACTCTCATCTGGGCCATTCCTTTTGGTGGTTTTATATTCTTTTTATGGCAATGAGTATTTGGTTTGTGTATTTGCAGGTCACCTTTGAGCAGCACAAGGAGCACCTGTCCCGTATGTTCCGCCAGTACCAGCGTCAGGAATCCACCGGGTCTCCCGACACCATCCGAACCGTCTCTGGAGTCAGCCAGAGCTCAGAAACTGCAGACTGTACCAACGGCCCCCCCTCTACCGTCATCGAGCTCACGGTGGATGAACTCTCCGCTGATGCTTCTGATCCACTGGAGGTGTCCGTTAATGTGTCCAAAGTGGTGGAAGATGAACATAGGCTGTCTCAAGAGGCTTCCAAAGAAGATGCTGGGATTCCAACCAACAACATAGAAGAACCGGGTGGAAAAACAGACCAACAGGAACCGGCAATTGAGATCGAGAAGGCAGATCCTCTGCCAGAAGCACCTCAGAGTGAGGTTCCTGTGCCAGTTGAGGGAGAAGTCGCTAAAGATGAAGACTCTACGAAGGAAGGAGTTGCCAAGGATGAGCCCAAGAATGACCAGGCGTCTCCAGAGTCTGCTGCACCTCTGGACAACAGCTTGCTGGGTGGTGCCTCAGTCTTCAATGAGGACTTGGTAGACGTGTCCTCCGTCAGCGACCCGATTGACGACAGCCAGGAGGAGTCGTCGTACGCCTCTGCTGCAACTGAAGAGGACACGGTTGGAAAAAGTGAAGGCCATGACATGAAGCAGGAAGTTGGTGAAATGCAGGAAGTTGCTTTAGAAGAAAACAATAAAGAAACCGGAGCTAAAGTGGTACCTGAGAGTGCGCAGACCTCCCGAGCACCTAAGACCCCTGGAGCAGATGTTGAAGAAGATACAACAAATACGCCACAAGAGGAACCCACTTCTCCTGACCAGCAGCCAACAGCACCCTCTGCAGGGCAGGAAATTCCGAAAGGGTTGGATTCCATCTCACCGAGTCAAGACACAACCGCCTCCGGGGAGGAATCGCCTTCTAGTGGCACCGTTAAAAGCACAGCTGGCCAGAAGTCCAAAGAAATCAAAATAGCTCGCCTGGATGTGGCCAATGTAGCATTAGACACGGAGAGACTGGAACTGAGGGAGGCACACTCAACAGTATGCATCTTTTTCTCAAATCTCCCCACTTTTTCTGTTGTTATTTACAACTTCTACACACTTATAAAGGGCTTGTTTACACTGTAGGTGCATTTTGGGAAATAGATGGCTCACAAAACATTAACTTGTCGTTTAATTTCACACTTAATGGGTGGGCAGACCCGCAAGATACCTAACTATTTGCACACAAGCAAAAAAGTCAACGTCTATGTGGTGTGTCGTTGTTGTGGTGTCGACAGGAGACAAGCCAAACGGCGATGACAGCAGCCGCCGGACTCTCGTCGGCCCAGTCCAAAGAGAGTGCCACCTCGGTGCCGCGTTCCACCATGTTCCGCATCCCGGAGTTCCGCTGGTCGCACATGCACCAGCGCCTCCTCACAGACCTGCTCTTTGCCATTGAGACGGACGTGCAAGCGTGGAGGAGGTAGGCCAGGCTTCTATTGGTAGGAACAAAAAACCCACTTGTATATGTTTTGTGTTCTTTGTGAAGTAAATGAATTTGACTGTATACAAAAACCATAGAAAGATGACCACTTGATGATAAAACATCATCAACATCGTGCTCCTTCTGCTGTCACACTTTGTGTACATTAGTGTACATTCTCTGGCCTAATTTGAAACCCTAACTCTTGTCTAAAACTAAAACCTAGGATTGAAATCCCCACTTGAAACTGGAACTGAGGCTTGGAACCGCGCCTTAAAACCTGATCCCAGGCTTGAAACACTAACTTGAAACCTTTGTTTGAAAGCCTAACCTTTACTTGAACATCTGCTTTGAAATCATAAACCTCATTTGAAACCGTAATTTGGAATCCCCAAAAAATGTTTGAAACCTTAACCTTGTCTTTTAAGTCTTATTGGAAACCCTAATCCAGGTTTGAGGACCTAATTTAAAAATCTAATTTCAAACTATAATTTGAAACAGTAACCCTATTTGGAAACAAATTTGAAACTGTAATCCAGGTTTAAAATACAGATCTTGAAACCCTAACCATTGTCTGGGACTGGAACCCAGGATTGAAATCCCAACTTCAAACCCTAACCCTTGCGTGAGACTGGAAAAGAGGACTGAAACGCTAATTTGAAAACCCAACCCTTTTCTGAAACTGAAATTTGGTGTATTCTTCTGTCTGTTCAGCCACTCCACCAAGACAGTCCTGGACTTCGTGAACAGCAGTGACAATGTGGTGTTTGTGCACAACAGCGTGCACCTCATCTCGCAGGTGGTGGACAACCTGGTCATGGCGTGCGGCGGCATTCTACCGCTGCTCTCCGCCGCTACCTCCTCCTCGGTAAGACAATGACACACGCGCGCACACACAAGAGGAAGTTATCCATCCACATTGACCTTTTGCCAGTCGCGTTTGCTTGCCGTTAGTCGATTCCTTAACATCGTTAGCTTGTTTTTTTTGTGTTGTCTGACCTCTCTTTTATGGGATGCTGTTCGTTTGTGTGACTTGGGCATTCAGATTTATTGTTGTTTCTAACTACATTTACAGCAACGTTCATGTAAAAATAGAGACAAGTGTGTTCTCTGCTTGCAAGATTAAGCACCTCCCCTCAAACAGATGCTTTCAGGAAATAGGGCCATTGATTTTACTCATGCCTGAAACATACTTGTAGTAGCAAAAACGTGATGAATTTGAAAAAAAAAAAAAAAAATGTAATTCAATTGTATTTCTAGATTATGATTCATGTCGTGAAGATTTAAATGAAATAAAATTACATTTAGTTAATTCACAAGTTTATGTAATTGAATTACTATATTTATTAGTGTAATAAACACTGTACCCTTATTTATTCTTAAATGAAGTTACCATATACGGTACATAAAATCACAACAATTTAATTTATTTCTTATTACCCGTAATTGTGGGGGCATACATTTATAATTTTCCACAAAATATGTTAAAATTAAATGTCAACAGTTTAATTTAATCATTGATTTTTGATTAATATAAAGAATATTTAGAATATAATAAGAATATCAACAATTTGACTAATACTTTTTCTAAATGAAAACGAAGAATCGTTACCTAATCGTCCTCTTAATTTACAATGAAAATAATTGTATTTGAAGTTATTACTTTTTTTTTTAATGTCTATTTCATCAAAACAAACCATTTACTGTCTAGGTTTTGATGACAATAGCAGACATTTTTTGACTTGAAATGAATTGTTCACATCCTAAATAAATGTCGACAGATTCTTCATTTTTTGTTTATTCAATGTGAGATTTAACTATTTCGGAGAAAAAATATTTAAATGGTATAAAATAAAAAATAATAACAATTTCTGTTGCAGTGATTTGAGCTATTTGCAATAAATAAATAATTAATTACGCATGCTAGTTTGTAATCCAGGGAAGATTTGTCAAAGTATTAAAAAATATATATTGTCATTGAATTGAAAAAATACGAGTTTTAAAAATAAATGTTATATAGTTTTACAAATAACAAAATAAAGGTAATAGAATGAATAAACAAAAAAAAAAAATCAAAGCTATGTCATGTTCCCCCAAGTAGTCAGCCACACCCCACGTAACTGCCGTTTAATACAGTCACTATTTATGATGGCCATTTTAGTTAGTAAACACATTGGAGTCTGCTTATGCTCCATTTCCCTGCTGCTTTCATATCTGTGGTGTGTGTTGTGCCTTCAGCACGAGCTCGAGAACATCGAGCCTTCTCAGGGCCTGACGATGGACGCCTCAGTGGCCTTCCTGCAGCGCCTCGTCAACCTCATGGACATTCTGGTCTTTGCCAGCTCGCTCAACTTCGCCGAGATTGAAGCAGAGAAGAACATGTCGTCGGGCGGCATCCTGCGACAGTGCCTCCGCCTTGGTATTGTCACTTCCTCACTTTCCATTTTTCTTTTTTTTTTCTTTTTGAAAATTGCCTTTGTGTGTATTCTCTCTGCTCTCCTTCCCTTATCTTGTTATTATAACCCTCACCGCATGGCAATGGTCGTAAAATGGTCACTATCGTGATGTAGTGATTTAAGCATAATGGTCTCGGCTGCGCTACTGCGCTGTGTAGACTGAAGCCCCCCCATTCACCCCTCAAATCCCCCCAGGCCATTTTCATATCTATTATTCCAGCCTGTTAAATATTCGAGAGAAATACATTCAACATGGACGTGCTCACTTGCAACACAAATATCCAACCCTAATCTTGTCTTAATCCCTGTTTGAAACACGAATGCTGCATAAAATTTATTTACGTTTATTAGGGGTGTGCATCTCTCCACAAAAGACGATTCGATGTGGTTTTTGATATGTTAGGTGCGAAACAATTCCAGGACGGTTCGATTTGAAAGTGGTACCATTCGGTTCAGTTTGACTCAGTGGGATTACGATTCGATTCGATATAGTATGTCTCAGTTCGATAGTGTATGATGCAATTACATTTTTGTTATTTTACACACATTTGAATGAATTTGTCAGTTCTGTAAATGTGCCAATTCCTTCTAAGATATAGCTCTCCAATAAAAGACGATTTGATACGTATCTCGATAAATTCAAAGTGGAACGATTCGATTTGGTTTGATTCGATGCACTCACACTTTTTAAATCAAAAAACGGTTTTCCGGTTCAAGCAGTTTTTTTGTTACACTCCTAATATTTATACATAACAACATAAGACAAAGATGATGGCATTAAAACATGCCACCATTCCCCCCCAAAAATAAATAGCAAAAAAAAAATCTGCTCTTTTTTTTCGTGTTAAATATTTTGTTAAATGTAAATATTAAAGAATAAAGTATTGTAAAACTGTCAAATGTTCTGCCTGTAATCCATACCTTTATTGTTGTAAGCACTAAGGCACCAAAAACAAGTTATTTTATTCATTGTATCTTTTTAAACTAATCGGCTGATTAATTGTTTATTGGAATTTTATTCTGCCAAATATCGGAATTGGCCTCAAAAAATCCACATTGGTCATGCCCTACTTGAAACCATACGTTGAAATTCTAACCCAGACTTGAAACGCCAACTCTAATTTAAAACCGTGTTTTGTAACCCTAAGTGCAGGATACAGTAATAAAAGCTTCTCACGTGCAACATTGTACTACAATAGCAACGAGTCACACAGCAATCTTGCAGGTCCAGTGTTGGAAAATCAGCAGCTGCATTTGTTATGAAATGAATATTTGATGAGGTATGTGCTTCCCATTGAAGGCGCCTAATCGGATTTGGGCAGAGTGTAACAAGGTTTTAGAGTCTACCAGCCCCCCTTCCCTCCTCCCCTCCTCTCGTACGTCTCCTTTTTACAAATGGCCGTATGAGAGAGTGGTCCTAATGGAAAAAGCCAGGCCATTTCCAGACGGAATAATTCCCTCCTTCGCTTTCCAAATGGCTGAAATTTGTCAGTTGTCAAGTAGCAGTAGCAGCGAGTGGGGGTTGTGGATTACAATAGATGACATTAGATGACATTAGATTACAAGTGTGCCACATGTGAAGTGAAGTTGCATCAGGGTAAGATGTTATTTGCCACAAAGGAGGGGAAAGTGTCTCTCACTGCCGACTCAGCGCGCACACACGCACATCCCCCCCCCCCACACCCACACACACCCACACACATGCGCAAGTGAGTATGTGTGTGCGTGATTACTTGTGTGATTCAAGAGCATGCCTTGCACTGTATGACCTTGGAGCAGGCACACCGAACCAGGCTGAGACTGTTGGCACCACCTGGCCACGCACGCACGCACTCGCACGTGCGCGCACACACACTCACTCACACACATTATTGATATACAGTAACTGGTTCTTCAACGATTGTTTCATTTGCTCATTCAACTGTCTCACTTTGAATACAATATACATTAGTAGGATTTCATTTTAAAACCAAATCGTATTACCGGTAATATTTTGACATTGGCACACATACAACAAAAGCATAAAAGAACATTATTTATACATATAAAGGTGGTGAGACTAATAATCCTACGTTTTAATCTTCAATGAAACTAATCTCTCTTTGATTTGTTCAAATTCTCAGTTGCGATGCTGACCTAACTGCAGGCAGGAAAGTAAAAACAACGTACTTACACAACAAACTGTACAATGTGATATATTTACATAACGCATTGCATTACATCATAGTACATGCAGGGCTCTAAACTAACTTTTTACACTGGTTGTACTGGTGTGCCCGACTTTTTTCCTTTAGTGCCGCAGCACAAAAGTTAGGTCCACCCAAATTTTCCACTGCATTACATTCAACACTGCACTTTTATAGGTTCACAAAACATGTCTTTTTAGGCAGTACTGACTGGAAAGTAGTTAGCTAACAATCGGATTATCATAAAGTTCTTTTTTTGAAGCACAGTTCTGCAAGACAGGTAACCTAACTCAAAGGTGTTGGCGCTTGAAGTGGTCTTTGTCAGAGTGTTGGTTATGACTTTTAAACATTTTGGGCTTTAACTAAACAGTCAAGAAGTTGTCAGTCCTTATCATCCGCAGCTTTTTCCACTCTGATACTGTATCTGATGACCACAGGTCACTCACCTATGCCTGTCACAGTAACACTTTTTTTTTTTTTTTTTTTTTTTTTTTGCATTACACTTTCCCCAAAACGATCATCATTTTATGTTACTGATATTATGATAGAGCATCTTTAATAGAGGATATCATTTTTCAGAGAAAATAACTTTGAATCTCTAGAAAGTTGACCATTGGTATTGAAATGTAGACCAATAAATAAAATATGGGAGATAAATGAAAAAAAAAAGAAGTATACCACACTCAGGCTCTGTTCACAAAAAAAAAAACTGCACTTAGGCAAATATTAAGCATGTGGTATAGAGAGTCACTCGTACCTTCCCCCCCGCACCTCGAAAGGTTCGCACTGCTGCAACTTTTTTTTTTTTTTGTAGGCATACCATTGAGAAATTAGGATGCCTGGGCGCCCAGATTGGTCTCAGTCTAGAACACTGACATGGTGGATTAAAGGATCCAAACCGGCCGTGTAAAATCAAATGCAGCAATTATGCACAGTATTCCTCAGAACTTTTTTTAAATGATATTGGAATGATTGAGGTGAGTTGTTATTTGTTGCAGAGTGTTTCAGTCGTTTAGGGCAAAACATTGAAAAGAGGATCGACCAAAAGTATTGCGGATTTGGGGAACGGAAAGCTTATTAAAACTTCTGGAACTCCAACACTTATTTGATACCGTGGAACCCACTAACTCAAAGCCGTAACCCTCATTCGGTTGTGAATTCCATCTTCAATCACCTCCCTTTCTTCTTGTAGTGTGCGCGATGGCGGTGAGAAACTGCCTGGAGTGTCAGCAGGCTCAGTTGAAGCTGAACAAAGAAGCAAACGCAGCCATTCCCGGCAAATCTGTGTCTGCACAGGCAAGTCATACCCAGGATATCTTCTTCCGCTCCTGTTTTTTTTTTTTTTTTTTCCATCTTTACAGTCACTTTCAGACCAGATTGAAGCTCTGCCCTTTCCTGCCCACTGACCACCGACCCCCAGGCATTATTGCATTAGCTCCATGCTTATTGTATTACCCCCTACCTTTGTCGTTGTTGTTGTGTTGATCTGATCCAGCGGCTTCCAGTAAAAGTCACGCTGTTCTTTCCCTGAACTGCCGCCGTGTGTGTGTTAAAGCTCATTCATAATGCAGCTGCTCTATAGAAAAGCCATTACCTTAAGGACGCCGTTCTCCCACCGGAAGAAATCCAAGCCCCTACCCGTGTATGTTTGTGTCTTGTCGATCAAATCAAATGTCTCTTTTGACTGGCGCAGAGCCCTGTGGATGCGGTGACGGGTGGGATGTCTCCCGTGCGCGACTTTGAGCGGCTGCTGCAGGACATGGACATTAACCGCCTCAGGGCTGTCGTCTTCCGGGATATTGTGAGTTATGGAAAGCATGCGCACACATGGTTATGTTCAGGTCAGTTGAGTACTGGTCAGCAGAGTTTGTGTTTTCACCAAGAGCCACAAACAACTAAAGCAACAATGTTCCAATTGATTTTACAGTCATTCTATTCAATAGGCCCATACAACCAGGAGAGCTAACTTGAAAAAAATTGTTCCTACTTTAAACTCTCATTTGGAACCTTAAATTTTTAATAGTCACATTCTTTTCCCTCAATATTGCAATTGCGATTTAATGTGCGATTATTTTTTTTCAAGGTCCTCTTCCCATGGATTTTTGAACAAACACAAGCAATAAATTAATTTGTATTAAAATATGATCAGATGTATTATGCTGTACATAAATGTTTTGTTTTTATAGGTTAGGCTTCCTAACTAACACCAAATGAACCACGGATTAAAGGAGATGTATCGTGCTGAATCAATGTGTTTGAGCTCTTAGCCACATTACAATGCTTCTTCCTCACCAAAAACACACCCTCAGTGGTGTTTTCTTCCATTCATCCGTCTTAAAGCATTCCTGCTCATTCCTCCTCTCTAAGCACCAGTCCCACCCGCTCCACGTCACAATGTGAGGATCCACCCCCGTACCGCCACTGCCGAGTGAAAACATGGACATGACATAACATGATACATCTCCTTGAATATGAAAGAGAGTATATTTATCCACTTCAGTTAGAGTTGTTAACTTATTAAAAACGTTGACTTGCTGTCTTTTAAATGTTCACAAAATTCTACAAAACAAGTGGTAAGTCATAAATCAGATCAGATTAAGAATTTCTCTTTCACTGTTTCGATTTCACTTGTGCTTAATATTGTATTTGAGCATACACTTGCTACTGGTCTCATTTTTGGTAAAATGATTCCACTCGCTCGGCTTCCTCAAAACTGTATGGCTTGATGGAAAAGGAACTTGAAAGGAGTCTTGTGACACTTTCCGTAGAACAAACAAACTGTACACACATATACACCCACACACGTGAATACAGGTGTTGTTTAGTATTTTTGTTTTGTTCCAGGAGGACAGTAAGCAGGCTCAGTTCTTGGCTCTGGCTGTGGTCTACTTCATCTCCGTCCTCATGGTGTCCAAGTACCGAGATATCCTGGAGCCTCACAACGACAACAAGCATCCCCAGCGATCGCAGTCGGCCCGCAGCACAGGTATAGGAGGCCCGTGTGAAAGCCTGATTTGAAATAGTAACCCTTTGTTTGAAAACCTGATCCAGGCTTGACGCCCATCTTTGAAAGCGTAGAACTGGAAGCCAGGTTGGAAAACCTAACTTGAAACCGTTATCCTGATTTCCTAACATTAGTTTCCTGCTCTAACACGGACTGGAAGCCCTAAATTGAAACGCAGGCTTGAAAGCTTACCTTATAGCCCTAAACTTGACTTGAAACTCCACTTTAAAAAACTACCCATGGCTTGAATCACAAATTTCAAACTCTAAGCCTGATTCGAAGCCTTCATATGAAACACCAACCCTTCTTTGATACCCTACACCATCGACCAACTGAAATGAAGCATTGAAATGAGAGTTTTGAGTTAATTCATTGATTAATTCATTAATCACATAGATAGGTTCAGTGCTTAAGAAGTTTAGTGTACATTTACGTATCATTGTTTCACGAAACATGAAATGTTGACGTGATAAACCCATAGATCTGTTTGCATCACTGCGGTAATCTGATTTATGAGTTACAGGCTTATGTTTACACCGCACTTGTTTGGTAGAATTGTGAGAAGTTGCCATCGTAATGAATGCTTACAAGACAGAATGTCAAAGTGTTTAGTTATTTAAAAACTCTTAACTGAAGTAGCTAAATAAGCTGTCTTTCTAATTAATTCATGGTTCATTTCCCTTTTTAGTGAAAACCTAACCTGTAAAACCTAAACATTTATGTATAATTCGTCTGATATTGTTGACTATAATGCAGATTAATTGATATATTGCTTGTGTTTATTTCAAAAATACATGGGAAGAGGACCTTAAAAAAATGGTATATTAAATCACGATCACGTTACTGAGGGAAACAAATTGCAATTCGATAATTTTTACTAAGTCATTTAGCCTTACGAGGCGGTCATCTGTGGCACCACTCGGATAGTGAATATAAGGTGATAGTATCAATTGAAACCCCAATCCCGGCTTTAGACACAGATTTGAAACAATAACCTGATTTTTTTATTTTTTTAAAGGTTAATTAACCTTTAATCACCCTTGTTATATAGACAACTAAATGAAAGATTATGTTCTGTATAGACAGCAGTGCCACTTCTGCCGGGCCAGAGTGTGAGAACGGTGTCTCCCTCCGCCGCTACGACTCTGGCATTGGCGATGAGCACGCCTCCATCACCGCGGCCAGTGAGGCAGAGACAACCTCCTCCGGCGGTGCTGGTCACGGCCCCGACGCAGTTTCGGAGGCTCTGTCCACGCTGTCCTCCGAGGTCAGACCCAACGATGCCAAGGGCAAGAACGTGAAGGACATCCTGCGCAGCCTGGTCAGCACGCCGTCCGACGACATCATGGTGGACCCCGGCCTGCTGCCGCCCGCTTTTCTGGGAAGCGTGGTGGGAGTGGGCGACGTTCCCAGGGATTCCTTGCAGATCCGATCTTTTGACAGGTGAGCGCATCTCCTGACACGAATCTTCCCATCAGAAATGCAGTAATACGAATAAGCCTCCGAGAACTAAAATGTGCTAACTCCATTTTGTTATTTTGTTGGTGAGTGATTTAGTTTTATGGCTGCAATCAAATTTGAGGGACGTAAAGTATATCTTGGTGGTTGATCTGGCAGTGATAACCTATTCTGCATATTTGTTTTTACAGAAATTGTAATTTTCCTCAGATGTTAGTTAATAACAAAACATCTTACACATCTATCACTATCAAGATGATGAATAACATTCTCTCTCTCTCTCTCTCTCTCTCTCTCTCTCTCTCTCTCTCTCTCTCTCTCTCTCTCTCTCTCTCTCTCTCTCTCTCTCTCTCTCTCTCTCTCTCTCTCTCTCTCTCCTCTCTCCTCTCTCCTCTCTCCTCTCTCCTCCTCTCTCCTCTCTCCTCTCTCCTCTCTCCTCTCTCCTCTCTCCTCTCTCTCTCTCTCTGTGTATATATATGTATATATATATGTATATATGTATATATATATATATATGTATATATATATGTATATATGTATATATATGTATGTATATATGTATATATGTATATATATATATATATATGTATGTATGTACAGTATGTATGTATATATATATAGTCAGTATATATGTATGTATATATATATATAGTCAGTATATATGTGTGTATATATATATATATATATATATATATATATATAGTCAGTATATATGTGTGTATATATATATATATATATATATATATATATATATATATGTATATGTATACATATGTATGTATATATATAGGTTAACTACTCTCACCCTTTTGAAAACATAAGGTATAGATTTATTTAACTCCCATCTACATGCCTAACAATAAGGTAAAAACGGCAACGCATTCAGTGAGCGCTATGTTACGTGCTCAAACGCATACTGTAGGTCCTGATTGGCGAAGAGGTGAGTGTGTGTGTGTGTGTGTGTGTGTGCGCTCCATTGCTCTTCTCAACTACCCGAATGTCAGTCACAGTCAATTGAAATTACATATTGAGAACTGAAATTTCATTGTGAGAACTGAATGTGACAATACTGTATAGAGAGATGAATTTTTAGTGAGGATCAAATACAACTCACCTCAAATTTGTTTAGCACCCTATTATACAACATGTGAACCTAAGGTGCTTTACAGTTTAAAAAAAAAATGCAATTTAAAACCAAACAACAAACCAAGACCCCTGTTTTTCCACTTTGCTCCTGTGTGTTGGTGGGCGAAAAAACACTGGTTTCCCCAGGACTTCATATGGCAATTCCTTTTCGAGGTTGACAGTTTCATACCCTACAAAAGCAGCTGACCTTGAAGACGTCTCTGCACGGTACCCTCGGAGGATCCAGTGGAACATTTTGTAACAGAAACCCCTTTGAACTGCGGGATCGTGACTCTGTCCGCTATAAATGCTGGTAACCCTGGAGTGGGCCGGGGAGGGGGAAACAGTCATGTGGTGAATCCGCAGACAGGCTCAGGTGAGAACGATGGTCCTTGGGTCTGTTTTACATTTGGACCTTGAGGATGAGTAAGAGACTCCTCCATGGGGGGGGACCGGCGAAGTCGAGTTTCTCACATTTTGAAGAAAACACCTCCTCCCCGCAGCCAGTCAGTCGGTCAGTGAGTCTAACCCATCGCCCCACGGCACCACACCCCCCTCCCTCCCAGACTACGAGAATTCCGCAGCATCTCGTTGATGATGGCGTGTCTTTATCTGAGGAATGCTTTGTCAGGTCTGTGGGTGCTCCTCATATCAGGGGGATTAGACTGGCTCCTGCTCGCTGAGCGCACTGGCCGCTTTACAGAGAAGGACGTCAGGAGCGCTGGAAATCATATACCAGCAGCTCGGGGAGCCTTCTCATGCAACACATGCAAGACCCAGTTCACAGCCAGACACCTTCAACAGGGGCTGGAAGAGGCTTTAACATAAACACTCACGATAAGGCAGATATACTGGAGAGGTCTGCAACTTGATGTGAAAATGAATACAGTGGCACCTCAACTTGTGAGTGACCCAACTTGTGAGTTTTTCGAGATACAATCCGTCTTAGTTGTCTTGAGCTGTAACATTTTGAAACAAGAGACAATTTAAGCAAAGAGAATTACACAGTGCGTATTTAATCAAACCATATAACTCACGAAAACTCACCCGTCTTCATGCCAACACAAATTCCAAAACACCATAGGCAGGCTAAAATAATCAATACCACGGTAGTTATTACCCAAAGCAGATACAACCCTTTGAATCTGGAGTATGTAGTCTTGAAGCTGCTAGCAAGATTTGACTGTAGCCTCAAAGTCCAAGTCCAAGTTTTCCCAATTCTAAAGTATTGTGCTGTAAATAAAAACAAAATGAGCAAATGTGTGCATGTTCCTTGAATGTGTGCACTAATGAATTTTAAGTCTGATAAATCTGCGATATGAATAATGAAGCATGACAGGGAATTCTTTATGCACGAGGACATTGCTAAGGTTCGACCTGAAAGTTGTAAAAGTCCAGTGCGATCTTTTCCACAGGCCTCTGTTGGAAGTTTCAGTTTGGAGCTTCTCGTTTTGTTCATGTAGTGATTTCTCCATTCTTCTCAGTTCTTCCCATCGTGCACTAAGCGCGCACTACCACTGTTTATCATCTACCACGTCCATCACTGCTGGCATCTACAAGCAAACCACCAAGTTCTTCTGCGACACGATGACGAGACAAGTTGACATTCTACGCAGACGTGCTTGCCAAAACACGCCACCTCTCCTCTCGTCCAGACGCTTGGATTTACGAGAATGACATAAGGGGGGGGGCAAGAAAATCCAGATAAAAACTGGGAGTGGGTCAGAGGGTGAAGTATCCCAACAGTGCCCCCCCCACCCCTTTGGCTGATTTATTTACTAGCGCAGACCTGGTGGATTTCTCCCATCCATTTCTTAGCCGTGCCCCTGTTATGACAGTCAGTCTGCAAATATTTGCTGACACGAACCAGAACTAAACAGTGTCATTGTACAAGCTGCTGATTTAGATCAGCAGAATGTGCGAGCGTTGGCCGGCGGGGATATACACGGGGTGCACTTGTTTGCATTCCTGCCGTGCGTGTACAGAAGACTTGTGTCCATCGTGAAGTGTTGTTAATGGAGTGCTCGGGAGGAAACTCAGCATGTCAGAAACAAACAGCGTTTGAATGACGGCAAGTTGAATTTCTCAAATCACTCTTCAAAATGGCCGACTGTAAATGACAAATGCGCCTCAAAATGGAGGACTATAAATGATGGACATGTTACAAAATCAAGGACTAACTATTGCTCTAAATAATGTAGTTTGCAAAATGGAGGACTGTCAATAACAATTATGTCGCAAGATGTAAGAATGTAAACAGCGCAATGTCATAAAATGCAAGACTTGGAAGTAACAAATATGCCAAAAATGGAGTAGTGTAAATAAATGCGCTGCAAAATGAAGCAGGGTAAATAATGAATATTGTCGCTGCCCTGTGAAAAACACTTATCTCCAATTATGGCAACTTTTTTAATTTTCACTTTAATGCGATGTCTGTAACGCGGAAACATGATTCGTGTAAAAATAAGAAAATGAAAAAAATGGAGATAAGTGTTTTTCACATGACAGCGACGATATACAAAATGGGAGACTGTAAAATAATGGATAGGACCCAAAGTGGTGGACTTCAAATGACACAAATGTTGCCAAACGGTGAACTGTAACTAATATGGCGTTCAAGGAGCACTACACACATTATTTGGCAAAATGGAGGACTATAAATATCACAAAATTGATTTCTGTTAATGACCAATACATCGCAAAATTTATGCTGTAAGATAGTTAAAATGTTGCAAAAATTAGGACTGCAAAATGGAAGACTGTCGATAACAAATATATTGTAAGGTGTAGGACTGTAAATTGCAAATGTCATGAAATGGAGGACTGTAAATATCTAAATGTAGCAATGTATAAAACATATGTTGAAAAATGGAGGACTGTACGTATACATACATTGCAAAAGAGAGGACTCTTAATTTCCATGTGAAGAAAGTAAAGTATGAACTGAGACCTTTATACTTGATATACCATTTTCCCCCTTTCCTGATGGAGTAAAATGAGATTTCTATTTGAGGGAGGTAATTATTTTTTTTAGTCTTAAGTGGATGGCTAATTGAAGCATTGGGACGGCATGAATCAGTGATAGAGTGGTCGTCTCCCAACACAGAGGTTGGGGGTTCGATCCCTGGCCATCGTGGCCATGTCAAAGTGTCCTTGAACAAGATACTGAACCCCCAGTTGCTCCTGATGCTGCGTCATCAGTAGGTGAATGAGGTAACGATGTTTGAGTTCCGAAAGAAAGAATAGCGCTATACAAGTGACACTCCGTTTACCATTTACCATAGCACATTAAATATGAGTGGAAATATTGTATTTACTTTTTACAATTAACCCCCCCCCCCACCTTATTTAATGTCAGTGTATGTCCAGGCAATGTTGAGGCTGGTCTTCTAGACAACGTTGAAGTTTCACGTCACCTCAGTATGCACACACACTCACCTTCAGTTTGCATGAAATTGCGGGATTGGGCCTATTACAACACATTTAATTCACGGATACATAACAGGTTAAAGCCTTTAAATAATACACACACACCTTGAGCCCCCTGTGTTGTGGCTGGCCGCCATTGCTGACGTCTGATTAATTGTCCGGGGCGGCCCACTCATGATAAGTGTGGCTAATGACCTGCTGAATAATTTACCGGTTCCTTTACAAGCAGATGGAAGGCTCCACACAAACACACATTCTCTATTTATGCATTATTTTGTGCTATTTTTAATAGTATTTAGGTAGTTGTGGTTATCTGAACAGAAGCAAAAGTTAATAGAGAATGTGTGTGTGGCCTGCTTCTAGTCAGAAAAACGGATTGATTTCACCCATGCTATTCAGCCATAAAATAAAGCATGGAAAACAACTGAAGTGGAGGACTGGAAGACACAAATGTCACAAAATGGAGTTTTGTGAATTGAAGAATCAGTACAAAATGGAGGACTATACATATCGTACTATGCAGGACTGTAAATGATGGATATGTCAAAAAAAGGAGCACTGTAAGTAAGTGTTGCAAAATGTTGGACTGTAAAAAACTGATACATTGCAAAATGGCTGAGTGTAAATAATGAATGTCGCAAAATGAAGAACTGTAATTAACAAATGTGTTACAAAATTTAGAATCACAAATATGTCGTGAAATGGAGGACTTGGAGGAGGATTGAATAGAGGATTTGCTTGCCTGCGTGCTATCTTTGTTACCGTGCGTGCTAAATTGAATTGAATTGTATTGAGTTTTAGGCAAGCATCCGGTTTGTGCTATATTTGCTAGCCTGTTTACTAAATTGGCTAGCTAGTATAAACTCTTGGGCTAGTCTCACTTGCCTGTCAGCTAGCATGATAGTCTGTGTAAGCCTGTGTGATGTTTGGTCAACTGCGGGCTGACTTAGCTTGTATGTGTAAACTCCTGGGCTATTTTTGCTCGCTTTGTTATAACTTGGCAAGCCTGGTTAAACTAGTCGTCCATCTCTAATAGCCTGCCTGCCAACCTGGCCAGTTTGAGTAGACTCTTATGTTAGATTGGTGAGACTGCATGCCAACTCAGGAAGACTGGTTTGTATTATATCTACTACCTGCTGTGCTCATGTAACTAGCCAGGGTTGACTCATGCTCGCCTACATCATATGCCAGTTTCTTCAAGACACAGTGTGTTAGCTTTTGGTCTCTTTGTGCTTCCACTGTACTTAAACATGTGCATTGCATGTTTGACCGTACATCTGCAAGCGTGTGCGCGTGTGTGTCAGCAGCAGCAGCAGTCAGTGATTAGGCTCTGCTTCCCCTGTGTCAGCACTGATAAGCAGGGCCAGGCTCCCTTTGATATGGCCAGTGGTCTGTCAGAGCCCTGCTCCAGACTGACGGCTTATCTGCAGCGCGCCGCTCGCCTCCCCGCCTGCTGTTAGAACCGCACTCGCTCAAATCACATTGCTTTACTCTCAACTGTAGCGACACTTTTGGGGTGTAGCGGGTACCAGCAGCTAAAAAGCCAAAGAAAAAGTGCGACTTCGAAAGCAATAGTTTTCTCAAATGTAGGTTGAATTCCCAACTCTGCGAATTTGCCAAAACATAAGCAAAAAGGCAGATAAAAAGGCAAGTCAATCAATCATTTGATCCTCACAGCCAACATCTCGCGCAGACATCTAATTGTGTACTGTATTTTTCTAGAAACTTTGGAAGAACATGCATCATGGAAAACCTACTTAGCTTTATTGCAACTTCTAAATGTGTAATTTTTCCTGAAAAAAAATGGTTGAATTACAAGCTCTATACTCTGCCCATATGCCAAAGAACAAAGCCGCATTGTGCACGAAAAGTAAGCACTGTTAAAACTCATCCTATCCCAATGACATATTTGTCATTTCACATAGCGTCTGAAAAAGTCTGGTACTGAATGAGTTAATAACCTTGTGACGTTCGGCTCGTCCCATCAGGGGTGCCACTATTGTAAGACTTAAAATACTTCCTCTGCATATTTTTATTCTTAACACCCCTTTTTGAGGCTACTCCTTCATTTAGATGTCAAAACAAACCAAAAGAAAAAGCAAAACCAGTGTTGATCCTCTCAACCGTTGTTTCAGTTTTCTAAACTCTGAAGCTTTATTTTATGAAAATATTTAGGCCAAATCCTGAACGTTGCACATATGCGAATAAATAAGATGCAAAAGTCCCCCAAAAGGCAAAACGTTATCACTGTAATCCTAAAAGTGTAAAAATCTGAAACTGAATTAGCATTTTTGTATTGTTTATTGGTATCTCTGTCATCTTTTCAGTTATTAAATGCTTATGTTGTGTACATTGATGTGAGTATTGTCCTTTGTCACGCAGGAGTGTCGTGCTTGCCCCCAAGAAAGCAGGCATGACATCTCAGGTGCCTACTGCCACTGCAGCTGCCACTCTCGCTCCCGCTCCCCCCACCGTGCCCGCTGTGACGCCCAGTGATGGCGTGGCTGTGGTTTCTTCTGGAGATACATCACAGACCAGCAGCTCTGCAGACGGTCAGTAAACAAGCACGTGCACACACACACACACACGCACGCACACACAACACAGAGGGCATGCAGGGCGCAGACTGAATTACTTGGCTATGCAAGAAATCAATATTTATTCAACAGTGCTACTCTTGTGAGGCTTGTGTAACATAATGTGCTTATCTTAGGCCTCAGTACACACCAGTGTGACACTTAATCACATAAAACTTCATCTCAGTGATTTTGCTTCAAATTAGGTTTAGAAAATATATGGAAAACATAAACATTTAATGAATGGGAAGAAGTATAATTTAATCCCACCCCTTATTCCAACAATAGTTTGCTTACTGCAATTTCCCATCAACAACAAAACACAGTCTACTTCGTTAGCAGAAAATGGAAAAAAAAACACTTTAAAAAAAAATTACTTTGCTTTGAGACACCAGTATAACACCAATACATATGGATGCTTTTCTTTCATAAAATTCAATTGAATTAAAAAAATTTATATATATGTGTGTATATATATATATATATATATATATATATATATTTGTGTGTGTATATATGTATATATTGTTATCCTTTATTTGCTCATTGGTGTCCATTTTGACTGATCAAATATGTTTTCTCGCCCTCTACAGTAAATTCCCAAATGATCGGACGGCCACAGTAGTTTTAATATATATATTTTTTTTTTCATTTTTTTTCAGCTATACTTCATCTCACTTAACACCACATGCGCATGCACGCACGCAGACACACATACGCACACATACGTACCTACATTCGTCCCAAACCACATCACGCGTCATTCCTGAAGAGTTATCCCTTCTTGGAGACTGTTCTGGCTGGAAAAACAAGCAAGGAGTGTAATCCTCCTCTTATTCGCGCATGATCTTATTTACGAGGTGCGGGGAGGCCCATTTACTGGCGGATCAATCAAGTAGTAGTGCACGTGCCGCCCTGCCTCGATGACGTCATAAAGCAGTTTTTAGACCGACAATCACAAGCAGCCGGCTTGGCTAAATGCTCTTTTTGTTCGTTCACGACGACATCCTAACAAGTTTGCTTTCCATGATTGATTGGAGTCGTCATATTTTTCCGCTTGTTGCGTGTGCAGCTAGGACAGAACCCCTCTTTGCACCGATGTTGCTGCCCTATTGCTACACCACACGAAGTTTGCTCTCCATGATTTATAGTCATCGTCATATTTTTCCTGACTCGTCTACCTCTTGGATCGCTATGCTACTGTAATGTTGCAACAAGTTACATTTACGTGATTTACAGCCAACATCATATTTTCTCTCTTTGCCATCATATCAATGGTACCCAGGACACACTCATCTACCTCTTACATTATTTTATAACTACATTACATTAAAATGTGTTAAGTATGTGATTTATGGTCACGACCATACTTTTCATTCTTACCATATTGTACTGAACAGCCTCGACAGAATCATTCCTACCACAGTCGTCAGTGAGCCACTGCTACATCACTTTTTTTCCTCAGCATGATTTATGGTCACCATCCTTTTTTTTCCTCTTTTGCTGGATTGTACTGAGCAGTCAAGGCAGAGTTGCTCCTATCGTTATGGCTACCATGTTACTGCGGTGTTCCAATAATTTCAATTTCCATTATTTATAGTCACTATCATAGGTGTCCTTTTTCTCTGTATTGTACTAAGGATCTAGGACATACAGGTAGTTGCTTCTATCATCACTATGCTACCGCTATTTCTCAATAATTTCAATTTCCATGATTTATGGTCACCATCTTTTTTTCCCCTTTTCCTTTATTGTACAAACCAGTCAGGGTTGCTTCTACTACCATCATGACTACCGCTCTGTCGAAATAATTTCAAAATAGGTAATTTATGGTAAAAATCATATTTTTCCACCTTAGCCATACTGTACCAAGCAGCATCGCCATATTGCACTGAGCAGCCAGGACAGAGACTACCTCTTTTGTTTCTATGCTAATACTGTCACATTCCGTTCTTTTTCCGTGATTTATGGTCATGACATATTCTACTGGGCAGCCAACACACAGTCCCAATTACCACTGTCATAATACCTTTCTTTGGTTTATGGTCACCATCACATTTTTCCACTTTACCATATTGTACTGAGCAGCCAAGATAGAGATGCTTCATTGCGCTACTTTAAGTTCTGTCTCTTGTTTTGTGCTCATCCTTTTTTCTCTTTGCCATTAAAAGGACTGTAGTACAAATGCACTTTAAAAGCAAAAATGCTGATGCTGACTTTTCATTTAGGTCTGTTTCCAAATGTGTGCAACCTTCTTTCTCTGTGCAGGGTGGGGTTTTGGGGTGGGGGGCGTGTGCTAAGCGAGTGACAGTGAAACATTACCAGGCACTAAGTATGTAATTTAGAGGCCTCCATCATGAAAAGCTCTGAATTGTAAATTGATAAGGAAGACATATTGTGCCCGGAGTACATCATCCGCTATCTTAACCATAAAAATGATACTTGTACCCCCACTTGCCCTACTCCACCATAAATCGCCCCCTCCCCTCTCTTCCAACATTTGAATGGAAGCCATTGTATGATTTCATAAGAGGCATGTTTCCACCCCGGTTTATGGCGCTTCGCTGGCCGTATAATGTATTGCCTTGAGTGTGTTTGCGCGTGTGTGTTTGTGTGTGAGTCCAGACTAATAACAGAGTTCTATGGTTTCCCCCTGCAGCAGGCGGCCAGGTTCCAGCTAGCGCTAGCTTGCCATCTGTCCCCCCGCTCTCCCCTGTGACCCAGCACACGGCCCCCAATATGAGGTGATTCATCTTATTTTTTTTCCCCCCCTTACACACACACACACACACACACACACACACTTGCATGTACATACTTTTTTATATTGATTCAAGTGTTCACTATTATTAAAAAAAACATGGCCTTGACCTAGAGTTGCCTGACTTTTTGCCCATTACCTCTCCATGATCATTTTCTAGCATCTCGGAGCGTCTGGAACATGCCTTGGAGAAGGCGGCCCCCCTCCTCAGAGAGATCTTTGTGGACTTTGCTCCCTTCCTCTCCCGGACCCTGTTGGGCAGTCACGGACAGGAGCTGTTAATCGAGGGCACCAGTGAGTATGATGCCACAGTCTTACGATGCTTTCAAGAATGCTGCGGAAGTCGAAAATGTGTGACTTTGATGCTTTCAGGTCAAACGGAAGCCAAAGAAATATGGAGGATGACAGCAATAAGCTTGTCTTTTTTGTTTTGTTTGTCGAAAGACAATTCCACTGTAAATGGTAGTGAGCATTGTCATGTGAGACAGCGTCTTGGTGAAGGCTAGCAAATCAGACTTCGGCATTTCAGTACAGTTAGTCGGCGGTTGAACATTTCAGACATTACTGTAATGCAGCATTAATGTGCAATCATGATCTTTTTTTGCATCCTCAAATCGTACCTTTCTCTATTTCTCTGAATTTTAATGAGGTTGCCTAAATCTGCTGTTCATACTGCAACTTCTTTGTGGTCATCCATTTCTGTTACCACTGTCATTCGTGAAAATAAACTAATAAATAATCACTGGCGAACAAACGGTTTGATTGCGATATTGAACAAAATTGAACATTGAAAAAACAAAATATTAGATTTATTCTTAATTATTGTGTTTTACGACCTTAGGTACTGCATGAGATATTTTGTCATAGCTAGATGGGCCGATATTAGATTCTGACTGTATGATAACTGAGCAAAAGTACCACAATATCACAATATTCAATATACATTTTGGGGTAAATAAAAACAGCATTTTATTTTTAAACAGGATATACAGTAGATTAAAGGGAAGTCAACCCAAACAGATTTTTGACCGTGTATCTTGACGTGTATCATGTTAAGTTTAAATAAATAAATGTCAACTTTCTTCTTCTGTTTTTATTCTTGGGAGTAAGTCAGTGTCCCACTACTGTTACTATTTTTAGAAAAGACCTGTGGGATACTCATGTTGTCCTTGGGGTGAACTAGTACCCACTGGCTCTTTTTCTATTTTTAGGCTAATACACATTAATCAGAGCAAAAACTGCAAACAGAGATAACTATCTCGTCTTGCTCCCTCCCCACATCGCCGCCGTTAAGGGCCAAGAGGAGAAAAAAAAATTGGCGGCAAGCAAATTCAAAGAGGTGGCTCGTTTACTCAACTCTGCAAGCAGCCGATCATATTGTGTCCTTCTTAGACGTCCCCCCAAAAAGGAAAAGAAGTGTTCAAAACTGTTAACAGACAGTATTAGTGGTTATTGAAACCATGACTTTTTAAAATCATGGTAAACTGTCAAACCAGTAATCGTCCCATGCCTAGTTACAACTGTGGTTGTTGTTAGTGCCCTAGAAATTTAGTTGAGTAGGACCAAATTTTGCAGATTTAACGGTCGATCTAGTCCCTGCTGCTTAAACTGCCTTTAACGCAGTAGCGTGATGAGCCAGTAGCAGGGCTTGAAGGTTTCCAGCGGCCCGGGTCAGAGGCCAGGCCCCTAATAGCAGTGTTTGGGATGTCTGCTGCCACCAAACAAAATGGAAAGTTGATTGATAGTTGCAGGAGGGGGTGGGGGGTGGCGGGGTGACTGTGTCGAAGACAAGCGGGTGGGGGGGTGGGGATGGGGGGTTGTTTGTACATATCCACGTCCCATCTTTGCTTTTGGGCCTCTTGACACTCCAGTGGCTCCCTTGATCTCTTCAAACGTCCCCATGGTTAGCCATTAGGGATCAATAGGGGACATATGCCGGCCCAAGCCGGACCTGTAATACAAAGCTCAAATATGTATTAGTTTACATTAGCATCATGTCAGCTCATTAGGCTCATCAATACTCAGCGCGCCCTTACAGATGGTACAACGTTAGCTAATACTCGTTCTGTTGAAGCTCTGCTTGAACAGTTTCCACCAAGCATTACAGATAAGTATGGTTTTGCTTTTTTGTGGCTTTTTGCATCCACGTACTGTATTTTCAACTATCAAACCACTGTTAACCACTGTGGAACCACAGTGACATAAAGCTGGAAAAACATCAAGCTACTCATTCCAAGATTAGCTATCAGTCTTGGAGCTGTTTTTGTTCACATCCGCTTGCTTAATCTGTTTGTGTGTGGCTACATTTGATATTCTAAATAGCAGACAGAACCTTTCATATATTGCCGTAAGGTCATGGTTGTGGTTCTATCTTGTCTTTGGTTGTCATCGCATTTTTCCTTGGTGCTGGTTCCTTTATTGATAGTGACACACACAACAGCAACAAAATAAAGCTTGCTGAAGTGTGAGGGTTTGAACTTCAAGTCTCACTTGGCTTTTAAAGCACATTTTATTCGTGTATTTGTTTATTTATCTATTTAAACTATTGTCATGTTTTTTTGTCATTTCATTGAACTCCTAATGGCACAGATTTACTTATTCATTCATTTATTTTATTTTAGTCACCCCAAATGGTAAGACTTAATTTTGTTGAGAGTATGCCAACCTTTACCATTTTATTTAAATTTATTTTTAACTCGGTCTCTAAAAATCACACCATTTTATTTTTCAAAATTAATTATTTAATACTTGGTCACTGGAAATAGTACTGCTATTTTTTATTTATTTATTTTTACTGGGTCACGACAAATAATACCAGATTATTTGTTTATTTATTTATTCATTCATTTATTCTACCAGTCACCCCAAATGGTAAGACTTAAATTTGTTGAGAGTATGCCAACCTTTACCACTATATTTAAATTTATTTTTAACTTGGTCTCTAAAAGTCACACCATTTTATGTTTTTTAATGAATTATTCAATATTTCAAAGTCACTCCAAATAGTACTGCTATTTTTTATTTATTTGTTTTTACCTGGTCACTACAAATAATACTAGATTATTTATTTATTTTTTTATTAATTAATTTATTTATAAATGTCTTTTTAATTTGGCCACTCCAAATTATGCCACTTTTTTTCAATCTAACTCCAAATCGTGCCGTTTTGTCTTTTTTTTCTGGATCACTCCAAATTGTATCACTTCATTTGAATTTATGTACATGTATTAATATATTTTTTTACTTGATTTCGACCACTTTTTTCACCTGATCACTCCAAATTATATCATTTTATGTTTTCATTTATAGTTATTTTAACCTCACCACAAAATGTACAAAACTTTTGAGCCACTTGACTTTCAACTGGAATTAGTTTCAAACAGATATGCCTGTTGCTTAGGTCTTATTGAAATGTAGCTTTTGTTTGCGTTTTTATCATAGAATTTACTCCAAATTTCGTTTTGTCATCATCAATTTTCACCGAGGAAAAATTCTCAAATGTCCATCACTAATGCATAAATGTGGTGGAAGCACAAACCCGGTCTGCTTGTACTGTTCCAAAGCGTGACAGACTGGTCTATACTGCACGCTGGAAACACGCGAATAAAGACGCCCATTTTGTCAAATAACACCAACTCTCTGTCTTGTTGTATTTCCCCCAGGCCTGGTGTGCATAAAGTCCAGCAGTTCAGTGGTGGAGCTCGTCATGCTGCTGTGTTCACAGGCAAGTCTCGCATCTTTATCTCGTCTCTCAGATGCCCTTTGCCGTAGTTTTGATTTATCTGCCTCACCTTGAGTGCACTAAATCCACCACAACAACAACAGAGTCAGGACACCGAGCCAGCCAGTCACTTATCTCTCCATTTCCGCTTTGGTCCCGTCCCCCCAATGTGGCCCAAGAAACTAGATCGAAGGCACCTCTGCTCACAGATATCGGCCGCACGGGTCAAGGGTGGGCGACCCGTCCGCCTCCCCTTTGACCCCGGCCCCGGTGCCCCTTTTGGACCCAAACCGACGAGGAGGGATAATGTCGATTTGATAGTGCTTTGCATTGATTGGCCCTTGTCTTCTGGACGCTTATGTTGCCAAGTTTATTTAGCCTGCCGCCACATTCATGAATACTAATTCCAGGATCATAAGCAGGCATGGGCGGATCGATGAAGGCCGCTGTCAATAGCGTCACTGCGGGATACCTGATTAGCATCACACTACTGATGGGTGCTCTGTTACTGCTGTCAATCTGAATCCAATACAGTGGTTGCCTACAGTACCATTTTGTTCATCGTACTCTGTAGCACTTACCAGATTTGCACAAATGGTTTTCAAGGGAATTTCACTGCCACTACATTTTACGAGTCTCGGCCACTGGTTTTGCAACGATTCAGAATTTGAATCACAGCTGCACAATGCGGTGTCGTCACAAATGATACCTAATCAAAATGCATGGAATCTTTCACACAAAATTTTTCAAAATTTCACAAAAATCAATTTCCGAGTTATAAGCGTGCACCGGGACCCAGCCGCCCACCACTTGCCGCCAAGCTTTAGAAATACAGTATATCTAGTACACATACTGTGTTTTACGTGATACGTGATCATGTTTATAATTTCATATACGGTACACCTGTAGATGAAATGAAATGATGAAAAGCAAATCTTGTGGTAAAAATGTATTCAAGCCGGTTACATTCAAATGAATGGGTGCGATTCCCTCCTTTCAATATGTCCCATTTTTTTCATCTTTACTCTCGCCAACACGAATGCTAGTCTTCAGATAATATGTCTCTTTTAATACTGCATCTACTATATATAGCAACATTAGACACTTGCTGGTATATTGGTTAGCAACAGACGTCAAATAGACTCTGCACTTTATTACTGTTTCTGTTTTTTCCTAATAGCGAATCTGAGGGAGACATTTTTGGAATAATATCAAACAATGTTGTGGTTAATTGCAATTCATGTCATGCAAAGCTGGATTTTACAGCTATATTAAAGTAATGGAGAAACTAAATATGTAGACATACAACATTGTGGAGCGAGTATTGGAGGACTATTTGTCGTCTACATGCAATCCAAGGTCATTAATTCTGGAAACTTGTGGAAAGACACTTTCTGAGAGACTGTTAACATGCTTTGGTGCTGCTTTTTAACTTAGCAACACAGGTCAAATCTTCTCAAACTTACTTGTGTTACTACCTGATTTTTTTCCCTTATTGTGACTGCGAGGGAGGCATTTTTGGATCGCATCTTTTACACACATTTAACAATACGCGGCAATATGGATTATGTGCAGGTTCTGCCGTTTTGGTTAGCAGCGGAGTTTGAAAGAGTTAAACGATAAGAACTTTGGGAATTAATTACTACAGTATAGATCTATTTGAGGAAGGTGTTTTTCTTTCAGTGTACCCAGAAGCTCATTGGAGTCGATTAGATTCACAGGGGGGGGGTCATGAGTTTATGATAGTTGCTACATCCACTTTTCGAGGTTATGAATGGTGCACATCAATGATATACTTGGCACGGCGGCGTAAGAATACTTGGTCATCATTCAGCACGAGATGGAACAACCGGATTTTTAACGATGACTTTATGACTGCGCTAGCTTATCTTAGTGTTACAATTTATGTACAAATTCGGGATAAATCGCTGCCGTATGAACACATGAGGGTTGGATGTATTTATTTAAATAAATACTGCGTATTTATTTTCAAGCCACGAGGATAGCTGATAATACCGGTTTGTTTTTCTCGATTTTCTGCACAGTAATACAAAAAACCCCGCATCTGATTAATGACACATCACTGGAAACCACACTCTCCTTTTTTTCTTTTTAAATTTTATCAGCTTTAATTTGCCAAATAAATAGTACCTGCCATCTGGCTTTATGCCATCTCCCGCTTTTTAACCCCTTCCTGCGACGTTGGCCCCTCTATAACGATGGAGAGTATGGTGAGATAGAGGCGAGAATGACAGGCTCTAATGCTGCTATTTGTCATATCTGTCAGAGTGTTGTTTAATGCTAATCTAATCAAAGGCGGAATCTCTGTGATTGTTCCAGCCAGGCCACACTGTTACCCCCCCACATCCCCCACACCCAAACACCCCCACCCCCTTTTGGTCCCCGAGTCTGGCTATGCTCCTTTTGCGCCAAGCCATTCCCACCTAATCTACAAACATACACACACACACGCGCATGCACGCACGCACACACACGCTTTTCAGGGAACCACTGGGATTGGCTAGCGCAGTGTTGATTGCTTCCATAAATCATCTGGGCCAAATTCTTTCACAGCTAATGCAAATGTAATTTTATTGTGAGCAAGAAAAAGGGAAACGCAGGGACAGACTTTCCTCTGGGCTAAATTACTGCATGTAATCATTTGTGTGTTTGTTCTCCTGTGTGTGATTGATGATGTCATTTAGCCGGCCCCTCCCTCCCCCCCTCTCCCAGAGCAGGAAGTGCCCATTCCTTTCACAGGAAGCACACAAGCGGCCATCTTGAGTGGATGGGGGTTGGGGGTGATGCTTTTGATTGATTCCCAACCCCACCTCATCGTCGATGCGATCCTACTCTTTCTGTGTGATATTTTAATTAATTTCCCGCGCGTCGAGATGTATTGGAGCCGGGGTGAAGGGTCAGGAGGCAAGGGACTCCAGAGCAGTTTTTAATCAGGGACCCCCGAGAGCGTCGCACTGGCCATCACATCATCGCACTATTGAGGAGGCGATGGTAAACCACTCTTTGATGGCTGGCTCTTTTCTAAACGGCGACAACAGGCCTTCCAATTAAAGGCCCATTTTGAGCAGACATTAACTGTTTGGGTGGCGTCTTGATATTGATTACTACAGACTGCTGCATATACAAACGGAGGATTAATGGATATACAGTACAGTAGCTCCAAGAAGTACCATCTCTACTACAGTGAATCCACATATTTGCTGTTCGAAATTCAAACCCAAATTGCTGTTTTTTAGGTAGAAGCTCCTTGAGAAATTTTGTGGGTCTACTCGTGACAGACATCCCTATCACCTACCAGATGTGTATTTTCCAAGCACGAACTGTATGATGACGACCAATCACGGCTGACCTGTTTTCGGAACCTAAGCCGTGACGGTTGTTACCTGAGCCCTGAGCAGTTGTGATGTAATTTTCAGTCAAGGGGCGTGACACAATGGCCTCCCCCAGACATGACAGAAAACGGGTGGATTAACTCTTATTCCACCAACGCAATATTTATGGGAATGCCTTGTTTTCAACTAGTGGTCTTGCATAGAACATATTCTTGAAAAAAAATGTTTTGGTTGACTTCCACTTTAAGTAAGTTTTAGTTTCTAAGATTAACAAATACCACTGGTCTTCCAAGGTATTATTTTGACACCTATGTCAATTTTTTCCCAATTACATACAATGTTCCTCCATCCTAAACTTACTTACCTGGACAGTTTGACTTACTTACAATCTTTGTCACATTTACGTCCGACTCACTGTTTAAAGGGTCCGTTACTTTAAACCATCGAATTAATAAATAATGTCCCAGAAGCGCTCTTCCACCTCGGTTTGGCGCTGATATGAGAAATCATCTCATCGGTGACCCAACTGGTCGAGTGTGTGAACGCAGAAGGCCATAAATCTCCCCAGTAGCTGCATTTGTGTCCTGTAGATCAGCCATTATTGTCCGGCACTCTGTCAGCCCATCCATCCTTCAGCCATTTATCAGAAATGTATCCTGGACATGAGTGGGTAGGAAGGAAGGAAGGAAGGAAGGATGGAAATAATAGGAAAGGCAACGTACCAGACGGCCAGATTGTGCCATGTCCACCCCTCGAGTACCTGAGGTAGTTGTGCTGTGGGTTTTGTATGATTCATGAAAAACTCATGATCATTCTGGAATTGTTCATTGTAAATGAATACTTCAACAAAATACTCCGAAAGACACATGGATGGGGAGAAAATTATTCCCCTCTAAAAAAAAAAAGAAAAAAAACCAACAGCATCATTTTGCTTGGTTAACAATCAAATAAGTGGTGTACCCCCCACCCCTATTTGTGGGGATAGGGACGTAGCCTAGCCCGCCAACAGCAAAAATCTGTGTATATTTGATGGCCGTTGAAAGGTATTGGATTTATTTATTTTTTTAATGTTTTTTTCAAAAATCCATGATATTCCACGAAAACCGGGTTTGGCTCCCCTAACCACCCCCCAGCCCCAAAAACAAAACAAAACATGCCCCCCTCAAAAAAAAAAAAAAAAAAAAAAAGATTGAAATGAATACAAAAAAACATAATCATGATCAAGGCACCACTCAGTATTGTCACAAGCCGCAATGGGCTGCCAGTTGTCCATCCCTGAAGTATAATATCACATGAATTAAAAATGAAATGCAGGAATAATAGGAGTAATGTAAAATATTCATAATACACAATATAATACTAGAATATAATTCAAATGCAACCTAAAACATTTATCCATGTAATATAACAGTTATAAATAAATACATACTATTACATACAGTACATACAGTACATACAGTACATACAGTACATACAGTACATACAGTACATACAGTACATGCATACACGCATACACGCATGCATGCATACAAGATGACATTTTAAATAGTAATATCAAACTTAATCATGAATATAACGTTTGTAATACTGTTCACCAAGTACACACAAACCTCTACATAACTACAGCAGCCAGTAAGACCCGACTTGGTGACTACACTTATTAGAATGCAGTGTGTTATCTTAAATACATTTCCCTGTGGTTGCCTGAAAAGGATCAAAATAACTATAAATAACTAACAATTAGCAGTGACCATTGGTTGACATAATCATCCAGTAATCCATTTAGGGCACATTATCATTTGTTCCCAGTAGCTCCAGTCAAAGTTAACATGTTTAACAGATGGGCACCTCTCTTGTCAGCCTGTGGGGGGACAGACATTGACTTCCCCAAACACTTGGCTCCTCCTGACCCTTTCACCCGTTGACCTCCAGGTTAGCGGCCAGAGACAAGTTCACAGCCCCGCTGTTAGAGAACAGGATTCCACAATCCATCCGGTCATCCCAAAACCAGGGGAACCGCTTGCCGTCTTTGAGGGACGCAAAACCTACAGTCGTCGGCAAGCAGCCAGCACAAGGAGCTAATATAACAGTCTACATCTTTGCAAATGCTCGACCCCAGTCACTGGTGATTCACATCAATCCTTTCTTAAGAAAAAGCTAATGTAGCTGTCGATATCTTTACTTGGTTCAGATAAATGTGAATAACTTCTGACAGTTATTCATTTTGCATAAAGTGATTGTTGGAAAATCAACTGAAAAAAGAAGGAAAAAAAAAAAGAACCAGAATGAACACTGTAATTTTTTTAATGGCCTTTTACTTGCGAGTTTAAGTTGTTTCAAGTGGAACACGGCCTCAGAATAGCAATAAATCAAGTTCAGCGGTCATATTTCCTTTGAGCGGGGCTTTGATAGATCAGTCGCAGACCGCATTGCGCCGACCGCTCGGGGAGCCCGGCAGCGAGGTGAGAGAAGTGGCGAGGAATGTGGTGAATCCGGAGGACAATAATACTTTTTTGGCCATCATTTTCCGCCTGCCTGTCAGAACGCGCACCACGCTGTGCAGTCAAACGGCCGAGCAAAAAGTTCAAGACCAGTGCGAGTCAAAGTGTTATGCTTTCCTCCTGCTCCCCCCGACCCCACCCGGTGCCCCTTTACGGCTGTGCCACGCGGCGCTGCGTCCCTCCTGCTGACATTCTCCACTTCACAAGGTCACGTCGTGGAAAGGCACTTCTCCTGTGAGATGCAGAGAAAACACGCTAACACCAACTGGCACTTAATTCTGCCAGCTATGCAGGCGGCGGGAGGAGGCCGGGTCAGGAGGGGGCCTTCCTCACAGGAAGGCAAGTCAAGAATCAGATGAGAGAACACAGCGTCACATACTAAATGTGAGCATTAACCCTCTCAGGCTCAAATTAAGTTTTAGTTATAGTTTAGTCGTACTTCTGGGTAAAAAGGCTCATATAATATCAATGTGTATTAATTAGGTGATTAGCAAATAGTTTTTGTGAATCTGCAACACCTGCCTGGAGAGGGTTAAAGTGGCAGTCAACCCAAACGTTTTTTTTTCCAGAATATGTTTTATGCAGGCCTACTAGTTGAAATACGGTATTCTGATTAATAATGCGTTTGTGGAATATAATTGAGCAGCAAAATGCACCCACTTTTAGCCATCTCAGGGGGCGGCCATTTTGTCACTTCTGTCGACCGAAGATGACATTGAAGTTGCTCAGAGCTCAGATAATGACTAATCACGGCTCACCTGTTTTCTGAAGCTGAGCCATGATTGGTCGTTAAGCCCTAAGCCCTGAGCAACTTCAATGTCATCTTCAGTCGACAGAAGTGACATAATGGCCACCCCCTGAGCTAGCTGAAAACGGGTGGATTTCCCATATTAAAATCTTAAAACCCTGATTGGAACACCCCTACTGTAGGTGCTGTAGGTGCAAGTCAGTTTATTCGTACAGTGTTTCACTGCTATTTGTGGGCGGTAGGCACTGAGCCCCTGCGCAAATAGCAAAAATCTGCTTAAAACTGCAAAGCTGTAGATGCCACAAAATGCTGGCAAAGCACTTTTTCCCTATTTGACAAAGCTACGGCTTGACAAAATGAAGCAAATATAAAATATTAGCTGCTTATATGCCTAACTGTGAGTGAGTTTTTCTAAAATTTACAGGATTGGGGCAACACAATTCGGCTAAATTACATACCCCGCTCCACCCACCCCATGTCCCTCCTGCCCATGACTTGGATGCTAGCCTAGGCAAGGATCTGCAGTTTTCAAGCAACAGCTAAACTACATGGAAAAGTGGTAAGATGGCCGCCTCCCTGAGGTGGATAAAAATGGATGGATTTTGCTGCTTAATCCATATTCCACAAACACAATTTTACTCAGAATATCATGTTTAGACTAGTGGGTGGCGCATCGAACATATTGTAAATAACATTTTTGACTGGGCTTTCCCTTAAAGATAACTGGAAACTGTTTTGAACAGAAAGTCGTCTTTAAGGCTTTTAATTTAAATTCCTTTGTTGTTCCGACGAGCGTGGTGTGAAATTGTTTCAATTGAGCGACTTTCCTGCGGCGAGCCCCCGTTCAAATGTTGTTTTCTTTCTTTCGGGTCGTCTGCGCTGAAGACCTTGGAATCTTTTCTTATGTTCCTCCCCCGCTGCTCGGCCGGCCACCCCGCTGATAAAAAAACGTGTTCGGGAGCCTTCAGATAATATCGGGCGCAAAGGCTCGTTAACGTCTCGGATGTGATTGATTGTTCAAAAAGGAGAGTTCACTCTCGTCATTCCCCTCGTCCGGGGCCTCAAAAGTTGTCGCACCCTCGACGGCTATTACGTCTTTTAGCGAGCGTTGGATCCATTCCTTTGAGCAGTTTTGGACTAAACACAAGGAAACAATTACCCCGAAGCAAATGTTTCACCCTTGAACTTTGGCTCGCAGCTTTCATCACCGCTTTATTGGGACATTTACAGTTTAGTTTTCATACATAGCTAAGGTCAACGTTAACCGTGTCAATTGTCTTTGAACTTCAACCCAATGTTGTTTGATCATCATTAGGCCAGAATGAAATTTTTATATTTGCCACCAGAAATCAAAGATAGGAAATATGCAAAATTCTTATTGTTTGTGTAGCAAGGTTCTCTCACGTTTTATGGAAAAAAACAATCATTTGTGACGTTGGCTACAAATGGCTACAAAATTCACTTCATCATCACTAATATCAAAACTCAAGGTTTGGTACTTACCTTAGTTTGAAGATCACCGTTTGGTTTGATTTAGGTTGGTGAGCAAAGAAGGCGCGCGCATCCAGTAAGGAACAAAATACAATACGTAAAAATAAAAAGTGCTTTTCTTATGGAGGAACATGAACACATTTAAAATGAAACGCAAAAAAATGCAATATACTTGCAGTGAATTCTACAATCGATGAAAAATCCTCAAAGAAACAAAGTAGAATTATACAAATTACAGGAAGTCGTTGACTTGCAACATACTCGACCTACGACGTTTCGACTTTATGCCCGTGCCTCTACCGCCGTTTTGTCCGCAGCATCATAGTGTTTCTGCTTAGCTAGTGCATACTTCTTGTCTGTGTTTGTGCACCCGGAGTATATTTGCCTTTTTCGCCCTCTCCTCCTTCTTCTCCATCCACCTCTCAGCAGGAATGGTAAGTACATAGTCTTATTTTTTCATTTTAATATATTGTAACGTCTTCCAAAGACATAACGTCAGGCATTAGTTTAGTTATGTCTTTTTTATTATTACAACACAGCTACTACTGGCCGTAGCTGACACCATCTATAGAGCAACAAGCGTTCCGTCATGAGCACACGCAGATGTCCCCTCTTCCTCCCGACGGCTCTCTCCTCTCACTCATACAGCACTCCCATCCAGCGTGTTGCATGATGCATTCAGAAAACTCGGAAAAAACACAACTCAGCAAAACACTAATGTCACCACGACAACACAGATAACCCAATTTGTTACAGTATTTTAGTTTTTTTTTTTTTTCATTCCAAGTATTTTGACATAAATTTAGACTAACGGTACAATCCGACTTTTACTGAAATTTGGGTTACATCGCCAGCATAGGAATGGAACTCATTCGTAAATTGAGGACTTTCTGTCCGTCTACAATAATACAATAAAACAATCCATCCTACCTCTCTACCTTCCTATATTCAGTCCTTCTTTCCTTCCTTTCATTCTTACTTCATTGCTTCCTTGCTTCTTTCCCTCATGATTCCTTCTGACCAATTTTTTTCTTTTTTGCATTTCTTTGTCCTACCTTGATTCTTCCTTCCTTCCATTTGTTGCGTACGTCATTCTTTCTTTACTTCCTTCCTTTGTACTGCCTTCCTCCTTCCTTCTTTTCATCCCTCTGTCCTTCCTTCTTCACCCAGCCTGCTTTACTTCTTTCCTTCATCCTTCCTTCTGTCCTTTTATCCTCCCTTCCTACCTTCCTTTTTATATTTACTTCCCTAAATCCTTTGTCCTTCCTTATGCCCTTCCTTCTTCCTTTGTAATTTCATTTCTTCCTTCATACTTTTGTCCTTCCACCCATCCCTTATTCCTTATTGCCGTCCAATTTTTCTCACCATCGTTGTTTCTTCCTCCTCTCCTTACTTTCTTGCTCCTCCCCTCTGTCCTTCCTTTCTTCAACTGTCCTTTCTTCCTTCCTTATCTCCTTCCTTGTTCCTTGCTTCATTCATTAATTTGTCCCTCCTTGATTCCTTCCTTCTTTGCTTAATTCCTTTGTATTCCTTGCGTCCTTCCCTTTTGCTTCCTTCCTTCCTCTTCCTTTTCCTTCATTAAGTGGCTATTTTTTTCTTTTTTGGCCCACCCTGTACAGTATATGTGAGATGTTGTCATATGGATTTTTTCTTTGTTGTTGCCTTTTTGGGGTTTAATTTGTCATGAATTGATGCAAAGGGATTGACGTACGTTTATTTCCTCCTTTAATGTATATACTGCTTCCTTTTGGACTCCCCCTTCGCCTTGCAAATAATCAAATACCAGTGATTATGAGTGATGTCACCGAACAGCACGAGTGACTATTTGTTTTTTGGCACAGCTGAGACATGTTTTTTTTTTTCTTTTCATTTTTTTCAAGTCTGATTTTGAAAGCCACGCTCGCTCTGGAGGTCTGCTTTTTCTCACCCGTGGTGGCGGTATATTTGGATGTTGATTATGGATAATCAGTTGTAATGACGGAAGTGCATGGCATGTGTGCTTAGACTCAACGTTGTGGCCGTGGAACACACAACAAGCTTAGCCCCATTCAGTTTTTGGGCTAGCTTTCCCCTTGAGCTACAATGCGACGGCGGTCGAATTTCCCTCTAGCTTCTAATCAGGATCAAGGGGGCAGCCCACGCTCTCGACCCTATCATCTGTCGGCAGGTCGGGTTAAAGGTGAGAGTTCACAAATGGCTGCTTGTATCCTCTCATCAGGGGCGCTGGTGGTCATACTCCCCCCTCGCCAATCCCCACCCTCCTATTGTGGCCATAAAATTTGCGACAACGCCGGATGGCCAAAAATCCAATATTCCATCAGCAAGCTCTCTCCTCAGATCGGGGTCATCGCTTTTTTTAATTCCAGAAGAGTAGCCACCTCGTAGCCAGTAATGACGCCATTAGTCTTGTTTCGGCCAAATGCCGATGGCGTTTGTCAAAGCTCATTTCCGACCAGGAGTGGACGGGCTCGTGAGTGGACGCTTGGTTGTGCTTAATTCTACTTGCTTACTTTCAGATATTGGACTATTGCCTCAGATGGATTCACAAAGTGCTTAATTCTGGCTCCAGTTTGGGTGACTCTGGTTTGAAAATTCCTCATTCCTGTGCTTATTAGGTGCTGAACCTATAAGTTGACTACTCGACCAGTCAACTTTACTACTTTGCATCAACGTTTAACGTTTGTCGACTAAGAGTAGAGCTCGTTTGACTCACCCAGCTGCCGTGGTCGCTGAACTTGTAAACTATGTGGAGACACAAAATGTCTGACCAACAAGGCGACAGTATTAATATACCTGCTCGGGTCCAAGGATATGAAAATAAGCTGGTGGTGTATAAGAACAGTGATTGACTTTGCTAGCTTTGGCTGTTCTGATCGCTGTTGGTTTTATCATATTCAGACCATGGGACTAGTGGAGAGGAGCGAGGGTAGTGATACAAAGTATAGCTCCTTCTATGTTGCCAAAATCTTATGTCCAATGCACAGACAGCAGACTGCTGCACTGCGCTGTTAAACATATCAATGACATCATCGATTAATCATCTTCAACTCGACTTTCATCACATTATAGTCGACTACAAAATTCTTAAGTTCCTCAACCTCTCCTGTTTACAGAACTGTTTCAATTTTTGTCTCAACACAAGCATATGAATATTTTTTAAAATGTTTTTCCAAGCTGCAGTTAAAAAAAAAAAAAAAAAAAAGATATCCCACAATACACACAGTAGGGGTACTACTACTATTACTTCTACACTGATGACTAAAAATACATTTTTAATGGCTTTTCCATAGCATGTCTACATTTGAATGCATGTTATGCATTATGATCGACTTGAATGCATTTTCCTGAACTGGACCTGTTTAACTTTTAATTGAGGACCCTCGCTCTTTTTTGGCAGTGGTTTTCATTGACCACTGGTGTTTTTTATTAAGGTGGGCGTCTTGTTTAGGGTAGACGTGCGTGTGTGTACATCATCCATCGCCATATTTTGTTGATGGAATTACATCACTTGGCGTGGTGTAAAGCCAGCCTTAGTTTTGTACCAAAATGCCTAGCGAGTATTTACAAGAAATCGCATAAGGAAATGTAACATTTGCTCCTCCAGAGACTCTATTTATGGCCTGACTTCCTGTGGTGTTTATTTGAAATCCGGCTTGCGGAGGGAGGGAGCACGAGAGCGAGAGAGAACCCGGCCCGGTCTGGTCTGGAATATCCCCACGGCCACAGGCAAACTAACACTCATGTTTAATGTCCTTCAATTTCTACTTCTACCTTTGAGGCCCTCAAGGCTTCTTTTCTTGCTGGGCCGCAGAAAGAGGGCCGAGTGCCAGCCTCCCAAGTGTGGGCTCCTATTCCCTGTTGCGCCCTCTTTGTTTGGAACGTATGGTAAACACGGTCAATGCCAATAGGATCGTTCAGGACAAAAAGCAGTTATGAGTTTGAGGTTAAGTGCGGTGTTGTTGCATGCGCGAGTGACGGTGCGCAGGCCATTTTCGCCAGATTGATTGGCTCTGATGGCTTCGGCTCGTATACGTTCCTTCAAAAATCATCACGTATATGAAAGGCGTCGGGGTTTATATGAGGAATTCTTGTAAATTGATCCTTCCTTCCGCCCCCGTCGCGCTGATATCCTCGTCCCGGCGGGCTTCCTAAGTTTACCGAAGGGTCGCACAGTCAGCATAAACACACAGTTTCCTCTATCAGCTCGCGACATGATGACAGCAGAGTTCTGAAAAGACACAAGTTGATGCTAGAATTTTTTCACTGTCAATCTTTCATGTGCTGTTGCATTCTTAAGCCATATTTCCTCAAGTGGCGACATATTCTTGATCAGCTGTAGAGAATTGAATGTTCTAGTAATTGTGAGACTATTTTTCAATTTCAAGAAAATGTTTTCTTCCACATGCATATCTTGATTGAAAAAACAATCATCGCTCTTCAGATCATCTTGATTCTTTTTTTATATTTATTTTTGTTGAATTCAGCCCGCATAGTGAGTTTCACTCAGAACCATGAATTCTGGTAGGCATGTCTGTCATGAGGAGACCCACAAAAAAGTCTCAAGAATTGTCACCTGAAAAGACACAGGAAGTCTGCAATTTTTATTTGACGCTGCCATTGTAATTTGGGCCATTTTGAGGCGTCATTCAAAGATAAACTTTTCAAGCCAGCTAAGTGCATGGCAAGGTTCTCTTAGCAATGTGAAATTTGGCAGGCATGTCTGTCATGAGTGGACCAACAAAAAAGTCTCAAATACCTATATCAGAAGACAAAACTCTGTCATTTTGAGTTGAAGAAACCATCTCAGGGTAATTTTTTGGCCATTTCCAGGCGACCGTCAAAGACACACTTGACCACGAGAATTTGTTCGATTGCTACCAAAGTGGAACCATGTATAATAGACAGATACATGACACTAAAGCCCGCATCCCAATCAGGGGCGCATATTTGCGAAGATGGCAAATGTTGATTTTTTTTTTTTTTTCTTTTTTTTTTTTTTTGTCAGGGTTTGTTCAAGGTTGCAAACGTTTGCCAACAGTTTTGTGTTTTTTTTTTGCAAGGGAATTTTGAACATGTTCAAAATACCTGAATAATCTCAAATTAACTTGGCATGTCTATCTTGGGTAGCCCCGTAAAAAGGTCTCAAAAAACTATGCCTGAAAGATTCAGAACGTCTTCCATTTTGGTTTGAAACGGTCATTTTATTTTCATTTTGTCCGTTTGCCATGAAATTTGAAACACGTGTACTGGATGGATGAAGATAAATTGTGACAAATTTATGTGTTTGTCATCATTAAAATTTTGTCTCAAGAAACTATGCCAGGCCTCTATTGGAGGTTCACAATTTGTCTGAAGCAGACATTTTGCGGTCATTTTGGCAGGGGTCCTCCTAAGACCAACTTGTTTATAATTTGTGTCCGACCAGTACCAAATCTGAAGAAAGATAAAAAAAATTTAAAAAAGAGAATGTTCTGATGTCCTGTCTTCATGCCTCGTTCCTTTTGAATGGAAGTTGGAAAAAAAACAGGTATATGCAGTTAACAGAATGACCTTAAGAGTCCAATAAAATGTCCTGTCAAAACACGGCTCATTTGTATTAAGTGATGTGGAATATGTACTGTAGCTGCTTCGAGGAGCAAGTCGTGTTTTTCTTAGAGTAGTTTAGTCGTTAACTCTTTCACATGAGGTTTTTCATGCATACTTCTTCAACTCCCTGGAGAGGAAGTGAGGGAAAAGAGGAGGGGAAAAAACGCCAGGCGAGGTTCAGACAGGCCCCCACAACCTTGTTGCTTTATTATTCTTTTGACGCTCGCGTCGAAAGGTGTTGAAATGTTGGAACAGAACATGAGAGTCACGCCGACCGCCGCCTTCCCCTCCCTCCCTCGCCTCATCGTCCCATGATGGCGGGTCTCTGCGGTCGGGTTGTTTGGACTGACACCTCCAAAGCAAAACGCCGGTCAAAGAGACAAGGAAATTTGTATGTTTTTGAATGATGAATGCACTTTGAGCCTGGCTCTTTCAGTCCTGGCCATTAATTTTCACGCTTGTGCTGACCAAAGCAGTTCCCTAATTCCATAATGTTTGTCCCATTACTGTTGTTGCATGTTACTATTTGCATCTACTTAAATGTTTCAACTTCTAATCAGTGGATGATTTTGGCAAAGCCCCTTTTACATATTTTGGGCTTATACCATCCAAATGAATAATGTTTGGCTGTTTTTTTCTGTACTTGCAGGAATGGCAGAACTCCATCCAGAAGAACGCTGGTCTGGCCTTTATTGAGCTGGTCAACGAAGGCAGGTAAGCAACCAAATGGAAATCGTTGATGTTTTACTACCATTTTTCACTGAACGGGATGTTTCTGAAATAAATGTTACAATTTATAACAGTCCTTAAAGTTGGTTGCGCATACACAGAACTGCATGGCGATCTGTGGAGATATATGGTTTATACACATGAATACGGGGAGATTCATGGTTTATACATAGAGATACATTTGGATGCAAAATGTATGCATGAAAATGCATGGAGATACACAATTTGTCTACAGAAATACACAGAGATACAGTTCATGGTTTCCTTTCCAGACTCCTGCCCAATCCCCCCCAAACGTTTGTAATATGTTTTTAATAAGGATAATTGCACTATAATATTGTACATCATAAAAAAATGGACAAATGAAATAATTGAAAAGAATATAAAGAACTTAACAGTTTGTGCATCATGATTTAATAGTCCAACTTAATTCATTATTTTGCTCCTTCTGGTGTGCCTGTCTTGGCCACTAAATCATGAAGAGCCACTTCTATTCATAGTGATTCACTACAATACAGCGATACTATTTCGATGAGGACCAAGGTAAAAAAAAAAAAAAATACTAAGAAGTATCATATAAAAGACAACAGTACCAATATTTCCAGAAGTGAAACTGGTATCGTGTAGCACTTAAACTGCTGTTTGATAAGTGAGCAATAATTTCATTATTTGAGTCATTTAGCCGGCAGATAAATTTATACATCAGATTTCTGAGTACGGCTTGCAATGTATTGACCCTTTCACTCACTACATTAACATATGCCGTTTATACACAAAAACATCTAAGATACATGGGAATACATGAGTTATACATGGTTTGTACACACTAACCCTAACCCATGGATTAGTCAAGTCAAATCAAATTTATTTATATAGCCCTTAATCACAAAAACGTCTCAAAGGGCTTCACATGCCAATAGCTGACAACATATTAACGACATCCCCCGATCAAGCAAAATCTAAAAAAAAAAAACATCTGGGGAAAAATGAGAAAGTTATATCTGATTATATCTGGAAATACATGTTAACAGATGGTTATGAAGTTAACCGCATCATTGAATTAATTGTTAATTGTAAACTGTTAAAACAACAGAACAAGCTACAAAAGTGAGGACGCTAAAATCTTTTTTTTTTTTTTTTTAACTTAGCTGAATTTACATTCCTTCCAAGATATATTCTTCCTAACACTGTGTTGAGCATACTCCTTGTCACAAAGAAGCCAAACGCACTGTTAGTCCTTAATGCTTGCTGTACTGAGGTCAGCAGAGTATGCGTCTTTGAATGGAGGCAATATAGTGTTGATAGTACCTTAAACACTGTTAAAAAGTTTATTTCTTCACTGAGGGTACAAACTAGGACATATCCGTGAGTAGAAATGTGTTGCGTGTGGACGCGTGTGCACGCATCACCTTCGTTATTGATAGCAGGGTCAGGGCCAGAGAGGCTGCCGAGGCCCCAGTGCCTCCGCTCCCCTGCTGCCCTGCGCTGAAACAGCAGGCTTGGGTTACAGTCAGACCCCGCCCGCCCCCCTTAAACCCCCATACAGTCCCTCCTCTCTGGCCCTTCATCTGTTATTGTTCCACTTTGCACACCGCTGACCTTTCGGGGCCATGCAGCGACGTTTTTTTCCCCCTTGCCCACAGCATGCGTGTTTGATTAGTATAGATAAGTGCCGATAGGGCTGGATACTCGCTGGTCCTCCTGTCAGATGCATATCATTAACAAATCAATTAGCACCTGCACCCCAGGATGTCGGTGTCTCACGCTCGCGTGCAAATTAGATTTTATGGCCATTTTGTACGCTTGTTTTACCCATCGTTATATGGCTGTCTCCACTTCTCTTCTTCCAAGAAGTGGACAGGATAACAGAGTGATGATATTCCAAGTATGCAAATGTTCCTCTTGCTCCAGGCTGCTGAGTCACACCATGAAAGACCACCTGGTCCGCGTGGCAAACGAAGCCGAGTTCATCCTGAGCCGGCAGAGGGCTGAAGACATCCACAAACATGCAGATTTCGAGGTAAGATGCGGAGCTGGAGATTCCGAAATACATGAAGATACATGATTTACAAATGGAAATACATGGTAGATACATTATTTATACATGGAGGTTTTTTTTTTTTTTTGGTGCGTTTTATAAGCTATGTGATTTGCAAGTGAAAGAGACATGATTTATTCACATAAAAAAATGCTGGGTTGTTTTCCTAACTATCTCATTGGATTGGCTTGCCATCAAATGTAACACTTGATCAGAGTTCATGAGAGGAACCCATGACTCCAATGTCCAGTGGAGGAGTCAGGCCTGTCACGTTGAAAGAACCACTTAGTATCGTTCTGCTCTGCGCGAAAACACAAGCCGTGAAAAACACGAACAACTCAGCATCTCCTAGGAGCTGACTCGGCGACTTCAGAAGTAGCCCGTTGAGTTGGGTTTATCCCCAAAAAGGCTTGCGGTGAACGCGACACCACGCTCAGCACATGTTGCTAAGCAAACATTGTGCTGATGTGGCGGAACTGCCACACCCCCTCTGCTCAGCACAGACGTCGCCATTCACTAGGAACTCTTTCACGAACTGTGGGCACCCTCGCTTGCACCCTCCGCCCTTCTTCGATATCCACCCTCTGCTTTCTAGATTTCCTCGCAATCATTTCCTGTCCTGCAGAGATCCTGGCCATTATACTCCCGCTGGGGGTGTATTTTGCCCTCTGACAGGAATATGGCGTCTTTCCCTTCCTCGGGATCTGACCCGGCATTAAAAGCTGCAGACAGAGCTGAGAGGTTTTAGCCTGAAGGTTTGACTGTGTCTCTGCACCTCCACTGCTAAGATGCAGGCCTTCGCACCACCCTCTATTTTACTGTATTTTTTTTTTTTTAATGCTGTTACTGCCACTTTTTACAATTGCACTTCAGGACCTGGAAGCCATTTTTATTCCACAAGTGCCAAGGTATTAAATGCATCTCCCGCCCCAAAAATAAAACAAACAAACAAAAAACACCCTGGTTAGAGGTCCAAAAGCTGTTTTTTAACTGCCCTATAAAACACAGTTTGATGTTTGAACGAAAGGGCAAAGCGCTTAGAAAAATATGTTTTTCCTACAAATAGGCGCCGCACATCAATTAGTCACTGGGCGTACTTACATCTGATAAACACCTCTCTTGAACAGACCTCTCCCTTTCTCTGGTGTATCCCTTTTTGAAAGATTTTTAGCGCTTGCCATCATTAGGGTCGCGGGTCAACTGGAGCCTACTGTATCCCAGCCCACATGCGGTAAGAGAAGAGCAGAATATACCCTGGACTCATCGCCAGCTAAGTGCATGGCACATGTAGACAAACATTGAGTCACACTCACATTCACACCGGTGGACAGTCGCAGGTGTCAAACTCCGGTCCTCGAGGGCCATAACTAGAAAATACACACGTAAAAAAAAGTTATTTTATATTTCACCAGAAGATGGCAGCAGACCTCTGGCCGCTCCAGGTACGCTATGCCTCTCCGAAAAACACTACTCTCAAAGTTGTTTGAACCCTTGCTGCATGACCTTTGTGGCCCTTTCCAGCACATTTCTAAAATAGAGACTGTAGTTTTTGCACTAAAATACAAATCAACTGCATCAAATTCGCTAAGACACTATGGCTGTTTTCTACGAATTCAATATCAAGAGTCGCGACCAGACGAAATATGCAAACCATGACAAGGTGACTGCTTACGAATCCCCTGAAAAATTAAAACAACTGGAAGCTCCAACACAGTTTCACCTCACCAAATCTAGGTCCCCTTTGCAAAAAATTTGGACTCCCCTGATCTAAAGCAGGCAGGATAGTGTTCCTAGAGCACCGGAGTTTGTAATCTGTGCTGTGGATGCATTCGTCATTCCAGGAAATTCATAATTTGTACACTCAGATGCCCGGTTTAGAAGTAGTTCAAAGGTTTATTGCTTTTTGAGCTAAGACAATCGACATAAATATGAGAATACTGTACATGGTTTAAACAGCTGGCATAACAGACAAAGACTTTCTACCTATTGTTTCTTGGACAAAACTGCTTGTTGTCCAGTGTCCACCGGTGTTAGTTGTGTTTTTTCATTGAAGCAGCACTATCAGCTGCATGCACTGGTTGGATAAAAATGACAAGTAATAGAAAGCTGTAACTTCTCTTTAATTGACAGTGTCTGTTGTTCATCCCCAAAACTCTCTTTTCACAATTGAATCAATCCCCCACCCTCCTAAATGTGGGTTGCTCTTCAGTGACCCCTGAGAAGAAGTGAGAGCCCCTGATAAGTCCCTCTCTGATATTGCTCTATTGATTTTTGCCTCGGTCTAAGCTCTGTTTCAGCCTGATGGAACCCACGCTTTCATTTTGCGCTGCAATAAAAATAACAGGCCAATGAAACATGCCCCCCCCCCACACACACACACACACACACCGCCCTGCCCTCTTGCATCAGTTCATCTTCAGACTCACTTTTATAACATTGTGTTTCTACGTTCGTTATTGTTTAGCCAAAGAACAAAGTTGATAACTTCTAAAGTTATATTGCCATTTATGTATAAGTTTTGAGCAGAATCTAAAGATTTTCCATAACCGCTATAAGAGGGTTACATAGTTTGGACTGTTTTTTTGTTTTTGTTTAAATACCTTAGAGACTGAGGATGTCTTATTTTGTTGTACAGTAGTGCCTTAAGCTATTAATGCAATTTGTTTGTAGTGTGCCGTATCGACCGCATGGATCACGTCCACAGAATAGTTCTCCAAAAGTATTTGTGATCCTCGATGTGTTATGCTAAATGTAAGCACAGCCTTTGTGTTCTTGTCTTGACAAGTGTCTTTCATATGGTTGAATCGCAAACACTGGACTTAACTGAGGCCAGCGAGACCTGCAATTCTTTTGATGTCATTCTGGGTTCTTTTGTGACCTCCTGGATGAGTTGTCGCTGCATTAGTAGTCAGGGCGGCCGATAACGATATTTGGAGCCGATATGCATTTTTCATTCAAAAAAAAAAAAAAATAATAATAAATAAAAATCTAAAAAATACAATAGAATAAAATTCTAAACTTTGAAACATCTTTTAGCGTGTTTATTGAACAATTTTTCAGATTTGCATAATGTTGATTTTTAATTATTATTATCATTATACATTTTTTACAATATAAATTTTTGTTGTAAAATTCTAACAAAAAGTTCAGGAAGCATCCAGGGTCATCGGCATGTCTTAAAAAGTGAAATGAAAACTCAGAAAATAGCTCCTTATAGTTTTCTACGGTAAATGGAGTTCTCCAAAATGTCTCCAAATGTGTGAGTGTCGATCGAGACCTACTCCATGTATAAATACAATTTAATTCAAATTTAATGTATAATGTAAAAAAAAAAAAAAAAAAAAAATATCACTTAAAAATCAACGATGAAGCGTTGGCGCGGAAGATGGAGCGCGATACAGTGGTTCACTGTAGGCCTAAATTCTTCTCCACCGAACGTAGTCTTGTCTATGTGACACGTTGCATGGAACTCCACGGGATGGAACTGAGTAATCTTTGTACTGGGGAGTGAGTTATTACGACGGTCTTGAAGCGAACTAGAGATGAAGATAACTTGAAGTGGGGCTGGTGAGGTGGGGAAATCCAATTACCTTTTCAGGTTCTTTATCTAATAGGATCCGTAATGTGAAGGGAATCTGCACATCACAACGCAACAAATGATAGACGGCGATATCTCACCGGGGAGCCGGAAAAGAGAGGGCGTCCGCGAGATAGGAAAACAGAACAGGGGGGTGTTGAGCGGGAGAAATCGAAGTCCCTCTTTTTATGGGGCTGTTCATTAGGGATGAAATGTGGTGCTCTCAGGGCCACAAGGGCAGATAATAAGGTCCAGATAGGGAAGAGTGAGCAAGACCCATGTCATTTCTATTCTTTCTCATCCCTTTTTTTCTTCACTTTTTTTTATACACACCCTCAATTTATCCTCCCGCTGTTTTATGGAGTAATTGAATTGGCGCTTGGAGCGATACAATGAAAGCCAGACGATAGCACGCTAATTAATGTTTGGCGTCATTGTCTTTCCTCCGCTGAGCTTGTAAAATGATCCGAGCCCTCCCGCTCCAAATTAATGGCATTAACATTGAGCCGATGATTCTTGCAGTGTATTATCCCGGCGCTGTTATGTGATGCCCCTTAAATATAAAAGAAAATTGTTGAAAGGAAAGTTTACAAAGTGTGAAACAATATTACCAAATCCCTAATGTAGTTTTATTTTATTTTTTAAATTTTTAATTATGTTTAACTTATCTTGCTTTTAATCTTTTAATCTAATTATTCTACATGATTTTGATTTTTTTAATTCTTAATGTTTTAGTTCTCTTTTTGTATGCTTTTGATGTTTTATGTAAAGTACTTTGAAATTTTCTTGTGCATGAAATGTGCAATATAAATAAACTTGCCTTTAGAAAACTACATTCCAGAAATCCCAAACTAAATTACATTTCAAAACACATATTTTACAAGAGCAAAAATCAACTTACAATACATGAAAGAACTGCGCAAATTTTTAAAGCACATTTTTAAAGGTTAACCCATTAAGGCTGGGAGCGCATAACCACATTTCTACGACTAGAGCCGGCAGTGCTGTTGCGTCTTTCTACCTTTAATACCGGGAGAGCGGATACGTTTTTTCTTTTTTTGATCCAATTCTCTGGGTCTTAGCCAATGAAATGCAACAGAATATACAGGTGACGGTGTCATGACAGCGCGGAGGATGTACCGGAATTTTTTCAGGCATTAATGGCGATGCATGCGATCGCGGAAGCTCTGAAATTAGTGATGGCAGTGAAAAATACAGCGCAGGCTTGTGGACTTTGAACCATTGGGACCAGTCAAACTTAATATATGGTTAAGATATATGTTTGTAGACAATGACGATAACAACGTCTATATAACCGAATAGAGGATGGGAATGGGAAAGCGCTCGATTTAATAAAATAGAATAAAAATAGTGCTGCACTGACACTTTATTTTTACATCTTCGATTGAAACAGTAAATAATAATAAACTCGGGCCTGTGTGAAAGCCACGTCTAAGCTCTCAAATTCTTTTGGAATGATGTTTATGTTTGTTATGTTTTCTGCTGCAGGGGCTGAGATATCAATTATTTTGTAGGTGTTCAATTTCTGGGAGAATTTCAGGTTTTCAATGGTAATTCCAAAGATGACCTTAGGTTTTGGGGAGCTGTTGAGCCAGGTTCTTTTGGCTGTCATGGGTTAAATGACCAAATCTGAAAACATTTCGGCAAATCAAAATTTCAACAATACCCCAAAACAAAATTACACAGTCAAATACACCTTTACAGAAGTAGAAACAAATTTACCAATTGTCACAAATTTACACGATGTGCAACACAGCTACATATTGTGAAACTCCAACAGTCAATTTTACAAAATGTTTAACAAATCTACAAAAGATTTCACCAATGTACAATAAGCAAAAAAATATTAGAATGCCCAACAATCATGACTGTAAAATTTGCCTGCAGGAACGCTGTAATAATTTGAAACAACTTAACAAAATGTGATAGCAAAGACATTTGCATCACATTTACCCAATCCAACATCTCCAAAAGAAATTTGGGAGAACAAAACTGCAAAACGTAAAAGTTATCTTGTGAAACACACACTTATCAAATGTGAACCAAATTAAAACAGAAGAAACCTAAATGACATACATTAATGAATACACTGTAAAACGCAGATTTACGAAACCAAAACAAATGTACAAATGCACAACCCCTTTACCAAATCTGGAACAAATTTACCCTAGGGAAAATAAAATAACAAAACCCCAATGTTATTTTGCATTCACAAAGTATGAAACAACACTTGGCAAATTAAATAAAAAAAAAACCCATAAATAAATAAAAATCAAGGCAGTGCCCACCCTTTTACTGGCTGCAAGCGTCATATAAAGACAGAATCTCCTTAAAGTGGGTCAATTCTAGTATCCAACTTTTAACCTGCTCGCAATGATTTGACCCTTTTATTGTTGCAATTGAACCAATTGCTGTAACACACTTGTCGCGGCAGAAAGCCCCAACTCCCATAGGCTATTTTTACATCCTTGTGACTGACAGCTGCCACCGACTGTGGACAAGCTGTCATGTCCAAACAGTGACACAGTACATCATTATTGGAAAATCTCATGTCCAGACAGCACTAGTTTAACAGTGCCGATTTAAGTGCAGTATTGGTCTTACTACGAAACACTGGCTCTATAGTCACAATATACAGTCTATTTCATCACGGCATGTTTTGCTATCTCTTTTGTGTTGTACAAGCATTTCCCGGCAGACTGCAGTGCAAGACCATCGGGGTAACACAACTGTGTCAGTCCTGCTGTCTTGTCAGTGTAATGAAGTCTCATGGTACCTCCTCTGCAGCTCATTTCATTGTGCGAGTCTGACTGACCACACCCCCACCTCTCCATCTAAAGACGTGACCAGTACAGTCCCTTTGGTCGAGCTGAGTGCCGCACTACCATTGGATTGTTATCCAGCTTGGGTGGAGTTGTCTATAACAAAAGCACTCTCTGTTGCTCTTTGTTTGTGCCAGAGACTAATAAACTGGACCCTAGATAATGGAAAGAGTTTTGCAGCTCAAGGAATGAATAGAATACCAATGCTTGCCTCCAAGTGCCGCATTTGTGTTTGTCCGAAGTGCCAGTTTCTACAGTCCTCAAGGTGGGCTCTGACAATGTAGGCAGTAGTGTTGTCCTGGGGATGACCGACACAGTACATCACACACAATGTAATCTGTAGGACCAAGACTGACCTGTGAGAGGCAGCATGATGCCACAGCACCAGACTGCTAGAAAATAAGTGCAGTCATAAAAGAAGAAATAGAAGAACTTGCGGGCTTCAGGGAACTTCCTGATTGGCTATCGGTCCGTTTCACATCATAATCACAGGTCAGCCCAACTCAGTGTTGTCCTCACACATGAGGATTTGCCATTGCAAATATTAATCAGATAATAAAAAAATGATAAACTTTCGGAGACCTCCGACAGCCGAATATAAAATCGAAAGAAAGGAAAATACTCAAATTGTTGTAATTTGTCCAATAGATGGCTGCTTCAAACGAAAACGTCTGCATTCCTGTTTAATTGCGGAACTTTAGACATTTTCATGTATCCTGTTATGATTGACCTGTCCACACAATTTGACATCAATGGTTGCTACTGTTGTCTTGGATTTTTTTCCCCCAAAAATTTGAACGCGGCTTTTTCACGAAACTCACCCCCAAAATTGGTTGCTACCAACCGAAATAGCTCCTTTCCTGTTAGGTGGGTCCTCGTATTTTTTTGTCATGATAGACAGATTCTCCCATTTTTTTTTGTCAGTCAGGGAAACTGATGTTGGCTGCTATTTTACTTTCCAGGTCACCTTGTAGCCATAAGCTTCACACGTGCATATACAGACTCAACAGAATGCTCCTGCATGCAAATAAAGAGGGAGTGTGTGAGTTCACTCTCATCATTATCTAAATGCTGCACTTGTCACATGATGCGTCCTCCTCCTCCTCTTCATCTCTGTGGGTTGTGAGGGTTAACCAGCATAATTGGCAGGAGAACAGAGTCTCATTACACCGTATCAACCCTCTGTTTATCAATTAGAGTGACAGAGAAAGGTCTAGGGGTGTTGCCGCATACAAAAAAAAAGGAGTGAAGATGGGGATTTAAGGCTCTTGTTTGAAAACACGAGCATGCTTGATTTGCAATCTCTTGACGCTCGGCGGCACAGCCGTCGGGCCGTCGCTCCGCGAGGGTCTCCAATTTCTCACGTGCGTTGACAAGTACTCCCCCGGGGTTTGGTTTACAACAAACAGGGTCCGGATGATGGCGCGGAATCTGCCTTGTCCATTTCTGATAGACCAGAATGAAAATACATGGGAAAACCACAAAATGGGGTTATAGGGAGACAAGGGGGGATGGAGAATGGGAGTCCGTCAATTGTTTTTTTCTAAAAAAGAAGAAAAGAAAAAGACCTTCTTGCACTTGATCCCTTGCCCCATAGTTTCCAAATTGCAACATAAAACATCACCGGGGAATTCAGACAATGGGCACGACGGGGAGAAAAATGAGGGTTTAAAAGAACAATGGCGAACAAAAGTCAGCAAATGACAATGGCTGACAGCCACTTCAATTCTGGAATGATGCTGCTGTCATGCTGCCGCTCCACACTATTGATTTTTTTTTTTTTTTTTCCCCCTCTCTCGGGGGTGAAAAAAATAAAATCTAATCCAGTTGAAAGAGATCCCTGCTAGCGGCCATCAAGGTTAATGCAGCACAAAGTATCTTCCTCTTCTTCCTCTTCCTCTTGCGTTGTCTTTAATGGAATGGTCACCGCGCTGCGATGGCAGCCTCTTCATCTCTTCCGCCCAAAAAGAAACCCTCTATTCCATCACTTCACGTTTGTTGCCATCTTTGCATGCAGACTTCAGAGTCAAGGTCATGCCATGTGAACAGTACTGTACACTAAACTGTAACATGGTAAAAAGTGGGAAAAATAGTGTAATTGATTGAATGGCTGATTTCAGCAGTAGCGCAGGGATACAGCTAAGGGTCCTAAAAGGGACAACATTGGCCGCCGTGATTCTTTTTGTCAGCTACTGGATCCTAAAAGGGGCCATATAAGGCGACGTATTTAGTCCGGCCGCGGTGAGGGCTACGTTTCACATCAGCCACGGTGAGTCTTTGGTTTAAGATGCTAGACGGACCCGCCGAGAGGCGATTAGTATTTGATCCGGCTTGATTGGCAACTTTTAGTAAAATGCCCACCTTTGGCATTTCTGGTGCATGGCTCCCATTCAGCCACTCCACAAATTCAAGTGCAAAAACGGATCTTAAAACTGTACAAATGTAACCTTGGACTGTCTGATTCAGCATGGTTTGGTCTCTATGTTGCCACTTTGTACCATGATGTGTTTTTTGGAGATAATCCCTGTTCTTTCCAGCTCACAGTCACTTCCCGGACGATCCCTCCCTCCTCCTCTCGAAAATACATCCACTGTTATTTATTTGACCAGTGAAGGAATTGCGGGAGACGCAAATTTGCGTAATTGACTCGATTAATGCCAACTGGTATCCTTTGGTCTTTGCCTAGGTGCTGTCTGCTAAAGAAGGCTAGGTCCTGGAAGGTGCTGCCCACTATTAAAGTGTCGCGAGTCATCACAGCAAAGTCACACTCAGTTTTGGGAAATGCCAGCACAAGTATTTAGGGCCCAAGCGCCAGATGCTGTTTATTATCATTCAGACGAATTGATGGCATTTGGGGGGCCTCTGCATGCGGGAAAACTCACTAATTTGTGTGTACTGGGGAAAATTCACCCCTTTAATAAAAATATGCCTCCAACACCAGTTTCACAGATCAACACGAAACTGGGTGGACTGTCATAACAGCGTGCATGAAAAAAGTCTCAAGGACCCATGCTTGAAATCGAAGTGCAAGTCAGCCATTTTGGCTTGAAGAAACCATTTTGAGGCAAATTTCAAGAAAAAAAGAGCTTTGAAAGTAGGAGAAAATTTGCCCACGACACCAATCTTCTCAATCAACACGAACTTGGATTGCTTTATCATAAGGTTTATCGTAACGAGATGCATGAAAAAAATCTCAAGGGCTTATGGCCAAATTTTGAACAGCAGGTCAGCAGTTTTAGTTAAAAGCATCCATTTTTGGGGCGAGTTACATTAAAAGAAATGGTCTGGAAAGTTAGAAAAATGTTTACTCTCAACACCCATCCCCCGCATCTACACAAAATTGGGTGGAAATGTCCCTAATAACAGGATGCCCAAAAAAGTCTCAAGGACCCATGCCTGAAATTGAACAGAAGTTATGCAATACAATACAATACAACTTTATTTATGTAGCGCGTTTCATAACAGCTACAGCTGGAACATAGCACTTTACATTAGAACAACAAAATAGCAACAATATAACAAGTGAAAGCAATACATTAAAACACAAAATACAATAGACACCGTAAAAGAGCAGAAAACCGTCAGTCTGACAAAAGCCAAAGAATAGAAATGTGTCATCAAACAGGTTTTAAAAATGGACGGAGAGGGCGCTTGCCTAACATTCAATGGAAGGTCATTCCAAAGGGAAGGACCAGCAACACAAAAGGCTCTATCCCCTCTGAGGCACTGCTTAGTCCTCGGCACCTCGAGCAGCGCCCGTTCCACAGACCCGAGGCACCGGGAAGGTGCGTAGGAGTGGAGGAGGTCGGAGAGGTACGCCGAGGCGAGGCCATTTAAAGACTTGTAAACAAATAGAAGTAACTTAAAATGAACCCTAAAATGCACTGGGAGCCAGTGAACCAACTCCATTTTAGCCATTTTAGTTTGGAGCAGCCATTGCGCTGGTGAATACCATGAAAAGGGCCGGAAAAGTTAGGGGGGAAAAAATGCCCAGAGTCAACGGTTTCACTGGTAACCCACACGTTTGGGTAGACACATCTATTATAATAGGATACACAAAGTCACAAGGACTCATGCCCGAAATTGAACAGGAAGCCGGCTGTTTTGGGGATGAGGTCAATGAAAAAGGGGCCTGGAAAGTTACATTTTTGCCGAGCTACCGAAAGAGGCATGTTTGTCAAGCGACCCGGAACATTTAATTTAGTTTGCGTGCTTCCCTCAACATTCCCGCAAAGAGACTGGCGTGTCTGTCTTTTTCGTTATGTTGACCTTCATTAACATTTTAAAGTCCACTTTATGGGAGTGACCTGGGTAGTTAACTGCTATTTCTTGTCTCCGCTTATAAACAAGCCTAACGCTGTGGTTTCATGGTGCTTGCTATGTGTTTTGGATGGTAATCCTGAGGGTGAGGCTTTGAATTTGAACCATTCCTACCTTGGCTTTGGTCAAGAGAAGGCTCAATGAAGTGTTTGTTTATGCTCATGCCATCACACTGAAGACTTTGCAAATCCCTGACAAGAGCAAGACCAGTGTAATGGAATTTTTACCATAAGGCCCTAATAGATGTATTAACATAATAATGCACTTATTTTTTACTTGATGAAGCAGCATGTGGCTCATCACCCAAGGTTATCTGCTCTATGCAGTCTCTCAACTCTCTGTGTTTCCCAGTCTTTATTACAAAAATATAGAAAATATTACCACAACACTTATTTGCTGCTTAAGGTTGCCCTCAGCTTTCTTTACAAATATTGGCAAATCTGTTTAAAATACGTATTCAAACTACAGTTTTTCTTAATCAACTCATTTACTGCCATTGAGGAATTTACTTTCCAGCCATTCACTCCCAGGAACTTATTTATATTTTTTTCAAATGTTAGGTGAAATGTTAGGTCTGAAAATGTCTGGCACTGAATGAGTTAATATTCAGTTTTATATTTTATTTTAAGATTGTTGATCATAATTATATTTGAAAAGTTATCATGTAATTTATGATATTCATAATACATAAATATACGCAGTAACGCCTAATAGGACAAGCTGAATGTCGCAACAACATCAGCATAGTCTTTAATAATTGAACAGTGTTTATGAATACATAAACGACTTACCTTCTTGATATTATGATAGTTTTATCATTTAAGGGTATTCCCTCAAATGTACATTTTGTACATTTTCCCTTTTACATTGGCGCCTGGACTTCCTCTGAAGAAGACAGATGGTCACATGACGCTCGCAGCCACCATTTTGTGGCCTGGATTCCAAACGTTTACCCAGCCATCCTTTCTTCTCCCCGTTGTACTCCCTTTGCTCATCACATTTGCCCGGAGGGTCAAGGCCCACTCTGATGGCGCACAAAGAGACATAGATTGATAATTAAGCCGCTTACACCCGAAGAAAAAGCCTCCTCTAATGTGATTTATATCTATGGATCTTCTGTCAGATATGAAGAGGAAGCAATTTATGATGTGAACTTTTGGCAAATGCGTTTTTAACCATCTGCCATATATCATTGTCTCATAAGACTAATTTTATTACAGGATACGCAGAAAGTCAACATGCTCGTGACTTAAGTTGTGAACTGGTTCCAAACAGGAAAAACGCTGGTTCAGAAGCTCAATCCCGATAACATATTCCGACAGAGAAAAATGCCCTCGCTATCGTGTGATTGGGTGTGCCGCGGGGCACTAGTCACCATGTGTCCACCGTTATTAATCAACATGACACCAGGACTGAAATGACCAAACCTGCACTTTTGTCACTCTCCTCAACTCTGAGAACTTCAACGGAATTATTGAATAGCACCGCTACGGGGGTGCGCTGTAATTAAAACTGTTATGGCATCCTGGTAGAATGATTTTACAGTTACAGGTGTATAAAAATATGAAACATGCTTTTTTTGGAGGATGTGCTTGAAGGCGTATGCAGCAGTAGGGACTGAGCGCTGTGCGCACACATTTTTTATCTGTCCTATTTCATTCGTGCTTCTTTCGCGCGTCTAACTAGGAATCAAAACTTAGCACCGACGTTCTAAAATCCAAACGATTCTGGGAGAACCGGAATGATGGTCACGGTTCCACTCGATTCACGGTTATCGATGCCCAATCCTAGTAATAATGACATAATTACACATAATACTAGTGTGCTTTTTAATTATCGAAAGTTTCCCACCCCTTAAGAAATGTTGATGGGGATCTGTGCCTTAAAACGTTTGGGAACAGCTCCATTTAAGCGGATGTCAACCCAAAAGAACATGTTCAATGCGGGCCCACTAGTTAAAACATGGCATTCTGATTAATATTGCGTTTGTGGAATATGAGTTTAGCAGCAAACTCTACTCGTTTTTAGCCATCTCGGGGTCGGCCATTTTGTCACTTCTGTCGACTGAAAATGACATCACAGATGCTCAGGGCTCATAACGACCAATCACAGCTCACTTTCTGAAGCTTTTAATATCTTGAAAGGGGTATGTTCTTAAAATGTATTTTTGAAAGACATTTATATTTAGTTTACTGCACGTGTCATTGCCTTTTGTCCATGGTGTATCTCGTAGTTCATAGCGGTCATATTTTTGGAGGACGTACGCAAGGTAAATGGGGTACGTCATCTGTCCGGATTTTGAATGTGGTGTGCTCCTTAAAAACTTTTGGAAAGTGGGGATGCGTCAGAGTTCTTCAACAATTTAACCCATCACCACCCTTTTTTTCCTCTTGTCTTTCCTCTAGTCCAACTGTGCTCAGTACTCGGCCGAGAAGCGCGACGAGGAGAAAATGTGCGACCACCTGATACGCGCCGCCAAGTACAGAGACCACGTGACGGCCGCGCAGCTCATCCAGAAGATCGTCAACATCCTCACCGACAAACACGGTGCATGGGGATCCTCCTCTGGCAGGTACTTCGCATCATTGAATTTCTGTGCTGATTGGCTAAGAGAAGTCACGTGGTTCACCAGGCTTGGATTACTTTTCTTTAAACTTTGTAATGTATTTTTTCAAATGTTATTTTCGTTTTTTCCCCATTTCATTCTGTTTTCATCTTCAGACAATTGAAAGTAGCAAAAAACATATTAGACAATAAAAGACGTTAAAAAATATGAATAAAAACCAAGAAAATATAAGATGAGAAATGCACATTTGACCAAAAGACTGAACTATTGGACAAAACAGTTTCGAAATATTAGACAAAATGGAAAAAAATGTTACATTTAAAATAATACTTAACACAAATATATTACAAGAAAAATATGAAATATTAGATATAAGACAAGAAAGATTTTAGAAAGTTAATACAAATTTAAAGCCCCCCCCAAAATTGCATTGGATAAAAAGGATGGTAGAAACCGCAAAGCCGCAATCTTCAGACAGTCTGTATTTGTAGCCTCTTTTGTTTCCCTACCCATTCTATCGTCTTGTACTTCCATGTCCACACCTCGCTCTTTCCTGGTCGCATTTTCTTTTGCTGTTGTAGTGTACATTCACAAAAGGGAAGGCCGTTCAATTTCAAATGGAAGCTGGTGTTCTCCACAAGCCCGGCCTCAAAGTCTCCCATTACCGACCGTGGCGGCTATTGATGCTTTTCCTAATGGCCGCCGATGGGCGCGCCAAGCCATTGGCGCGGGGCCTTGCAGCTTCGCCGCTCTTTTCATAAATCACAATCAGTCCGGAGCCGTTACGTCAATATTTTTGGTCAATTACTGTGAAGGTCAGGTGGCACGGCTTTCGCACCAGAGCGGCAGAGAGCTATGCGGGCCTTTCATTGGGGAACATCTGGTGCGGAGAAAATCGTAAAAAAGGAACACCTGCAGCCCCATGTGAGGGATATTTTTAATGCACACACAAAAAAACAGTATTAGACACCCAAAAAAATGTTTAAGAAAATACACAAAAAGTAGGTGGTTTAAAAACAAAACATTAACGATTTTAGACAGACAATCGGGAAAAGGTATACAAATAGAGTATAATAAATATTGCACATTTTTTAAAATATATTTTGGATTTTTTTTTCCAAATATTAAAAACTTGTAATAATAATTTAAATTCCCAAAAAAGTATTAGTTGAAAAATACACTAATATTCGTAAAGCAGAAACAATTATATTTTTTTAAATTTAGAGGAAAACCAAAATATGAATCGAAAAATAAACACATAAAACAAAAAAATGCAAAGATAATAAAAATACACATTTGTAATCTTTTTGCGCAAATACAAATGATTAAAAATCTCTGAAATGAAAATTAGATTACAATATCAAATGCTAAATTTAAAAGTATCAAAAAATACATCCATTAGGAAAATGTCACAAATGAAAAATAATACAAGGTTATTCAATTAAAAGTATACAAAATACAAAAACATTTAGTTAAGTTTACATGATACAAAAATATTAGTAGAAAAATTAAAAAATACAAAGGAAATATATAAATAATTATATAATGAAAAATACAATAAATGTAGGAAAAATAACCCAAATATTCAAAATAAATTACAAAAGACATTAGGGGAAAGATACAAACATGTGAAACAAAATACAAGTTAATACAGAATATTTGACAAAAACAAGGTTTAGACAAAGAAACTTCAGAAACATTACAAAATAATATACAATATTTATAGAACAACACACAAATATTTGAAAAATTACTATTACACTAATAAAATACACAGATTAACAACTACGGTATCAGATACCTAACCCCCCGCCCCAAAAAAAAAAAAATACAGCAATGGAACCAATGAGGCCAATTGTTGAAGTTGGCCCATGAAAATGAAAAGGAACGTGTACCGGCAGCCTCTTGAGCAAGGCATTCTTCAAATCAAACAAAGACAAAATGCAGCCACTTTACAACCGTTTTGCGGCAATCTCCTGCCATTAAAAAAAACAACAACAACAACATATTCCCCGAAGTTTCCCTTCAATAAAGATCGGGGAATGAAAATATTATCTCCCCGCTGGCTGCTGGGAATTGTTGCCGCCGTCTAATATCACTATGACCCGCCTGAACGCAATTTGTGTCTTAATATCCAACTTCCCAGCAGTCGCGGCCTCGAGAGGAAACAGCCGTTATGTGAATTGTAATATTTTTTTCCCTCCTCCGTCTTTATGTTTGTGCGCTTCATTCCCATTGAGGATTCCCGTCCGACAGACAAAAGACAGCATTTGTCATTTTCCGCACTCTTGTCTGTCACGTCCCGCGTCAGGATGTCTCACAGAAAGCGGACGGGTAGGGACTACCTGTTCATCCGTACATGTCGGCCTGTCCTAGTTCCTGGAGTGAAAGTGAGCATCATGCAGTGTGTGCTTTGACGCAGTCTATTCACGCCGTGTTTATTCGGGTCAGGATCCGTCGTTCATATAAAGTCGGTCAATATGATGGAGGACGCCGCCTTGTGGTCTCTGGGGACACGCTGTACCCTTCTTCCTTCTTTCTCCTCCTCATTTTCACTGCGTTCTAGGCTGACTAATATAGCATGTATTCAAGATTATTGTTGCTCATCAGGGGGCGCTACAGTTGATTTGTCCCTCATGGCCGGTATACCCGACAAAATGCCGGTTGGGCACATAACTTGGTTTCATGGTAACGGTTTGGAGCCCAGCTTTGAACCCTCAATCTCAGTACTGCTCGGCCACCGAGCACATTTTATGACCTTTAAAATTGGAAAATTAGAAACTGCAAGAAAGTCAGGTCAAGTTTATTTACATAGCCCTTTTTGACGAAATAGTCTGTAAAGGCTTCTCATCAGGTAGACTCCTCCGGGAAAGTAGTTCTTCTCAAGACACTGTCCCGTTCCATCATCCACAGCAACACGTCCAGGGAAGTGGTCCTCCTCAGGAAGGAAGGGCCATGAAAGAAGCCAAATGTCTCGAGTAAAGATTGAACCATTTCTACACTCGTAGCTGCTCTAAAATCTGCAGAAAGGACATTTCACAGTACTGGAGCCCGATTAGAGAATGCTCTCGAAGTTGCTGACTTCTTTTGAGCTTTCTCGAGCAGTAAATTCTCCAATAAAAGAAAAACAGGAAAAAGAATAGAATAACACGGGTGTCATACTCATTTTTGTCGTGGGCCACGTCGTAGTTCTGATTTCACTCGGAGGACCGTTATGACTGCTAACTCGTGTAAATGTATGATTGTCTTATACACAACTAATTGATGGATCACTGGTTTTGAAATAAGAAGCCGGCAAATAGTTTGCTCAACTATTTTTCAATCTATTTTAAAGGAAGGATTGGTAACACATGCTTGAAATATCTAATAAGTTGTTAACAGTGATGACAATTTTAAAAAAGCATGTCAAATCAACACATGATTTGTCTTCATAAAATGTTGGCGTGGGCCGGATGTGGCCCCCGGGCCTTGAGTTTGACAGTGGAATAACTGGAATGACATCTTCAAACATTGATAAACAACTTTTGTTTATTAACAAATTGTGTCTTCTCTGTAGGAAGGATAAGTCAATAGTTTTTTTTCTTCTTGAACGGAAAGTGCAACATTAATAGTTTGTCTTCATATATGTGCACCATCAACATTCTTCTTTTTAGGAAATGAACAGTGTAGACAAGTACAACTGCAACAGTTTTAACAGTCTTACTATTCTTCTATATTACTGCATGAGGCCAAGTGTGCCATGCTGCCAAAAGCATATCGCTTCCCATGAGGCAAACTAGCCAGAGGCTGAGCTGCGCTGTTTGTGTTTACGGCAGTAAATCTTCTTTGTGGCGAGTTGCACCTTCTGTCCTTTAGCTAATTGTTCTGCGTACTGAAAAATCTGAATGCATATACCTTTACAACCACACTAGCAGGTACTATTAGCAGGGTACCTACTCAGCAGGGTTCCGGGTGTACGCCATATGAGTGACGCAAACCAAAACGGGTGGTGCAGATTGGAGCAATCAAGGACACGCTGCTCGAGATGATACAAATAAAACTTGATTGTTTTAATGAGCAATTTCCTTTTATCATAGACATTACATCCTGAACAACTCTTGAGGATACCCATAGGAATACAACCCATTTCTCTTGTTTTTGTCTTGCTTTTTTATGGCCACATCAGCATCCCTTTTTATACAGGCTTTATTCCGGGGCTCCTCACCTCCGTGCCGTCCCCCACACCCCCACCCCGCCTCCTCTTTTTCGTCTCCCTCATACAAGCAGCTCATTTTCTGCAGCAGAGGCGCTCTAATGGACACCCTTAGGCTAGAGGCTTCCCAGCCGAGGGACATCCATCTTTTTGGCTTGTCACACTCCCGCCCGGCGAAAAATCTTTGTGATGTGCACTCCAATTTTTCCCCACTAAATCAAATCTTCTACCCCTTCAGAAAAAGACGAATGCTCTGCGAGGTCGGCGCGCCGCCGAGGAAATCAATACGGGCAAAATTTAAACAGTATGGCCCGTATCGATCGTTAGATGGGAATCGGACAGCTTTGTAACCGCTCTGCCGGACAGTTAGCTGACCTGTAATGGACAAACTATTGATATTAGCATGACTGTTTCATGCTGTGCTGTGTCATTTTTGCCTCTATGCCCCTCGGAGAAAGAAGTAGAGCACTCTCAAATAGACTCAAAAAATACAACAAAACGCATTCAAAACCAGTTGAATATACATTTTTCTGTTGTTTTTGAATGTTTTCGTTCTTTTTGCTTTAACGTGAATTTCCTTATCAGAAGTGCACCGCATACCATAAATAATATGGACAGTAGAATATTTAAAGAAAATAAACCAAATGACATCCTTGCTTGAAGGATTCAGAAAACGATTATTTGAATTTAGAAAAAAATTTTGAATTATTAAAATGATTTTGTTCAAATTCAAGGATGGCACAAAACTGCTGAACAGCCAATCAACATTTAGTGCAAGAACTCATTTTCGGGATTTTTTTTTCAACAAAAATCAACTCACTCAAAATTTTAGTATTATTAAGATGCTTCTTCTGTGTATCATTCCAAATCCGCAAAAAAATGTATTAGGCCTACTCATGTTCTACTATAGGGGCAATAAAAGACTTGGTGTAACCGCAAGCAAGCCATGTTTGCCATCTAGTAGTGAATATTACAGTTCGGCATTAGCATGTTCTCAGATTTTTCTTTCTTTTTTTTAAAAAAATATTTAACATACAGTATATTGAATGTTTATCAGTGTTTTCTGAAGAATTTTTGTCAAGTCGAAGTGTTCATGGAAATATAGAAAAAAGTCAGATACTGCTGAACTGTACTTGAGCAGGAATTCTTCCAAGTACCACTAGAATGAGTTGCAGTACCAATTGTGGTACCACAATTGGAGAATCACTGTTCTCTGGAATTCGCCCAAATGAGCCCCAATCAGACGCTGGTATCCTATCCTGTTGTGTGATGCTAAATTGCGAGGTTTATTTGCCTATGCCCTCTAATATGGGCGGAGCTTGGCATCGAGGTTGATGCTTGTTTTGAGGATTGACCATGAAATTGACTTGAGGAAAAGGCCTTGTAAAGCTTCACACTTCTTCTGGCAATCCTTCTGTAGACAGTGCACACTCCATGGCGAGGACAGTCGTGTTCACATCACAAGACAAATGTGCGCATGAGAAGCTGCGGCAGCTTGATGAATCTCTCCCGGGACGCTCCTCCGTTCCAGACCTAAATCACAATTATGATACATAATTGTGAATGTATCGCACGCGTTCAAGCCGAGGCCTGCACTATGTCTATGTCGCCTCTTCGCGTTCAAATTATTATTATTTTTTTTGTGTGCTACCGGCGCAGGGTTGAAAAAGGAAATAGGACTTCAGACGTCAATGGAGATTATCATCTTTTAGTGTACATGGACCCTCGGAAATGCGTGACACGACACGGGCAGGAAGACAGAGAGAGGACGGATGAAAGGCAGAGTGAAAGACTAATCTAAAGTGGAGATAAAGACAACATCCTTTCCTCTGGTCGCAGTGTACATCAGCGAGTGTACAAATCTGCATGTAAAAGGATCGGCGGTGTTGTTTGCTGTCTGAAAAAGTCTGCGTGCGGAACAGCTGGTAGACGAGTAAATATTCCCAAATTTAGGTCCATTTTAAATCATGTGCAGCAGCACCATCCATTTTCAATTATTTGAGGAAAAAACATTCAAAGCAGATGTTGGTCATAAAAGTCAAATCAAATTAAATCTGAGTTATACACAAACACTATTTCTCAAAGGAAATACCGGAAATAAGAATAATCATTGGCAAACCTAGGACGAGTTTGTTACGACTGCTGGTAATGGCCCAGATCCACCATCCAACCTCCCGCCCCCCCAATCAACCTTTGACCTACCTAGCCAGTGTTTGCCAGCCGAGGCACCCATTTTACTTTATAAAAACCTCACAGCACAGCACTGAACAAATATCACAAAAAGTATGAATGCCAAAATGATGATCTCATCTCTGTTTACTTGGATATTAACTTACAGTGTTAAATCTGAGCCTGTTTAATTTAACCCAAATTGAGACACTGACAGGTAGCCATGACACTTTCTGCTGTATAACAAGTGGATGCACAGGTTCATTGTACTTTCTACCATCTAATGGAGCAATTACTGAATAGTGGTGCCTTGAGATACGAGTGACGCAATGTACAACTTTTTCTTGAAATGAGCTGCCGTTCTGCTAAGTTTTTGCTTTGATTTAGAGTTTGGCAGCTAAAATTATTGAAAAATTCTTCCCCCCCAAAATGTAAGCTGTCATTTCCAATCCTAGTTGAAATTTACTGACAAACTAAACAAAAACAAGAGAATTGGACATTGTGTATTTAAAACAACCGCATAGCCTCAACTAGCTTAATGCTAAGTCAATGTGGAACTCTATAGACGGGCTTACAAGTAGCATCTAGGTGGCTGTGTTATTAGCCTCTAAGCAATACCTTTTTAATTGCAAACGGTCAAGGCAAGGCAACTTTATTTGTATAGCACAGCACATTTCATACACAACGCAACTCAATGTGCTTCACACAAGCAGAAGCACAGCACCAAAACACATTTACAAACAGAATAGCTGAAGACTTTCAAAGGCAAAGCAGAGAGAGCAAAAGTAGCTTATTAAACTGACTAAAACTAAGAGTAAATATATTTAAATTCATTTTCAAACAAAATAATTAGACATTTACAAGTAAAGGAAAAAAATAAAAACTAACTTTCTAAAATTACTGTACAGTGGAATTGATTTAGAAAATGCTTCAAAGACCTTCATCAAATTAATGTGGGGAAAAAAGTATAGTTTTTAACCTGTATTTACACTTGGGACTGACTTCACTTTTGTTGGTAACTTATTCCATTAGAGTGCAACGTAACAACTAAATGCCGCCTGACCATGTTTTGCTTTGAAATCTGGGTGACAACTAATTAGTCTGAAGACATCAGAGCCCTCCTAGGTTTACAGTATATTCAATTAGCTTTTCCTTAATGTATTCAGGACCCAAACCATTCAGTGAGCCAATGTAAAGCCCCTTGGACTGGAGTAATATGTTCTGATCTCTTTGTTCTGGTCAGCTGCAGCAATTTGAAGCATCTCAAGTAGAAAAAGCATATAAAATATTACTCACAGGCATATATTCTTGATCCTCAATGAAGAATGACTAATAATAGTGCAGCTTTCTGAGGAATAAATAGCCTCTGTATATCACTATGTCTCTTATACTGCCTCCAAAATTTCCTAAAGGAGCTGAATGGTTTGAAGTTGGATTGTGAAAGATGAGAATATTTTTTGGGGGGGGAACGTCTCTTTTACTTGAAAGTTGTTGTTTTTTTAAGGGGTGATTTGTGGTAAAACGGGCAATTTTTCGAATATGGAAAAATTACTTCGGTGTCTTGATTTTAAGAATACAGTGGACCCCTACCCAACGACAAATAATGATAATCAGCAAATAATTGACACTCATTAAAACTGCCAACTCATTCACTGCCAGTGATGGATTTAGACATCAAAGATCAATTTTTACTGGGCTGGCAGTGAATGAGTTAAAAACAAATATAAAAAAAAAAAAGAAAAAAAACGGGGTCAGGTTAAAAAAAAAAAAAAATGCAACTGATATCCGATGGTGCATTCTGACTTGCATACAAATTCGTGTGACGTTGCTGCCATCTGTACGGAACTCCCGTCGTAAACCAAGGACTGACCCTTTTCAATCATTCGCATTGTCTATTGGTACCATTTAAACCCCCTTATGTCTTTTGCTCTGCTTATCAACAAATGTAAACACAAACTGGACCTCACGCTGAGAGGTAGCAGCTGTAATCGTCTTGCAGCTCTCATGTCGTCCGACTACTTCAAAAACAATTAGCCTTTGCCGCAATCCATCATAAACATCCATTACAAAGAAGTGTAAGCAACCCCTGCCTCCAGTTATGGACGTGGATGTCGTAGGCCAGTCTTCAGCGGACTGAGTTGTGGGACAAAAAGAATGTTTCCTATGATGTCTGTCAAATGTGAAATAACAGTGAGCGTCCTACCGTGCGACCAAGCTCGAGTATACAGCACGTGTTACAATATAGCCCCAAACGCTAACATTTACCTCCGCTGTGTATACAGTACAGTGATCCGGGGGGCTGCAGGGGAACAGCAACAACGAGTCACCGCGGAGCGCATTGACGGCTGAGGATGTCCATATGTTAATGTGTTAACATGCCGGAAAAGCTGCGTTGCAGATGTAAATGTTTGCTCAACCATTTGGAATGAAGGTGAAGTTCAACGGCTACTTGCTGATGATTCACTTTTATAGATGGATGATCATGTCATCAAGAAATGACACCATTCATTGTCTTCTTGTAATCATTTGGAGCTTTTGGTAACCCTGTCTAATGATTTTTTCCTATTTATTTTGGTACTTACATCTTATAGCTAGGGCTGCAAAGATTAATCGACTAAACACAACGACGTCAACGATCAAAATCGTCGACAATTAACTTTAATCCTCGAGGCGTCGTTTATTTATATATTTATTTGGCGCATTATTTTTTTTATCGAACCTTTCACGTCTCGCTCTTCTCCTGCTGGCTGTTTTCCTGTCTGCAACGCACATGCGCAGTAGTAGTAACCTGGGTCATATGTGATGTACACAGAAGCATCGTGGGTAAAGTAGTGTAAGGGCTAATTCGTGTTGGCAACAGAGTCCGAAAATTACGGCGCATTTCACCAAATTTACTCAATACAATGCAAACCTGCCTTTCATGGCAGTATGATGGGGATAATTTAAAAAAGGAAGCAAGTTGTGGCTTATGCCTGCTTTCATATCTGACATAGGCACAGTCATGTTTAGAAGATAGCTGAAGTTAGCATACACGTTACGGTCTGTGTTTGATTTAACGTTGTAACACAATGTCCTATTTGGTACACTAACATATCGTAGCATCTACTATGGATTAAGGAGCCATTAGTACGTGAACTCGCATTTATTAACAACCAAACCTGTGTGTTCATGCCTGTGGTGGACATCGAAGCAGGAAGAGCTCTCTCTCTCTCTTGCCAACCCCCCCATTATATTTTTTCTTTTCATCTGCAAAAATGGGGCACTGTTAAAGGTGACCCGACGGACTCCCGTTCTCTATCCCCCAGTTGGTCATTTTTTTTTCTGTCTTGGAGGGGTTGTGTCTGTTCCATTCCATTGCACCCGGTGGTACAATGGCAATAAAGCTAGTCTGATTACGATTCAGTTTAATGGCATTTTCTTTCTTTTCCTCCTGCAAAGATGGTTCGAAATATGAGTGTATTGAGGCAACAAATTAAAGTCATAAGTCAAGGCACCACTGTACTTCGAAAATATGCTCTTTTAATAATATCTTTGGATCTTCTTCACTCTCGTCTACTTAACAGCTATGGAATGTTTCACAGGCCTCTATGAAAGATGACTGCTCTTGGCTGGACTTGGGTTGCAACTCTCAGATTTATGAGTTTCATATACCCTTAAGAAAGTATATGGCCAAGGTCACGATAAAAGGTGCGCTGATCAATATCTGAATGAAAAACCATTGAGGAGTCTCCCCGAACACCCCCCCCACACACACACACACACTTTCTCGCCAGGTGCAATATGTGTCGCGTATCGATTGTCAGGGGCCAGTAGTTAGTCAAAGGCTATCTCCTTTGACTAACACCTTCACCACCTCCTCTTCCTCCTGATGGATTGGTACACTCAACTGCAGCTGTAATTACGCCCAGGTGCCAGCAGGTCATTTATTTTGCCGCTTTCACCATTTGCTCCCCCCAAAAATGGCCTTTATCTTGGGCATCCAGCACTTCCTGCTACTGCTGAGGAACAAACAGGGACACGTAAAGAAGCTGTGCAAGAAGGAAGAGCCTTCATGTTCGAATTTACTGGTTTTGCTGTCATCCAAATGTGTCTCCAAACAGTGTTTTTCTTATTTTCCTAAAAGCGCAGCAAAAAATGTGATCTCTTTGTTTCAGATAGGGAGCATTTCACGATGATGGTTGATTATTGTTTTTAGGTTTTAATTATTATTTTTTTATTTTTAGTGTTACGTTTTAGTAATTAGTCTACTTGGAATGACTACTTCATGGCATTGTGGTGCTGTAGAATACATATCATGTACTTCAGGAATCAATTGTTTTTTTCCATGAATGCATTTGTTATTGAGATTTTTTTTTTCTTAAGTCCACAAAGATGGCAGCCACTTGTCATGTTGCTACTATTATTCTTCTGACAAAAGACTAGCTTTTTCTGGGGCCTCGTCATTCTTGAAAACTCACCAATTGTTGCAAGCATGTGTATCCTAGTGAAAACGTATGCAGTTTAGGGGTCCCGACCAATGTTTACTCTGCGCTGCCTAGTCAGGTAACTAAAAATGTTAATGTTTTATTAAATGAAATGTTTTCCATTATTTATGAGTGGACAATGTGGGACCATATTTATACAGAGTCTATTTTGACTTAATCATGCTTAAAATGACCTATGTGCTAAAATAAAAGTAAACTAGGGTTGATTTTATTTCTATTTCTATTTATTTCTATACAATGATATGTTCTGTTTTGATAGATATGATCGTCATTTAACATGTTCTGAGCTCAGGTTTTGGACAGATGTGATACTGGTTTTGTCGGCGTGTGCATGTCTTATGTTGCTCACCACAGTCCAAAGAATGCTCAGGAATTTTTTGTGAAAACGCATAGAAAATTAGACGGAACAATGGTCCCAACACGAAAAACTTAGCAGTTTCACCGATCGACACAAAATTAGGTGGACATGTCTATCATAACAGTACACATGAAAAAGTCTCAAGGACCCATGCTCGTAATTCAATACGTTGGCCATTTTGGTTTGAAGAAGCCATTTTGGTCCCTGAAATAAGCTTTTTTGCTTCAGCTCAGTTCAGCTCATCTACTCAATGTTTTTTTTTTAAGTGTCGTTCAAATTTGGCTTGTTTATAAACAACTTGGACAACTTGGACCAAAAATGTTATTTCTTGCTTTAATTTTGATGAGGTTAAGATATTTTTGCGCATTTTTTTTCATCTTTCAATGTCATCCAAATCCTTGTACTTTTACATATTATAAACAGCCGGATACATTATGATGGTCTATGGTTGTATATTTCTTTTTTTTTTTTTATCCTCCTCAGCGAATTATCCTCATCTAACCTTGAGCGCCTCCGCTGTTTTTTTGTCTTACTTTTCGGGGTGTGACGGACACGCGGGGCTGCGCTGTCAGATTTGTCACCGCCGTTCAAGAGCATCTCTGAAAGCTGGAGGTCAGGGGATTATTAAAATGGGCCAGTAATGGCAGAATTATGCAACCTGGGTCCGGCGGATGCCCCTCATTACCCGACAGCGCCGGTGATAAATGGCCATAACGGCTTGTTGTCAAAAACATGGGGGAAAAATGTTACGCTTCATCAAAAATACAGATGGTGCCACTTCAGCACAGTCTGTATTTACAAATATTTATCCCTTTTTTTCACGTGATTGGATACTATAATTTTTTGCCGACTTTGATAAATATTTACGACTTAATGTTTTAAACATGACAGTTTAGAGTCATGATAATTATTGGGTAATTGTCTGCCTTTTTTTTTTTACACTCACTTTTTACTGAGTGTAATTGCTGCTAATTGTAAAGGTGCCCATTAAGCTGCTGATAATTAGGGCTCAATTTGCATCCTTTCATTTCATGGTGAGGTACCGGGTGCCCCTTTGCTTCCCACTCTGGGGAGCGCTTTGATCCGCACAAGCTGCTTGGATGCAACATCCCTGCATCTTTTTAGTCCAGAGTGCTCTTTGAAAGCTCTTGGATAAATTGGAATTAATTGGCAGGAGTGACTGCTAGTTATACTGTACTGTGCCTTCAAACGTGTTCAGCAATCACAAGAAATAAGTAAAATCGTTGCTTAGCCTTTTCTTGCGGGAATATTGTTTCATTTTGTACGAAAAGCAGTTTAGTGCTAAATGTTAACGTTGAGTGCCTTGAAAAAATGACAGGATATTTTTACAATAATGTCGCAAGAAATGTTAGATTTCCCCCGAAATGTTCATGTCATGTCCTTCATTGATTCAACTCCAAGATGTCTGATTAAAACCAGAGTGTTTTACGTGTTTTGTTTCATGTGGAAAAACTAGTAGCATTTTGTACAAAATTTATTAAAAAAAAAAAAAAAAATTCAGGTAAATTACATATGGGCGATTTGCTTCCCCTTCAACATCTTTTCGTAAGTACATGCTTTGATGGAATGCTTTCCAGAAACGTCATTAAAAGATACGCTACAAGCGGCTGTTCTTTTACATGTTTAGCACCAAAATCACCAATAAAAGTTCAATTAAATGACTAATGTACTTCCCTCTTCACTGTCTTTGGAGAAGTATGTGCTTTGATGGACAGTTTTACACTAACATATCTCATAAAACCACAGTACAAACCACTGTCAATAGACAACTTTAACACCAAAAATGCAAATAAACATTCAAATAAATCAAAGTTATGATGATTGGGTTAACGCTATTCTTTGTCTTTGCAAAATGATTTGTTCATCGAAGGACAGTTTTACAGTGGCGTAGTCACTAAAAACACACCTCAATTATTATTATTATTATTATTACTATTGGACATCTTTAGCTTCATAAACAGCAGTAAACGTTGAACGTAAAACAAAAGTTTGAGCAATTGCCTTTTTTCTCCAGTCTTAGCGCAAGTATTAGCTTTGAAGGACAGCTTTACATGACGTATTTAATAGAAAAATGCACCGTAAAATTTTGTTTTTAGACAACTCTGGCATCAGAAAAGCAATTCAACTTTCAATTAAAAGAAAGTATGAGTGATCTACTTTCCTCTTCACTGTTTTTGCCCTTTGAATGACAGTTTTACACTGTCACATCTCATTAAAAACACAGCTAACCACAGTGATTAGACAAGTTAATACCAGAAACGGCAATCAAAGGTTTATTAAATAAAAGGAAGAACCCTTTGAAGGTTGCAGCAAATGGCAAGTGGTGTCATTTGGAAGTCAGTATAGTGTTTCTGTGACCCTAACATTACCTCATCTCCCAAGCATTAGCAAAGGTGAATTAACATACACACGTGTAGATGTTCTCTTTAAAGGTGCGTGGAGGAAAATCACCCGGCTGGGACTTAATCACAGCACACAATCTCGTGCAGGAAGATGTTTGCTCCTCTTTTTTTTTTAATTTGAGTCTGGCGACGACTCGCCGGAGCGCCGGCTCTTTGTCAAATGAGCGTGGCAGTGATCGCCCCACATGACAAATCCTCAATCTCGCTGTTTCTGCCCAACACGCGCTTTATGCAAATGGCGCCAAAAAAAATGATCCCCCTCGCTGCATGGCGGCGGCATTTGAGCAATTTGAGGGGGGCCGCCAATAGCGAGCGGCATTAATGTCAAATAAGCGAGGGGCAGGAAATCCTCGCCTCTCATTGACCGTACAACCAAATTAATTTAATGGAAAAGGTTATGTATGACTGTTTGTGCCCAAGTGCAGTCACTTGTGGTGATATATGAAAGCGCCTTCGCTCGCTCGCTGTGAGAAAGGTCATCTCGTATCATTTACATAGCACCGACATTTGCCGTACTCGCGCACACATTCAGGAATGGAAGGAAAAATATTTCATGCCGTTTAAAACGGCATTTTGGCCAATCTTGGATGGCAAATAATTTGTCTTAAAAACACCGGAAAGGCCACAGGAGGACATTGAAGAAGTACAATGCATTTATGTTTAAGGCCAGCAACTTCTCATTGACAAAAACCCCACAAACCCTGACTGTGGACTGTCTTGTCTTGAATCTGTAAGGACTGTTAGCTTTTCTCTTCTTCTTGTGAGTCTTCAAAACAACTGGAACAGAGGAAATGTGGTCCGAAGCATTGGTACAGTATGTATTTTGAAAGACAATTTTCTACCGTGATCATGGAGGTTATGCCCTGGGGCTGCTTTGCTTGTCCGGTTGTAATTTTCATCTCAGTGCATTATTAATTAAACCTCAGCAGCCGGGACAGGGACAAGTATGCGGCTGTGGTTCATTATCACCCGTTCCCTTCTGTGGTAGCATTTTGTGTACCTCAGACACTTATTTATTTTTTTGCTTAATCGTCCTGTTATATACTGTTCTATGACAGTATATCAGTGCGAAGACTGTATAAATCTGCCTTTCCCTTGCCTGTATTTAGACCAGAGTGACTTAACGAGTAGGCTGTCCAGATGCCTTTTTACGAGCACACTAATTAGTAATTACACAAAACTGGTCCGCGTGATCCAACCCACATCGGCCCCCCTTTTGTTATTTTAATTGTTGTTATTTTGAAGTGCAGTGGCGACAGCGGCGTGGCAGTAAATCGTGCCAAGGAGACGCCCGGGCAGGATGAATGAGAGCTGAATAATTTATCACCTTTGCGGAAGCACAAGCGGTTGAGGTATCTTTCACGCTCCGCCATCATTAGGACCCCCATTGTCACCCCCTTCTCGCCCGACACTGGCACAGGTTGTCCCGCAGCCCCCCCATACTTTACCATCCTTCCTATGACTAATTACTCCAGCTCACCAGTACACCCTCCTGATGGATTAATGTGCATTGTGTGAGGCGCATACAGGACACTTCCAGACACCCCCCCCCCCCAGTCCCTCCTTTCGGGAGACGAGACATGTTGTTTCCTGATCCAGAATTTAATAATTATTCTCGTTACATGAACCATCGTAGGAAAAATGATGAAGTGCGCACACTATCACAAGCAAACACACTGCAGGGACACATATGAAAGGTTCAAGAACCAAAATAGTTACTAGTTAATGAAGTGGGGTAGACCCTGGACTGGTTGCCAGTTACAGTGTCGCCTTGACCCAGAGTTTTTCGTGATACCAGCCGTCAGTCAAACGTTTTTTTTAATGCTTTGACTTGCAAGTTCAAATTTCAATTCAATTCACTTTATAATAGCCGCATTTTGGTAAATAGTGCCCATTCCTTCAAAAAGAGGCTTCGAGCTGTTTAATGCCACTCCCAGTCAGAGTTTATTGTCCAACTAAACATTCAACTATAAGAGTATTACACGTGGTGTATTTTCAAAACAACATCGCTTTACCCTATGGGAAGTCCTCATAGCTTAATGCGAACAAATAATGCAAAACTCCATTAGCATACTAGCAGTTGGCATTGATAGTTTTAAAAGCATTGCATATTTGAGCATAAACATTGGGGCAACAAATTTAGACAAGTAATACAACAATATTTTCGGGCATATATTCTTTATCCTCAACAAAAGGCAAAAAATGAAAATATAATATCTTACAGAGCGGCTCATAGTAGAAGCAGAAGTCTATTCTTATTCGTTTACATCTCAATGACTTTGCAGCATTATACTGCCTCCTTGTGGTGAAGGTGGGGACACCAGAAGTAGCAGCACAATGAAATGGATTGCAGCATTAAATTATGAGGCACATACCATATTTACAGTGCATTCCGTGTAATTAGTCACATTTTTTTGAAGAACAGTGTTATGAAGTGCTATTTTTGAATTTCTGTAAACTTGTATCTCACAGCATCACTTGTAATAATCTACTCTGATTCAAGACTAGAAATAGTAATATTAATAAAATTAGTTTTATAGTTACAGGATATAATAATCATGAGATGGAGCCTATCTCAGCTGACTGGCCGCTAGTCAATCACATAAAAAGCTACTGCAATGAAATGTGATGTAACTTATCCATTTTCTGTAGTGCTTGTCCAGCTGACCTTTTACAAAACCTGATTTCTATCTGATCTGAGTTAAAGGGGTCAACACAAACGTTTTCTTGACAAGAATATGTTCTCTGCAGCCCCACTATTCTAAACATGACATTCTGATTTATATTGCATTTGTGGAGTCAAGTCAAATTTATTTATATAGCCCTTAATCACAAGAAAGTCTCAAAAGGGCTTCACGTGCCCACAGTTGACAAATATTAACGACATCCCCCGATCTTAATCCCCAGAAGTGGATTGTGAATTAAGCAGTAAAATCCACCCGTTTTTGTCCATCTTGGTGCAAACATTTTGCCACTTGCTGTCAACTGAAAATGACATCACAGTTGTTCAGAGCTCAGATAACGACCAATCGTGACTCAGCTTCAGAAAGCAGGTGAGCCGTGATTGGTCGTTACCTGAGGCCTGAGCAACTGTGGTGTCATTTTCAGTCGACAGAAGTGTCAAAATAGCCGCCCCCTGAGATGGATACATAAGGGTGGATTTTGCTGCTTAACTCATATTCCACATACGCAATATTAATCAGAATGCCGTGTTTAGCCTAGTGGAGGCGCGGAGAACATATTGTCAAGAAATTGTTTGGGTTGACTTTCCCTTTAACAGTCTGTCCTTGGCAGAGGTCTAAATAGTTTTGTCCATAAGCTGATACATGATGATGCCTTTTTAAGGTCCTTCTTTTTTTTTTTTCCTCCCAAACAAACGTCTCGGTTTTAAGAGGCCCGTTTTGGAGAAATTGTCATCATTTTCTCCCGCAAAGCTCTTTTAAAGGCCGCAGTGTGATCGTTGCCATTAGAGAGGAAGATTTGTGAGCCGCCCCCAGCTGGAGCATAAAGCACACCGGGGTTTCTCCATCAGCCGCCGCACTGCTAAAACCATAAACCGTGTCCCCCCCTGCGCACCAAGAGAACACACTCCACACATGAGTTGTTTGCGAAATAAACGTTATTCTTGATACATTTTTTTTTTTTGGGTGACACTATCTTTGTTTCCCATTCATCGTGATGTGAGGTCGAAAATGTGGAGGACAATTTGACTTTTTAGCATTTGTTCAATGTCAAACAAGTGTAAAAAAACAAACAAACTGTACTAAAATAAAAAACTGCTCATGCCTTGATGCATGCTGTACAAATTGGAAATTGTGGAGCGGGCTCCCCATATTTTAAGTTGGACCACGGATATTGTCTCTTAAATGCACCTTTCTATTCTTGAAAGATGTCAGCTAGTGGTTCTCTAACTTTTTACATCAAGTAACACCTCAATAGTATCAATCAAGACACAGCAGATGCACATGATTATCTAAATAAAACTTCTTTCAAACTCTGATCAAAATATTTTTTTATTCAGTAGCTCAGTGCGAGCCGGTACTAAATGTCCCACACATGGGTACCGGTCCGCAGCCCAGTTGGCAACCGCTGTTCTGAAGGTTTTTACGAAAAAATGACACACAATGGCGGCTTTATGGGACCCGGCCCGAGCGCTAATGCCGGGCCAGCCCGTAGCGCGCTGGCTGGGTAATTGCTAACATATGTGATCGTACCTCTCGCTGTTTCGCTGCAGCCGACCCAGGGAGTTCTGGCGCCTGGACTACTGGGAGGACGACTTAAGACGGCGTCGTCGCTTTGTCAGGAACCCCTTTGGATCCACCCACTCGGAGGCCACGCTCAAGGCCGCTGCTGAGCACGGTGAGTAGGCTTGCTCCTAGCTGTTAGCGGCAGGTAGCAGATTTAAATCAATTGTGATCTGAGCGGCAACGGGTTTTAAAATGTTTATTTTTCTGTTTCTTTGCTGCAAAACAGTGGCTGGTATCAGTGGTAAGTAACATTTCTGTTCCCCTTTGACTTTATCAATATGCATTTGGAAATAGTGTGGCGCAGTTCCCAATTTTGAGGTGTGCAACATTGTTCAATAACACTGTGACTGTTTACGTACAAATACAGTGATCCCTCATTTACTGCGGTTAATGGGGACCAGAACCCAGCACGATAGGTGAAAAACCGCGAAGTACAGTTGGACTTGTTATTATTATTATTATTATTATTTTATATCATATTTATTTTAAAGTTTTATATTGGGGGGATTTACGCCTCTGTTACGCTGTTGTGAAGCCCAGACATGGTTCCCACACATAAATACTTGTTATACAATAAATGTAACTTTAAAAATGAAAAATGAAGAATAAATACCAAGCTGCAGGTTGAGAGGAATTGTGCTTCAACTGCGGCAGCGGGCGATTACGACGGAACTTTCACTAATAACTACGTTAAAGTTTTGATTTTTATCATAAAATTGACTTACCTTAACTAGATTGCCGTAGTGCATTTTATCCAAAAGGTACAATTCTGCACTTTTAAACGCTTGTCGTCGTCGTCGTTGTGCAAAGCGAAAGTAAAAGTTCTTCTTCGTTGCCTCCCTAAGAGAGGTAGAAGTCGTTGCCTCCTACTTATTTTAAAAACGAAGAAGCATGGTTCCCGGAGGCAATCATGCCTTAACTTTATCTTTGCACATCAACAGGTCCTTTGGATAAAATGCAACGCGCTCCCCTCACAACTTATGAAGACAGCTGTTTACTATCCTCTTATGCAGCTTGACTCTGACCTAATGATCGTCACATTTGAATAACGTTAGGATTTTCCGAACATAACATTGTTTGTTTTGTCCTCATTGTCGCGCTGAGCACATTCGTGCTTGCGGGGTGGCCGAGCGCGCTCTGCTCACTACACGTAAACATAGCTGCCGAACGGCATATTTGAATAGCGTTATGAGTTTGCGAACAGAACATTGTTCAAACGTGCTATTAGTTTGTTAGCGTGGACGAGACGAGCGAGAGGCTGCAATGATGCGCAGCCATCAACTCACAGGATAAATCCACTTGAGCAATATAGCTGCCGATATGGCTGTGTTGTTTCATTTTTAATTTATGAATGCTTCTAAAAAATCTGCAATGCACTGCGGGCGTGAAAGTTGAAGAGCGAAGTAGCGAGGCATCACTGTACATATATACCTGTATATACATCCATATACGTATGTGTATATGTATATATGTGTATATGTACGTATATACAGTATATATATGGATGGATGGATATACAATTATGTATATATGTTTATGTATGTATATATACCAAACACGATGCTCCGTCCACCATGTTTCACTGTAGGGATTGTATTGGGCAGGTGATAAGCAGTGCCTGGGTGTCTCCACACATTCTGCTTAGAATAACACCAAAAAGTTAAATCTTGATCCCATCAGACCAGAGAATCTTATTTTTCATAGTCTGGGAGTCCTTCATGTGTTTTTTGGCAAACTCTATGCGGGCTTTCATGTGTCTTGCACTGAGGAGAGGCTTCCGTCGGGCAATTCTGCTATAAAACCCGGACTGGTGGAGTGCTGCAGTGATAGTTCATTTTGCGGAACATTCTCCCATCTCCCTACTGCATCTCTGGAGCTCAGCCACAGTAATGTTTGGGTTTTTCTTTACCTTTCTCAACAAGGCTCTTCTCCCATGATTACTCAATTTGGCTTGACAGCCAGGTGTTAAGAAGAGGTGTGGTCGTCCCAAACTTCCATTTGAGGGTTATGGAGGCCACTGTGCTCTTAGGAACCTTGAGTGCTGCAGAAATTATTTTGTAACCTTGGCCAGATCTGTGCCTTGCCACAATTCTGTCTCTGATCACCTTGGCCAGTTCTTTCGACCTCATGAATCTCATTTTCTCTGACATACACTGTGAGCTGTAAAGTCATATATAGACCTTTCCTAATCTAGTCCAATCAGTTTAATTAAACACAGCTGGACTCCAATATGGAGCAGAACCATCTCAAGGAGGATCAGAAGAACAGCATATGTGTTAAATATGAAGGTCGCTGCAAAGGGTCTGAATACTTATTATGACCATAGGTTTTTTCCTCTTTTTTTTTTTTCAATATGTAAAAATTTGTACATTTCTGTTTTTTTTTTTTTGTCAAGATCGGTTGCTTTGTGTACATTAATGAGAAATTGAGAATTAGAATGGGTTTATATATATATATATATATATATATATATATATATATATATATATATATATATATATATATATATATATATATGCTTAACTACATCTGGCAAACAAAGAGGTCACTTCTGCTACAATAGCCTCTTTTTTTTTTTTATTTAAAAAAAAAAATTATTGGGGAGCCTCGGCAGGTGTTACAGTAGCTCCCTCCATCCGAATTCCACCTCCGCGCAATGAGATCTGAAAATGTGGCCAACTTCTTTGGTTTCGCCCTTCCGTCATAGCACAACAAAATAATTAAAAATAGCCCAGTACGCTACCTCCCGTCCTGGGAATATATCATTAAAATAACTTGAGGGTTTTTTTTCCCGCCGATGTAACCTTTCGTCTTGTTTTCGCTGACCCGACATTTGTTGCGGAAGCACGACTGGAGATGAGAATGTTGGGCCCTGGTTTCCAAGCACGGAGCGCAAAGGTCATATCTGGCTGTAATTATGTTCATCACACGCTGAGGGGCAGGCTGAGGGAGGGCGGGTGGCAAAAAGAAACGCACCCTCTTGCTTCCTATCAGGGGACAGGGATGGACCTGAATTCATATTTTTTTATTTTTTTTATTTTTTTTGTGGGTATTAGAATTTCTGAATTACGAACAACTGTCATCATTCATGGCGTGCCAAGGTGGTCGCAAGACTGCCGGTAAATCACAGTCGGCTGTTTACGTCTGGAAAGTACCACCTTGCCACGGCCAAGGGGGTGGTCCTGAAGAATAATGTCTCTGTTCTGGTCATCCAAAAACTCATTTTTGACAATCCAATCACTGTACCAAGAAAAAGTTTAAAGTTAGCCGCTTTGCATTATGGCGCCTGTTAGCAACATGCTATTTTAAACTTGGTTATCATAGTGATTGGTTATGGTTGGCTACCAGCTTTTGGGTCATATATATTTTTTAAGTCTTTTTTTTTTTCCATTCAGTTTTCATTAAAAAAAAATAAATAGCGCAACAGTTACCAAATTTCATGTTTTTAGTCCTTGAAAAACAACCAGAATATTTTTTATCCTTAGATTGAACACATTGATTTTATTTATTGGAAAGGTAATTGTAAATGTAAATACTCGATTTTGTGAATGTTCCAATATCAGTGGCCTATTGGCTAATTCCTTGTCTTTTCCTTTCCTAATTCCTTAAATCATATACTTATAACAAAGACTTCAGGTAATACTAAATGTTAGCGCAAATCGATCTCAACTGAATACAGTTGAGATTTTCCAGTTTATTTAACACTGACGCTTGATTGGTACCAGCTACACACTTTTGTCGGACGGCAATTGTATTTTTATTCAAATCAACATTACCCAATGTAATCGTAAACTGCCGCTTATACAACTGCTAACTATGATGACAAAACTTTTGAAGGTAATTTAAACCATGCCGCACAAATTGTAATAGGGGTGCACAAGCACCCTCCAGGAGTGTGCCAGACGTTTAAGGGCGGTCTGGTATGATAATTACACATTTGCATTCCCCTATTTTTTCCCCTTTCTCATTCTTCTTTCACCTTTTATAGTATAACTTATTATTTGTTCATTTTTTTTTGTTTTTATTTTAATTTATATGATATTTTTGTTTTATTTATTTTGGATTTGGATTCGATTGAGCTTTTTCCCCACAATGTTTTGTCGTGAATTAATTGTATTTAGCAAATTTATATTATAATTTTGGAGTGTTTGATACATTTAAAAAATGGTTGCAGTTTTTTTTTTATATTTTTGCATTCTGGTTAATATTTTACACTTAATTTCATTTTGTGTAGTTTTTTTAATTGTATTTTGTGTTTTAATTTCATTTAAAGTTTTAACACAATCAAGACACTGCGTATGCTCAACCGTAAGGAATGCTGGTCTTTGTAGTACAGGAAGTGCTTGTATGCGGAAGCGCGCTGTTTGGCACGCAACTCACCGCAAATACATAAGCAGAGGTAAACAAGCTCAGAGACGCAGCACAAAAGCACACTTTTGGAGCGAGGAGGAAACCGGCTGCTTCATTCACATGAATATCAAGTGCTTTATTGACAGTTCAAAGTAACAAGCGGAAATGATGTCCATTTGAATCATGACGCCTTGCGTCGCCGTACACGGATTGTTATTCAAATGCCGGAGCAACTCTGTCCGCTCAATCATGTAAACGGGTTATTCAGAATGTTTCAGAAATCCGAATTTTGAAGTCCCAAATATTGACAGCATGTAAACGTAGTCACTATGGTGCATGGATGTTGTAAAGTTGAAACGTCATACATCAAACATCGCGTACGTCATAATCCGAGGACTTCCTGTACTGCAAATGAACATCTTAAAATTTCGATTAAATACCCTTGCATTCTAAGGAATGACTTCAATCTCAATACTTTCATCCAATATATTTTTAAAGCTCCAGTGCCCTGCCTTTTGTATGAAATGCTACTAAATCGTGACATTTAGCAGGTTGCTTGGTAGCATGCTGTTGTTGAGGGTGGGGGGTGTGTTTTCAAGTGAAAAGCGTCAAATTTGAAATCCATCTCTGTTCTGGAGCCCCATGTCTTTCATGCCCACTGGCCTGGTGTGAACACACAGTCATGTGGTATGTATTAGGGCTGGGGGGGGGGCACTGGTAGTAATTTCAGCACTGCTAACTAAGGAATCCTCCAGGGAAGCCTAATTACAGGAAGAGCATTCTAAATATCAGCCGACTGCATATTTTCCATGACAAGAGATTTTTTTCACGGGCCCCTGACTCTTCAAAGACATACGTCGCAGCTGTGCATGTTTTTTTTTTTTTTTTGACTTAAGTTGACTTGGCCCACCTTCAGGTGTTGATAGAAGACAACACAACAATGTTTCACTGACTGGCTGAATTGAAAATGATTACACACACACACACACACACACACCCACACACACCCACACACACCCCACACACACACACACACACATACACACAGAAGCAGCGTCATGTTTGTGTACATATGCGGCACGGGAATGTTTAGCACGTTAGCATTTCCATCTTGCAGTGTTTATGCTGTGACGGTACTGCCATTTCAGTGCAGGCTAATCTATTGCTTTGGTGCGACATTAGCATCATAGCATTGCAGAGCTGCATTGCTGTCACATGTAATGACAAGTGCACTCATGAATTCCACATACAGTGGAGATAAAAAGTCTACACAGTATACACCCTTGTTTAAATGCCTAGTAATATTAAAAAAATAGACCAGGTATATCATTTCAAAACGTTCCCACATTGTCACCTATAACCTGGATTTAGAAAAAAAAATTACAGGCAAAGTAAAAACAACTAAGAATATGGGGTTTACAAGTGTACACACCCTCTTATAAATGGGGACGTGGCAGTGTTAAGAATTAACCAATAACATTCAAATTGATGTGAAATGGAAGTCAGCACACAACAGTCGCCATTTAAAATGCTTCTGATGAAGCCCAAATAAACTTCAGATGTTCTAATAAGCTTTTCCTGTTTTTTGTTGTTTGTTTTGCGTTGCCGCAGAAGCCTGAATGTTTTGTGCTAACACTAACTAACACTAACACTACTGACTGGACCTTTTCAATTAATGTAATGTGCGCCTTCATGTTTTCGCCGTAACATGGAAGTAAGCAGATGATAAATGACAAATTATTTTAAATCTTTTGTCGTATATAGACAACAACAGTTAACTGTGTAGGGAGCCAAATATCAGCCATCTTTTGTGAAATTTTAAACTTTTTAAATTTTATTTTTTATTTTTTTGTGTGTATTTTGGTAAATTTTGATTTTTGTCTGTCTGCAATTTGTTGAATGTTTGTTTTTATTTTTCATTTATTTTATCATGAATTTGAATTTGTATTGTATTATATTGTATTTTGTATGGCTTATTTTGGATAAAATATTGAGTAGTTTTTCTATAGTTTGCATTCAGCTGGTAGATGACTGTATATGTGGTTTCAGTTTTACAGTTGTCACCTGGACACTGAAACATGTCAAACACTAACTTAATTATTTTTTTTATTTTCATAGTTAGTGTTTTTTGTCAAATTTTATTTCATTTGAATTGATATCTAAATTGTACAACATGGAACTTGAGACAATTACCTCCTTTGACAATGTTTACCTTTTAATGCCAAATATGTGAAGTTTACAGTCCCATTATATCCTACAGGAAATGAGACGTCTGTGAGTTGGCAACCTGTCACAGCAGCTCTGCTAATTTCCTCATTCATTTCTACTTTTCCACCTTTTGCGTCATTTAACATTCATCGTGCATTGTGCCAACCCGTTGTGGACTATTCAGTGTTTTTGGCCGTGACTTTGAGTAGAGGACAGTGCCACGTGTTGTTGCACCTTCACCGGCAACATGTTTACAACAGTTTACTTTTTTTCTGAGCAGAGATTATCGTCACTATTGGACTTTTCAGTGCATGTCTACGAGGCTGCAACCGTGAGGTGCTTCAGCCCTAATGTGGAGATGAATGTATACCGAAGGAGATTTATAGAGGGATGAGACCCGACATGAAAAATGAAGTCAAGTCAAGCAAAGAAATGGGACAGAAGAATCTAACCATTTGTGTTACCCACTAACGGCCTAACTATTGGCTGTTAGAAAACTACAGTTGTTTACTTTCAGACTCAACCGGTTGCAAACGTGTGTGACCTTATTCCGCTGTGATCATAAGACTACAATTTCAGCATCCCAGCGCCCTCATACGAGTCGATGGAGACTTTAGCATTGCTCCTCTCTCATCGACCAACATGTACAACAAGGGGGAATAAAACTTTGCACCTCTATATGTTAAACAATAATCAAAAAGGATCTCTTATATTTTTAATTTAGATGTTTTATTTAGTTATTTATGATTGTATTTAAATGTTTGTCTTTTATGCAAGTAAAGTGTAGTATTTTTCTACAGTCCTGTTTTTCTCTGCTCCAGCACTGTTTGCCTTTCCTGTACAAAATATACTAAACCAGTGATTCTTAAAATGAGGCACGATGACCACGAGTGGTACATGAAAGAATCGCTGAATTAAATACAAATACAATTCACAACATATAAAGGATTATAAATTTCAACGCAACATATTAAATGAGCTGTTTTAATCTCCCGTACCCTTTTTTTCACTGTTCAGTTGTATTAACTTTTAAGTACAACATCATATTTCTTGAGGTGTTGTAAAAAGTTTCAGCAGCACTGTACTGCAGCATGCTGCATTGCTGGATGTCCTCTTGTTGTCGTGCAGTGTCTGAAGACGACGTGCTGAAAGGCAAGCGGTCCATCAAGAGTCAGGCTGTGGCACACCAGAACTCTGAGAGTGACGCCTCGCTGGACGCCGATGACGACACGCTGTCGTCACTGGAGGAGAAGGAGCTTGAAAACTTTACCGGTACGAGAAAAAAAAGTGAAACAATTGGAAAGTGGCCAGTGTGTTTTGTGGTGGTTCTCTTAACGTCAGCCTTTCTTTTTAATTGCTCTCATTCTGAAAGAAGTTCCTAATATTTGGACCCTTTTAGCTAGCTAAGACAGCCATAATATTGTTTTAGTGGACTTGAGTAGTGAGTGTCTACCACAGTGCTTTCTAGTAAAACATTTTATGATTGCTGTTCTTAATATTTTGCCCATGTCATGTGGCTACTTGGTAAGATAACAAATAATAAAAACCTATAAAGTATACCATTAAAAAACAATTCCATAATTGGAAGGTGCCTGGTGGGGTTACGCTGTAACAAAAAAAAACATTTTGGGGTGAACTCAAAATTTCAAGGGCCACAAACTTGGATAACATTTTAAATTCGGCAATTCAACAAAATACTTTATTTTATTTTTTTAGTTTTGGAAATATGAAAATTGACTTTGCAACATTTTCAACAAAGAAAAGAGAGTTTACAGAACTAATTGTCCCTCCATTGCTTAAAGATATATTTAACAACTCAGTAAATTGTTTTGGATGAGACAACTTCCTTGCTTTGTTGTGGTAATTGTTGCCACAAATGTAAATCATTTATGTTTTAAAGTTGTTCCAACTTAAGTTGCTTTTTGACCATATATATATATATATATATATATATATGAAATGCATGTATATGTGTATATGTATATATATATATATATATATATATGAAATGCATGTATATGTGTATATGTATATATATATATATATATATATATGAAATGCATGTATATGTGTATGTATATATATATATATATGAAATGCATGTATATGTGTATGTATATATATATATATATGAAATGCATGTATATGTGTATATGTATATATATATATATATGAAATGCATGTATATGTGTATATGTATATATATATATATGAAATGCATGTATATGTGTATATATATATGTGTATATATATATGTGTATGTGTATATATATATGTGTATATATATATATATATATGTGTATATATATGTATATATATATGTGTATGTATATATATACATACATATGTGTATGTATGTATATGTATATATGTTGATTGTTTACCCCCATGGATTTCAAGTTCAACCGTGTTTTCATTTTGACAAGTGTTCCTAATAGTCTGACAGGCTTATTCAGAATATCATATAAAGAAATGGAGGGTGTCAGTTGGTATTACATATTATAGTGGTTCTTTACCATCATGCGTTTCAAGTTGATTTATCAAGAGAGCTGTTCCTAACGTTTTGACCATCCCACGTGACTCAATGTAACCAAAATATTAGAAATCCTCACAGTGCCATTAAAGAAACTGGAGGGTGCCCAGTATGGCTCCATGGTCATCTAAACATTTCTACTTGAACAGTGAAGTATCGCTGTTGTACCAAGAGCTGTTAACATATCGCCCCTGTAATGCAGCCACTAACCGAAAACAATTGTATTTGTAATATTTTATATTAGCTGTATGAGAGGCTGCACACCTTAGACAGGAAATTAGAACGTGCCAGAAAATGTATTAAAACATGAAGAGAAAAAAAAGAGTAAATGCTCTTTTTTTTGTCTTATTAGACATGGGTTGCTGACATAGGTGTCCCTAAATGCCCAATTGTGTTTGTGTGCGTGCGTGTGTGCGTGTGCGTGCGCACACATACACACGCACACTTTAAATAATACAATTAGTTTTACACTGTATTAGATTAAGATTTATTAGTATATTAAAAATCCAATCTTATCGTATTTTGTCACCCATTCACATCAAAATACTGTTAATTAAATATAGTCTGGTAATCCGATTGTATGATGTAATCCTTTTATACTGTGGGCTCTATTAAAATAATGTACAGTGGGATTATGGTGGCCTTTAAAAAAATAGATTTCCACTTGCTTTGAGCGATTATGTATTTATGTAAAGTCATAGTGCGCATGTGTGTTTTTTAACATTACATTTGTAACAAATGAGAGATGAAAATGGATAAAAGTCACTGCACAATTTACAAAAAAAAACCGTTAAAGAATCTGGTTTGCATGTGGAATATATTGACAAATATTGTAGCCCCTGATGCATTTTTATTTTTTTTCTTTCCATGTATTTTAATTCATTATTCGTTTCTCCTCTTTGATTTTCCTAATTGCCTTATCGCTGTCACGAGAATATTTCTACGAGTCCATCGTCCAGCCTATTTTTAACAGGCTACATTTTGTGCTTTTTTTTAATTGCCCCCTCCTGAATTTACATGCTTGCGCGTGCACCAGCAGGCCCGGTCAATGTGAGCACGACGGCCCAGCTGGTGGCTCCGGCGGCGGTGGTGCGAGGTACCCTGTCCATCACCGCCTCCGAGCTCTACTTCGAGGTGGACGAGGACGAGCCGGCCTTCAAGGCCATCGAGCCAAAGGTAAACCAGCATTTACATACACAAAAGTCACTTTAAAGGCTACCTTTTTATGCGCGATTTTCCTTGGAAGCAAAACAAATTGCAGGCACGCAGAGTACGTAGTAAAAAGAAATTAAAAGGAATATTCATATTTACATAATTGTCACCAGTGTTTGTTTTTTTTAGTAATTGGAAGTGGAACTAGAAAGCGATCAATTAGTAGTGCTGAAGCTGATTGAAAAAACAACGAACGAATTTTCAATTTGGGAAAAAAATGACACGACTTGAATATGTAAAAATACATTTGATGCCACTTTTGTGGAGCTACAGGTGGCCATTTTCTTTCCTCTGCGCAGTCGCTTGGGTTCAAATTTGTTTTGAGGGTTGTACTCACAAATGAATTTGAAGACGTCGTGAGGGTAAGACAAAAGAGAAAGTAATCGATTTGTATGAATGTTGTTCACACGTGGCATAGTAACGTTCGAAATAAAGCATTGGGATGATTTTTCATCGTTTGCAAATTGGATGTATTGAAGCATATTCTAGATTTAGATGTCATTTTTGTGCTATTTAAAGACGTGCCAGAATTAAATATGGCATTTAAATGCTTTGAGTATTTTTCTGTCCCCTCCTAACTAAATTTAAATCACGCCACGAGCCATACATTTTAAACTTCCAACATTTTATTAACATTTCTTGTTTTCCCTCCCTCCCCACCAAAAGAAAACCAACTTGGCACGTTGCTTTCAATTCATTTTTAAATAAAAGTTCCTTCTTCACTTGGTGAGAACATTTATAAAGAACAAATGTACCTTCTTGTCTTTTTCCTTCTTCTGCTCCAAAACCCCCAAACGGTGTCTTTAACATCACAGTCAACTTGCAAAAGAAAACAAAACAAAAATACGAGCTGGGAGTTTGTGTTTTGTTTTGTTTTGTTTACAATTTGTCCAAGCTCTTGGCGTTGGTGAGGATCTCCCTGGCCAACCTCCACGTCTGCTTGGCGGCCGCCTCGAGTGCCGAGTGCGGCTTGCCCTGAAAGAGGTCCAGGTTGGGCAGGAAGTAGTGCGGGCAGCGGCGGCACTGCAGGCAGGAGATGAGCTGCAGCAGGATGCCGTTGAGCCGGTCGCCCAGGCACGCCTCGTCCCAGTCGGCCTCGCGCGGGTGTTTCTCGCACTCGTACAGTAGCAGCGTTTTCATGTGGTAGCTGTTGAGCGGCTGGCCGGGCAGTTCCAGGTGGCGGTCACGCAGCGTCTTGAGCACCGACAAGCACTTCTTGCGGCAGCCGGCCATCAGCAGCCGGTTCTCGGCCTCGCTGAACTGGAGCACCCAGGCGTCGCTTTCGGCCGAGCTCTGCTTACCGGTGAGCGAATAACACTCCTTGGAGAGTAAGTTGAAGCCCTCCGCTTTGACCTCGGCCACGCGGTTGGGCCCCGGCCAGGGGATGTGCGCCGCCGGCCACTGCGCCGCGCTGCGCGGCCAGATGCCCGTACATTTGAAGGCCGGCGTGATTTGCACCACGTAGCGCTCGCGGATGCGCAGCCGCACCTCGCTGGTGTCCGCCACCATCTTGACCACGTCGCGGTAGCTGCACTTGTCCACCGCTTGCGCCACCAGCGTCTGGAAGCGCGAGCGGATCTTGCGCGCGGACAGGTAGCCCGAGGCGGTGATGAACTCCACCCACAGCGACATGCTGCGCTTGCGGCCGTCGCTCAGCTTGAGCACGGCGCAGCCGGGCAGCGAGCCGTCGTCCACGAAGTTGAACACGCCCATCTGGTTGAGGTAGAGCACTACCTCGAACTCATTGGGTGACGTGACCTCCATGCCCTCGTAGCGCGCGTCGATCTCGCTCAGCGAGCTGATGAAGCGAGGCTCCTGCACCTCCACCTCCTTCAACACGTCCGACACCACCTTGCACACCTCGCGGATGGTCTTGGCGATGGCGGCCTTGCGCGCCTGGCACCGCTCGCCGTGGTACTTGTTGAGCTGGTACACCAGCTTGGCCTGCGTGGCGATCATGTTGGGGCACAGGTCCGGGCCGTACGCCGGGGAGTCGCAGTAGGCCGACGGATCCAACGCTTACCGGTGGGGTGGGGAGGGGGCGGGGGGAACACAAAACGCAGCTCCAAACAACAATGAAAAGTTCGTACTCCTGCTTCTCGGCACTACAAAGTCCGACTTGGGCGCTGCGGTTCGTTCATGGTCCTGCTGGTCCTCTAAGCCGCACTTTTATGAATGGCGCGACGGAGCTAAAGTGAAGGAGGTCCGGCTTACTCCTCCAGCAGGAGTGAAGGCTGCCCGGCCCCGCGCAGCCAATCAGCGACGGCAGAGGCGGCTGGAGGGGGGCGAGCGACAGAGAGAGAGAGAGAGAGAGGGAGACACACACACACACACACACACACACACACACACACAACAGAACGCAACACTTCTTTACGCTCTTATTCACTTCAGTGCACTTGATGGAAGAATAAAGTAGGTTAGTGATCATTTTTTATACAGTACACCTAATAATTGTAATAGCTCTGTGTGGGTAAATGAGAGCAGAAAAACACTGGACCTTTATTTTATACCCAAGTCTCTGTTTTTTTTTTGCAGCTTTAAATAAATGCAATAATGCACATTTTTTTGACTTAAAATAAAATGTTAACAACAAAAGTTATACAGAGCAGTGTCTTGCAGTGGTTCTCAAACGTTTTACTCCATTTACTGTATTGGCTAAAAAAATATGTAGCTGTCTGAGCACCACCACAATGAGCAACACTCCAATACAGTCGCATAGAACACTCAAGTGCTCATCAAAAATGAGGCGGAGGTTTATTTTCTAGAAAGTAAATAATGAATTAATTAAAAATGTGTGTGTGTGTGTGTGTGGGGGGGGGGGGGGGGGCTGATTTATGATTTAATTAAAATGTATTGTACGTACAGGTCAAATAATTTGCTTGGATTTGTTTTTCAAACATCAAATTGTTCTTAAAGATTAAATTCAAATGTACTTCAAAGTGAAATACAACTGAACTGCACTTGTACAAAGTTAAAAAACAAGTACTGTACTGGGTTAAACATGTTTTAAATAGACTTTATGCATAGCTACAAGCTTTATTCTGATATGTTTGGCTGTATTTAATATTCTAAATAGGAATTTTATTATGATTTAATTTCGTGATTTTTTTTCATGTACCACTAGAGGGAGCCCGCCTACCACTGTTGGTGCTTGTGCCACACTGTGAGATCACTGCTCTATATTTATAATGGTTGTGAATGTGTACAAGAAAACATTTCTTTCACATTTTAGTAATTGAATCAATAACACATTTATATATATAATATTTAATATCTTTTTATAATAAATATAAAATGTTAAACAACCCCCCCCAAAAAAAACACCATAAATTGATTTCAACTTATTTACTTTGATCAACACATTTTATACAGTTAAAATGTATTCTGTGCATGAGTTACTGCGCAGCTTTTTTTACTACTTTGTAACAGGACCTCGTGTTGTTGCACTCAGAAAATACACACGTGCTGCGTATAGCTGATGTGACACACACACAGACGCACAAGCACACGCATGAAGACATATGCATGGACACCGAGCAGCCACATCCATTGAGTACTATATGACCGTAGACAACCACAATGTAGTTGACTCCTGGCTATTTATCACGTATTAATAGGAACGCAGTAGCGCTACCTCGTAGGGAAGTCACTCAATGACACTTCCGTCCGACTGTTTGACAAAAAACACAATTATTCTGATTGAAATATTAAATATAGGTCAAGAGTCAGCTGCTGCCCTGCTCTTTCTGCTGTGTGGAAAATGTCATTATGAGATTTCGCAGCCGAAGGGAAAAATATACAGTAATGTTATGCTTTCTTTATTTTCACACGCTTATTTTTTTTGACAATGCAGACTGCATTTGGAGGCCAGATCTAAGAATAGCGCCTGCATGAAGCATTGGGAGGAGAGCGAGCTAGTGGCCAGCTGTGAGAGCGCTTTCTCTACTTTTAGCCGCAGAGTTGTCAGAAAAAAGGCAAAGATTAATTAGCTCTCCTTTGGTACACACACTCTGGACTTCATCATGATTCTTTTTTTTTTTTTTTTTTTTTTTTTTAATGCTATAAGGCTGAAAGCATTGGAAGACTATTCTTGACTAGTTTTCAATGATTGGCTATGTAATGGATTAAAACATAAAAAAGTCAAATGTTATTTTATTCCTTAATAAATAAGTTAATATTATTGATAACATCTTTATAATTAAGTATTCATTCAAGCATTCAAGTTTGCAGAAAAATGTTACAGTGGACCAAATTTTGCGCGTAGGAAATGAAGTAAATCTACTCATCTTTATGAACTGTGCTTCTAGTTGTAGCCTGTAAGTAGCATTATTAACCTTTATGTAAGTGTGGAAAACGTTAACCACTGTATTGTAAAACTTATCAAATTTAAAGTACAACTACTCAGACATAAAGTAACAGTACTCAGTTATTAACTGTACTTAAATTATAAGTGTTCTTAGGTTGATTGAAGATTTTAAATTGTCTATAGGCATGCATGTGAATGTGATTTGTTCATCTATATGTTCCGTGCGATTGGAGGGAAACCAGACTCTCGCTGAAGTTAACTGTCATACAAATGTAAAAATAAGTTAACCACTGTATCGGGAAAACTACAAGTAAAACTACTCGCCTTTTGAAGGCTATGGCTGTAGTGGAGAATGAACAGGAAGTATTTTTTTCTGGACGTTTTCATGCTAATTGGTTGTTTTCCATTTATACATAATAATATCCATAATATCTTTATGAACCATACCTGAACTGTATTACACCCAGCAATTATTGGAACGCAGTATGTTCCCTTTCCAGTTCTCTGGCTATAATCACATTTTCCTTTTTGATTACTGAGACCACAAAAGAAGACAAAGAAAAAGCCAAAGTATTTATTCGGTCTACAAGCTGAAGTCTCTTGGGATTTTCCAACATCTCATCTGGTGAGAATATGAACTCCATTTTTGTTGAGAGTAGCGGCTCGATGTCCTAATGTGGTGTTGGACTGTAAAATGGAGGAAGACTCCGGGGCGGGGGGATCGCGTGGGTGTGCGACTGTTTATTATCTCGCACGGCGCTCCGGAGGAATAAATCGGCACGGGGTGGAGAGGAAGTGTCCAAATATTATGAAGGACGCGCTAACCATGGCTTAGCGTAATATATGGTGACACAAAGCCGGGCGGCTTCTATAAAGACATAACGGATCTGTTCTGGTCTCCGTCCGCCCTTGCACTAGTCCAAAAGCTACGTGTGAGATCCAGAGTCTGCCGTATGATGTTGTCTGCTCGAAGCTGCCATGTGAAAAACAATAAAAAAAATAAAAAAAGCTTGATCCAAATTAAAGCCATTTAAAAACTAGTTTTGAAATACAGTAATCGCACCCTTCATTGTTCCAGACCACCTCCACGATAAGTGAAATCTGCATTATAGTTATTTATAGTGTTCTATGCATCGGCAAGTTTTTTGTTTTTGTTTTCAAGCATACTTTTAAAATATTATACCGTAATTAGTGCTGTCCACAGATTAAACAGTTGCGAGAGTAATTAATTATGATCTATAATTAATTGATCTAATTAATATATTTTTAATCTCATTTAAAAATTGTATGTATGTATCTGTATTTATGGTGGATATGTTTTTTTTCAATTACCCAGTCATTTGCCACCTTGAGGAACTGTTTGGCGCATTTATCTGCCAAGTCCCCGGTTTCGGTGTTCACGACAATCAGTGCAAAATGAGTTGAAGTCCCACTCATAAAGTGTCCAGTCAACCCCAAATAACCGTGGTTGCGAGTTAAGGTCCAGTGATCTGCGGTTATAGGAATACATTTGTCTGAATCCCCCACCAAAACGTCAAGTTTGCTTTTCACCTTATACATCTTACTGACTTTAGTCATCACTGTAGTCCTGCACGCTTGTGTATGACGGGTAATTGGACGCTGTTTGCTACATCTCAATTAGTCCCTTGTCTTCAACCATGTAGATCGGCTTGCAGTTCATCGCTATTCACTTTGCGAGAACATTCTTCAGCCTATCTCGAGTTTAGTTTGGCGAAGAGCTTTACAGTGGCTCGCTACATTAGTGTCTTTGTTGCAATCGTTGGCTGTGCATTTAGTCACGGCTGGTGCTTCAAACGGGTGTGTTTTAATATTTGATTCTCTTTGTCAAATTTAAGTTTCTGCAGTATATCCATTTTCCACTACATTTCCCCTCCAGGTGATCATCAAGCTACTGTGTTTACATTTACAATGACTACAACCTCCTCCGAGGCCAGATTTGTTCCCTAAACATACACAAGATATCATCTACTGAACATCGTGTTTGTGTTATGACTACAATTATAGTGGGCAAATGCTCCTTCCCCCCATGAGCAACGAATACAAACGCAACAGAAATGTAAACACACATCCTCGACGTCAAGTGTTAGGGATGTTCGTTCTTTCGTGGCAGCTGCTCACTCCAAAAAAGAAAAATCATCACAGGCGACTAATTGGCGGACGGGGCGAAGCATCTGCTTGCAGATAGATGCTCGACTATGTGTGTGCGTGTGTGTGTTTAGCAGCAGCAGCAGCACTCTCTGTGTTTCATCGCAAGGCATCAATATTGCATGTGTTGTTGCAGAGCCGCTCTTAGAGGCTTCTATTACTGACTGAATAGTGAAGTGAGGACGGCCGTCCCTGCGTTTTGTCAAGATACTGTATGATGTAAAGTTGAGTGACGTTGGGGAAAAATAGCGCAACAGATTCTGTCAAAATGGGCCATGAAGTTTGCGAATGGCGAACTAGCAATTTCTTCATTCGTCTTCTTCAGCAGTTTGAAAATATGAACTGGTTGTTCATCACCACTGTAGTTGATTTAAAAAAAAAAAAAAAAATGAAATGAATCACATTTGAAGCAGTTCATTAGATTGCACAAAAAAAAAAAGCACATTTAAATTTTCACATTTTTATTAAACAAAAATCAAAATTCTTTGTCTCGTACGTCTTATTCCAAGTAACTACAAACAATTTACTGAACACAAGGCTCTTTCAATTTCTCTTCTTCCTTGCAAGGAAGAAAAGAAAACAACAGAGACAATTCTTGTTGTTCCAAAGTGTTGAATACAAATATTATGACAAACCGCATATTTTTGTTTTACACCAAACAGTGTTTTTCAAAGTGTTAGTGTACATTTCCTTGAAGGTCAGCGTCCAGTGTGAACTGCCCCCCCATTGAGAAGACATTGCTAAGCCTAATTAGAGGGGCGGTGACAGCTACCCGGGGTAAGCCGCGACGTCTGGATTGATGCTCGCTCACTCAGAGAAAATCAGCTGAGTGTTTCGTAAAAGGAGCGAGCCGATCGTTACCCAAAAGTAGGACCGCTCCCCTTCATGACCCCCCCCCCCCCCCCCACCTCCCGCCCCGCGGCTGCCAATCACAAAGAGGCATGGTCTCTGAGCGAGCAGCCTATTGATTTTCCAGTTAGAGCCTAAGTAGTTTGTGCTATCGGGCTAACGGACAGGCCGCGCAGGTATGTCATTATCAATGAGCCTGCGGAAACGGTCAACCCCCAATCCCCCCTACCCCCCAATCCTCCGGTCCCCCACTTTTGTTTGCCGTTTGCCAAATGACAGAGCTCAGTCCATAAATCACTCGGCTGCACCTCAATGATGATGAGGACGAAGACTTTTAACTTTCTTTATGCACTCTTAACGCTTTGAAGCACCATAAAAGCGCAAAAACAATGGCTATTCTTAGAACTATTCTTCTGCCCATCCACATCCAGCAGTGCCACTTTTTTTTTTTTGAACACTTTATAGTGAACCCACATTTATAGCAGAAGCTACGTTCCAGACCTACCAGATTTTAGGGTGCTGGGGACATATAAAAACATTTTAAACCCTCCCACGTGTTTTAAACGTGTAAATGTATTAAAACTCACCCAAAGTATTTTTAGTATTTGTAATAATGAGTATTGTGTTTGAGTATTCCTTAGTTCTCACTCTCTAGTTCACAGATTTCCTCAAATAAGAGTCAGTTTGTTTGAAAAAGAGAGGTAAACATTGTATATTTAAACACCAAACGAAAGTCTGATAGCTCAATGCTAACATATAATGTGAAAAGCCAGGGCTGGTCGAATGGAAATTTTCACATGGTAAAACCTTCAAAGAACAGCTACTTTAACACACATATTGAATAAGATCTCCTACAACAAAAGATAACAAACATCAACAAACAATTGCAGAACACTTTTCCACTTTGCATCAGTTCATCTGAGTGTTGTGGATAAATGGCTTTTACTTTGCATAGTAGAGTTTTAAGTTGCACTTATGGATGTAGCGCTGAACTGTACTAGTTGACATTGGTTTTCTGAAGTGTTCATGAGCCCAGGTGGTGATATCCTTTACACATTGATGTTGGTTTATGATGCATTGCGGCCTGAAGGATCGAAGGTCACGGGCATTCAATGTTGGTTTTTGGCATTGCCGCTTACATGCACTGATTTCTCGAAATTCTCTGAATCTTTTGATGATATTATGGACCCTAGTTGATGAAAACCCTAAATTCCTTGCATTGGACATTTGAGGAACATTGTCCTGTTCGACTATTTTCTCACGCAGTTGTTCACAATGAGGTGAACCTCACCCTATCTTTGTTTGTGAATGACTGAGCAATTCAGAGAAGCTCCTTTTTATTCCGAATCATGGCATCCACCAGCTCCCAATTAGCCTATTTACCTCTGAGATGTTCCATATAGTTATTTGATGAGTAATGCTCAACTATCTCAGTCTTTTTTGCCACCTGTCCCAACTTTTTTGAAAGTTAATGATTATTTGCTAAAACCATCAAGTTTATCAGTTTGAACATTAAATATCTTGTCCTTGTAGTGTATTATTAAATATAGGTTGGACATGATTTGCAAATTATTGTATTGTACTGTTTTTATTTACATTTTACGCAACGTCCCAACGGAATTGGGGTTGTATCTGACCAAAGCATAGAGTACAAGATTGCTTCAGAAATTGCATGTGTTTTCGGAGATATGGTAACCAGAAGGATGTTTCCTTTATAGAAATGAATGGATCTAGTACATTACCCTGAGGAACTCCACTTGAATTTCTTTGATGAATGCTTGAGTAATTGGCATGCAAAAAATTCTTGCTGGTGTTGTTCTTGCACACTTAACTCATCCAAGCATATATTTATGGACTTACCTTTGTGCACCAGGGAACAGACGGGGTCTTTCCTGAACAGTTCTGGCAAAATGCAATTGCCTAAAACGTGGTTCAGGGGTCTAGATGTGGCCTAAGATTTTAATCGGGGTGCACACAAGAATTTTCAACTGGTTCTCAAAGGAGCATCTGAGGTTGTTGCTTAGTGCTTAATTTTTTTCCCGACGTACCCACCTACCTCACTTAATGAACTTAAAGACTTAACATGTGGGACAGCATGATCAGCTGATTTAGTGCACTTTTCTTGGAACGCGGTCCCCAGCCTTTTTGCATCACTGACCTGGTTTCATGACCAGACCTATTTTCATGGGCCAGCATTGAAACAAATTAAAACCATTGATTGAATATACGACTATTTAACTGAATGCAGTTGATGTAATTAGTTAGTCATTTTCTGTGCGTCCCAATGGTTGGGAAGCTCTGCTCAAAAATATAAACGATGCACAGAATATACACAAGGGAGTCCCCAATATCCACCATATGACGTATTTTAAACTTATGCGTTAACAGTGGCTCCGTTGCTGCATACCGACACTAATTTTGTCTTCCCATCCCCTAAACCACAAGCAATAAACAGTTGTGCAAGTTTTATCTACTTGACTTTACTCTGTGCTGTTTGATTTGCCCCCAGATAAATTAATTCAAGAAAATTCAAGCTCTGTTTGCTGGATAAATTCAGGCTAGTTGGCTCATACTCTGTACTGCAGGATCTGAAGTGCTGCTGAGCTTGGCCGCTCTTTGCACTTTTGGTTGGAATTAACAAAAAATATTGTATGTTGTTAAGATTGAAAATGTATATAAAAAAATAACTGCATGTTAGCAAAATTAAGAAGTTGTTTAATAAACATACTGTATGCTGAAAAGCGAGGCAAGGCAGCTTTATTTATATAGTGCATTTTATACACAAGTAACATCACATAATTAAAAGTACAACTTGAAAAAGAAGTTACTAAGAAAATAGTTAAAGGCATTTGAAAGTAAAGAAAAAAATGCTTACTAAAGTGACTAAAATGACAAACAGTGCAAGAACAAGATTGTGGAAAACATGATTTTAAAAATGCTTTCAAAGACAATCATAAGTATGGGGGGAAAAAGCAGTCTTCAACCTAACATTTGGGGCTGACTTCACTTGTTGCCATCTCATTCCATTTCCATGCAGCATAACAGCTAAAAGCTGCTCCACCATGTTTGCTTTGGGCTGTCATGCATTTAAATGAAGTTAAGTGTTGAAGTTTGTGTTACTCAAATGATGCCAATATTTTCCCTTTTACCGCAACCAAATATCGGTTATCACCTTCCTTGACTACTAATAATTGGTATCGGCCCTGAAAATACCTTATCTGTCTATCTCTAATGCAAATGTGCAGCAGGCTAACCCACTTGAATCTGGTGCTCTTTTAATATTTTCAGTGTGCTCCTGTGTACGACTTATGTGCAGCCCTGCATGTAGTTGTAAGCTCAAGATAATTTTTCTCTGCTCAAAATCTGGCAGATAAATCACTTAAGCGAGCGGTAAGCAGGTAGGACAGTCCACCTGGCAGGTAGGACAGTCCACCTGAAGTCATTTGTGCACTAAGGCCTTTTTTGTGGTCATCTTGCCACCTAATGATGACTAATGTGCCCCTTCTAGTGCTTCAATAGTAAACAAGTTTGACTGGACTCGGCTTTGCAACCACAAACTCAACTCTAACCGCAGAGCACCTTCGCACCAACAGACCCCGCCTGCATCCGCCCCCCCACGCACCCCCCCTCTTGCCCGCACATGAGCCAAGCCCCTCCATCATGCCTTGTCTCTGGGCTTGACTGGGACGCTGCCTCCCCCGCTCCCCACCTCCTTTTGATTGATCCCCTCGCTCCATCATTTATACCCCTCGCCTGCCGTCGACACCCTGTGTCAAAGGCGACACCGCCGCCTGATGGATAGGCCTGCTTACGGATGCCAGCGTGCCTGGTAAGCCGCTGATATTACAATCAGCACCTGTGTACCTGCTGTTCGCTCACTATTGGGCCCGGGTCAGCGAGAATTGAAAGAGCGATTGTCCAAGCCGAGGCGTACGCCGGCGTGGAATTGTAAATGGACTTGAGACCAGCCATGAATATCTTGAGTGGGATGAAGCAGGGAAGCATCTTTTCATCTGCATACTTAATGCCTGGAAGCATTGAATGAATACAAGATACACTTTTAACCATGTTTGTTGTCTTACGATTTGTGTTGGTGTGGCAATAAGAACACACAATGCTAGAGTGCTGAATTCTCAATCCTCAGTTACCGTTGGGGTGAATGATCCATGCAGTCTGCTTGAAATGGGTCATCCACTGGGTTGTTATGCCACATTACACACCCACCCAAGTCTCAGTCGTAACAAAGACAAACAACACTGATAATAATTTTATAACAAAAAAAAAAATCTAAATAATATTTATTCTTTTATAATGTGACAATGCAACTCTCTCTATACAGTGCGGTGAGAAAGTATTTGCCCACTTTCTGACCATAACACCAATTTCTCTCAAGACAATATAAGTAAGTTTATAATGCCATTTTAAAATGATGCTTTTAATTATTAAGGGGAAAAGAAATCCAAACTTATCTGACCCATTGTCAAAAAGTATTGGCCCTTGAACCTAATAACTGGTTGGGCCCACCTTGGCGCTAATGTCTGAAATCTAGTGTTTGCGAATACTGATGTTGAGTCTTTCACGTTACCTTGGAGGAGTTTCGGCCTACTTTTTGTTTCATAATTGTTTAAATTCTGTCATACAGGGGAGTTTTCGCGCATGAACAGTGTTCAAGGTCACATCACAGCATCTCAACTGGCTTTAAATCCAGACTTTGACTTGCCACACAAAATTTTGACTTTACTTTAGGTCCTTGTCCTGCTGTGTAATGCAAGAGCGCGTGATTTTGAGGGCACCAGCTAACACCCGTTTTTTCACCTGCAGTATTTTATGGTCGACAGTCATTCAGCTCCTGAAGTGGCACTAGGTTTGACAGTTGGCGTGATGTTCTTTTTTATCAAATACTGTACCGGTACTTGTTGTGCTAGATGTAACGATCCACAGTACCTTCCAAGAAATTAAACTTTTGTCTTGTCAGTCCACAGAATATTTGTCAAAAAGTCTTGTGAAATGCATGCTCTATCAGCGATTCAGCACTACAACCACAGGGCGGTTGAACTTTATGTTATATATCTATTATATATAAATTGAGGTCCTATTCTTTGCCTGGTCTTTCTAAAGCCCGCTTTGGATGCCCAGCCTCGAATTCCCTGAGAGGGGTCTCCTTTTCACCCCGCACCCACTTAAACCCACCACAATAGCGGGATTAGGAAAGAATGTACTCCAGCGCAGGCAGCTTTTGACGCCAAACCGTCACTAAATAGCCACAAAAATGTCAAATTGACGGCAAAGCGGGGCAAATGCGATAGGAGGCGGTCAGCCGTCTTAACCTGTCTGCTGTTTGCCACATTGCGTTCTGAAGCTTAGATGTCTCCTAGATTTTCAGAATATCGGTGCAAAGCACATGGGTGTGTTTTATCCATTTTATGGATCAAAACAAAAATTACTTTCCTTTGCTGATTATCTACGCTCTTATGCAAAAAAGGTTTTTACAATTGCGAGATTACTATAAATAAAATTACTAAAATAAAATGAGTAACACTTAAAAAAATTACATAATGTATATTTAAATAAATAATTCATCTTAAAAATAGGAAGCAAATGAAGTAAAAGAAAAGAAAAGCAAAATAATATAAAAACATAAATGCATTTAGTTTGAAAACTGAAATAGCAAAAAAAATCAACAATCATGGCAAATGAATGGATGAAGAAAAAACAATAAAAATATGGTTATCATTTATATGTGTATATATGTATATATATATATATATATATGTGTATATCTTTGTGTGTATATATATATATATACATATATATATATATATATATATATATATATATATATATATATATATATATATATATATATATATATATATATATATATATATATACATATATATATGTATACATATGTGTATATATATATATATATATATATATATTTTGTTTTTTGTTTTTTCAAATGTCTATTTTGGAAGCAAAAGCAGTCACCTCGTATGTCCAAATCATTTTACACTGAGCTTTTGCTCAAAGGCCGAATAATTTTTAATCTATACTTCGTCACTTCTTTTGTCAATTAACTCCAAGAGCGATGCCCTGTTTCCCTAAATCCACATTTTTTTTTTGCCACTTCAAAAAGGTTAAGCAGCCGAGGAAGAGAAAGGGCAGCAGAAAAGGCTAACCTGTTAGCAAACAGTGAAAAGAGGCTTTAATCCTTAATAGGCTAAATTCAGACTAAGTGGCCCCTAAGACGCTTTCAAAGGGGACTTTTCAGACTCTGCATTTGGGGACTTGGATGCTTTGAGGCCTTTTTTTTTCTTTTTTTTTGGTGGTGTGCGCTTCATAAGCCCAGAGTGATGCTGACTGCACGCTGGGCTTGTTTATTTTCCTTTCATTCGCCTCTTAAATCGCACCCCACCACAGCCTTTTTACTCACGTTTATTTTTTCTTTTTCTTTTCGTTTGACTTCCCTTAAGGGGAAGGGATTTATTTATTTATTGTAATGCGTGAGCGATGATAACATCCTGAATTCGTTGCATGTCGCTGGAACAATTGTGTCCATCAGTTGTCAGTAAACAACAGCAGTCTTGACCACGTTTGACAGTTGCGTTGTAATTGTCATCATCAAAAACTGGAAACGTACTATGTTTGTACTTGCGGTGGTTTGTGGAATTGTGATGATTTAATTTGGTTATGCAGTGCAACCATAAAAGAGCAAAGTTAAGGTTGTACAGATTGTGAATTTGCCCCCCCAAAATAATGTGGGATTGTACAATTCAGAATTCCGTAAAATAAATTGTGAAAATTGATACACTGTATCCAGCCATCCGTATACTTTACTGCATATCTTCAAAAGACTTTGGGGTTGGCATTTTCAAATTTGCCCTGGTGTCTTGCAAAACCTAGCTTTTTCTTTGGCTTTCTGATTTGTGTTTTAAGTTGAGTAAACACTGAGTTCATACACAACCTTATTTGACTAAAGATTCTTGGAACAAAACCCTCAAGAGTTATAAAAATCTTTGGACTTTGTGTTGTCATACAAGACTTCAGTTAAGTGAACTTTAAGTGTTTTTTTTTTTTCTTTAGCTTTCTTTAGCTTTTTCTTTTGAGGAGAATTCAATTAGTCAATTAGGTTGTGTGATTTGCTAGAAAATTTAGAGAAAAAGGACCCCACAAAAGTCAGAAACAACCTTTGAGTTTGTTCGGGTGTTGCCCGAGATTTTAGTTTGTTGAGCACATTGGGTTACCTGGGCTTTTTCTTTGGCTTTCTACTGTTCCTATCTTTTTTGTTTCATTCCAAAAGCGAAAATGACATCACAGTGCCTAAGCGCTCAGTTAACGACCATCAGGCTCATCTGTTTTATGGGTTTGGTCATGTGACGTTCGCAAGTTGAGCCCTTTGGCACTGTCATTTTCAGTTGACAGCAAGTGGCAGTGAAAAACAAAATGGCCACCCCAGGAGATGTAGGAAAGCGGGTGTATTTTACTGCTTAATTCATATTCCACAAAGGCAATATTAATCAAGAGTGTTTAGGCTAGTGGGGGCACATAGAGCATATTATTGTAGAGAAATGTTTTTACTTGACTTCCCCGTTGAAGACCCTGTAAAGTAAATTCATCCATCCATTATCTGAACCACTTATCCTGACGATTCCTTTGTTTCTAAACACTAAGTGGTTAGATGGATGTTGAAAGATAATTGCTAAAAATGTGAGACACAATTTACAGTTTGACTTAAAAAAAATAAAATAAAAAATTCTCATGATCCCAAACAACAAAATGAATGCACAGAGATCCCATCATAGAAAGTGATTGCATCACGGTCCACTGGTTCAAGCGGCGGAGACACGATGGTTGCCCGATAACCAGCCGAGTGTGAAAGTCCAGTCATGTGGCTGCAAGTTTTTCCTTATTAGCCGCCATTGTTTTTGCGTTCGCACCTCCCCAAACGTTCACCCTCTCCTTGTGCTTATGCAATCCAGAATCCAGCCACCACTATTATTTTTCTCCCCCTGCCTATCACTCAATCTCAAAAGCAAAATCCGTCTTAATTGGCTCCAGAGGGCTGGAGGAGGCTTTGTGTCAACGCTGACGAGGGTCCCGATTGGTCGGCGGGCTCAGACAGCCAACAGACCCCCTTGTTAGAGAGTCAGGGGTTGGTGGGGGGCAGGGAGGGATGCCTTTTGCTCACTCGTTAGTCCGATGAACTCATTTGCTGACAAGCCGACTGACAAGGCCTGGTTTGCTGGCGTGTGGGCTACAACAAGACTGCTGAACGATTTAAAAAAAAAAAAAAAATGTAATTGGTAGTTTTTTTCAATATATGAAAGAAGTATTAATTTACTAAACGCTATGACTTGCAGTCTTTAAAGCTTTCAGTACCACAAGCGTGGCACAAAGTTGCTCAAGGGAAGCAGGCTAGTATCTCTCCAACATCTACTTTATATTTGAGCTGCCATTTTTTCCATTATGTCCACATTGGGACATAACTGCGACCCTCCAGCTGTTGCATGAATTTCACAGTGAATTCACCTTCTGTTTATACCCAACATTTAATAACATACAAAGCAAGTATTATTCCCCCCAAAAAGTTAAAATGAAATGAAAAAGAACAAATATAATAAAATAGTAAAATATAGTACTATATATCGTCAGTGTTTTTTTATCAATGTTATTATTTTTACGTGAAGGGTGTGTCCGCGTTACAGACATTTCATTAACATGAAAATTAAAAAAAAAATCCCCAAATTGTGAAGTGTTTTTCACAGGACAGCGATGATATACTGTATTTCTATACTATAGTAAAGCAAAAAAAAACAAAAAACCTTTTCACTATATATAAAAAAAAACAAACAAATGTAGCATAAATAATAGTAAGGCAAAACAACAGAACACCCCACCCCCGAATTTGAGCAACATATGAAATGATAAAAAAATCAACTAAAGCAAAATTTTAAAGGATACAATTATTTCTAGTAAACTTCCTCATAAAAGATAAATACGTAATAAAATAATACAGAATTCTACAAAAAAAGGTCAAAAGAAGTTAAAAGGACAGAAAACATTTTATTCTCACTCATCATTGGGGTTTATAATGTTTTATGCATCTTATTTAATTTCACAAGAGATGCAAACCAATACATACTCCCAACACAGTCATAAAAGTTACTGTTAAGTGTTTAAAACATCAATATTTTGCCACAGTAAGAAAGAAAACAGTATTTTTGTTGCCCTACTAGTAATGTGAGCACAAGTGTATGAATGTAAAGCAGGCGTCTTTTGGTTGATTGAAAAGCAATTTGCGACTCTCAATGCTGATGAGTCCACAGTTGGTACGTTTTTTTTTTTTGCATTCTTTTATGAATTTTTTCTTCACTCAGTCCTCTCTCGCGCCTCTGTTTTGATGTTGATGGATCACCTCTCTTCCTCCTGCTCATTAATTTCATCACCTTATCTCCCACACAGCACTTGATTCCACCAAAAAAAGGTAATGATAAATCCCTCATCCATTATCCTTTAACCGAGGCAGCCATGCGGAAACACTTAATAACAGGCAACAAATTGAACTTCAATCACCTCATGTTTTCCCCCCTCACACCTCCTTGAATAGACGCAGATGCTCTGACTTATTCCGCACTTTTACATATTTGCCTCACATTTATTTGGCTTTTTACACTGTGACAAAACAGATTGTTGCGCTAATTGCCACTGGCTTCATCTTATCAGGTTGAAAACACACTCATGGAGGTTCTGTGCGTCTCATCTGTTTTCAAGTTCACTGTTGATCATTGTTGATGCTTGGTTTCATCTTTTTCATATTGTGTTTTATTCATCATGGTCAAAATATTTGCTCAAGAGCTGAGCCTGTGGTCAGGCATTGGCCGATTGCTGGTTTGGCGGTTTACCGTGGTTTTAAGGAGGAAGTCAAACCAAGCATATTTTTTTCAAGAATATGTTTCCAGCAGGCCCACTAGTTGAAACACGGCATTCTGATTAATTTTGCGTTTGTGGAATATAAATTAACCCATTAAGGCCTAAAGCGTCTGTCTCAACAGCTCCCCAACACCTAAACCTTTGGAATTACCCTTGAAAACCTATAGTTCTCCCAGTAATTCCACACTTACAAATTGATTAATATCTCAGCCCCTGTAGCAGACAGAAACATAATTCCAAAAGAATTAAAGAGCTTAGACATGTGGCTTTCGCACAGGCAGAATTTATTATTTATTGTTTCTTTCAATCGAAGATGTATAAATAACATCAGCGCAAGAGAAGCACTATTTTAATAAAAATAAAAAAATCGAGTGGTAATTACCATCCTCTATTCTGTTACAAAGACGTCAATATCGTAATTGTCTACAAACCATATCATATCACGTTCGACTGGTTCCACTGGTCGTGCACGTTGTCTATATATCACTGCCGTTACTTACTTTAATCAGAGCTCCCGCCGATCGACGGCGTACGCCATTAGCCTTAGGCTCGAAAAAATTCCACGACATCCTCCGCGGTCCCGTGACACCGTCATGTGTATATTCTGATGCATTAAGTTGGCTAAAATTGGATTAAAAAAGGACGGTGACGTATCCGCTCCCCCGGTTTGAAAGGTAGAAAGACGCAACAGTGCTCCCGGGCTTAATGGGTTAAGCAGCAAAATGCACTCGTTTTTAGGCATCTCCGGGGGTGGCCATGTTGTCTTCTGTCGACTGAAAATGACATCACAACTGCTCACAACGACCAATCACGGCTGACCTGTTTTCTGAATCTGGCAGTGAATGAGTTAATGTCCATTGTCTTTCAAAAAATAATAAAATAGTGCCAGTGGGTGCCAGTAAGACCCAAAAACTGAGTAGAGTAATGAGTTGCCTACGGGTCCGTTGTAAAAATAGCTCACCAGTGCTGGGACACTGTGACGTACTAAAAATAATTAAAACAGAAGAAGAATGTTATTTTTTTCTTTATTTTAACTTAACTTGGTACACGTTTCTTACTGTACCAAATATTCTATATTTCCTTTAAAAATATAGATATTTTTTTTACCCAAATGTTTCAAAATGTTGGTCATTGCTTTCCAAAGTAAAAGCAGATATTTGAAAATGTCTTGAAAAAACACAAAGATAATTAGTCTGCTGTCATGGAGAACGGCAGAAGTTGGAAATATTTACTATTGAAAGGCTGAAATTATGAGGATTTGGACACGTTTAAATCAATTAAGGTCTCTAAACGATTATGCAGTTATCAAAATTGATTGGTGATCTATCAGTTGTCGATTAATTGATTAATGGTTGTACCGCCAACTCAGCCTTGTATGTCAAAGAGGAGCCAAGTTTCACCTGAGTTGTTCGTGAGGGGGGAATGACTACAAAGGTGTTTTTGTAGTCCACTACCGTGTGATGAAAGTCGAGTCAAATTCGATTGTTTGATGTCGTTGATGTTTTTCAGCACTATACTTCTGCACACGGACAGGCATAAATACAAATAATACATCGTGAATGTCTCCAACCAATATTAGTTTGTCATTTTGTCACCATTTTCAAACAAAAATATCACATTCAAAAAGCTTTAGAAAACATTGTGGTCGTCACCTAGCTACTACTCAAAGGATGTGCAGGTTCACCACTGTCCCAAAGATAGATTCAACCCACCTTTCTAACAAGATAAGGGTTTGGAAAAAAGGCATACACACATGCTAGAGTCGAGGCTTCATGCTTTCCATTTGAGCGCTAGTTCTACTGCCCCCTTTGTTTTATTTTTCATGTGTCCCTCTTCATTCTCTAGCCTTTTGGGTGTCTGACAGTGACAAACGACAGCGGCGCAGAAATGAGCAGCAGCCTTAGCAGCAGTCAGGCGCGCAAACAGGTTGAAATAGGCGCACAGACCTGAGCAATCAGGAGCGTTCCTTTGTTTTCTCTCTGCGGCGTGACGCCTTCAAATTGATCTGCTGCCGACCTGAATTCGCACATGCCGTTTCACTCGGAATGAAACGTCAATAGAAGTGTGCCGCGTGTGCCGCTGGGCCTTGATTTGGTTTTGACCTTCATTTCATTTTCTTCTTTTAAAATTCTCTATCATATTTCACAGTCCAAACTCTTAACTGTTTTGAAGCAGGTAATACGCTAACCCTAACCTTGAAAAATATATTACTGTAACCATAATTATGTACAAAATTGGTTTAGTCTGAAATGGGCAACTGGCGGCCCCTCGACACTTGGAATGGCACTGGATTATTTTTTTGAAAGAAAATGTTTAAGTTGTTATAAAAGTATTCACCACTAGCAGGCAGACATTGCTCAAGAGTGACCCCAACACCAATTCTGTACATCTGCATCAGAGAAGAAGAGAGTGGGGATTGGCCAGAAGCCACGGCCGGATTAGGTCAAGAGAATTGTGTCTTTAAGATAAAATAGGAAGCACATAATACTGTATGTTTACCAAATTTAAACACATCTGCCTAATTTGCTTAGAGACGCTATCAGCCATGAAAGATTTCAACCAACAAGTGGGTCCCCAAAGTACCCAAACCACTCTTCACAAGAACCATTGACAAGTGGATTTGTGTCCTCCAAAGACATGGCTATATTAAACGCTTAACTAGTTTTACAAGTGAGGCAGTTTATTACACAACACAACAATCATCCTGAAAATGAATAATTTCTTTGAATTTATCAGTAGAAGGGTTGCTAATTTGTGCTAGAGCAACTACAACTGTATTATGTTTTGTTTTGGAATGTATGAGGAAAATCCATATGAGGGCCGATGGGGAAAAAACACTGTGGTTGAAGATTTAATCAAGACCTGAACCTTTTTGGGTGTTTGGTTTTCTTTCATCTAAAACCATATCCTGTTATTTCAATATGAGTTATCCACTTCCAGCGTTGCTATTTATCATTAGATCTGCAATAATTCCAGCATGGATAGTAACCATCCATTTATCCCGGAAGTGGTCACTTTACAGTGCCAATAGTTTGTCAGGCCGCTTGTCACTTGCTCCTCTCTTTCATCTGCAAGGTAAAAAGATGAAGACCACCGCGGTGGGGGGAGGAGGATTTTAGAGGACTTTGAGATTGTGTGAGTGTCACATGGTGGTAAAATATGATATTTGTCGGCCTCCCGCATCATGGCATCTATCCGCGGAACTGCATCAGTTGTATGCATCTTTTTGACAAGGAGAAGGAGTGCTGCAATCCCCTCAGGAGGGGAAAGGTTATTTGTCAAGTACTCATTCATCGTGCATCTGAAAATTTCATTTTGTAGCCTCCTGATTCGGTTATTTATCTTACCGATTTCTAAGATGTGTTTGCCACACAGTTCCTTGAAATTACTTATCTAGCTCATTCATTTGTTAGCAATTAGCTTCAAGGTGTGACTTTTGAAAGGCTTGTATAGTGAAATCACAGGAGTGACTGCCATTCCAAACTGGTTTGAAATTAAACAACTATGTAAATCTTTTGTTATGTGCTTCTAAATACGTGTTTGTGAGTTTCCCCGTCCTTGACTTGAGGGCCAGTTTGGACGAAGATCCACCATTTTCAAGCATCTGTCGGATTAAATGGAAACACTATCATGTTAAAGCCAATGAGTTTTATTTGATTCACAGATATAGAAGCTGTAGCTAACAGTGTTGGCTTCTGAAAGGGGCATTTCAAATAGGTATATTTATTATTATTATTCTAAGCCTCTGAACAGTAACACCGTGCTTACTGTAAATATAGGAACATAAACTGTGATTCAATTATTTTTTTGCACATTAAAGTTAAATAAAAAAATGAGTGATGTAGTTAATGGCAATTAGTTACTTTAGCTTCACTCCACTAGTTTTAAGACATTTTTTTTAGCTTGCGATATTTACTTGTTATAGAAAATCATGCCAAGTTAAATTTTTGTGTTACTTTGGTAGATATGTTTGCTCAAAATTAGTAATTTATTCCTAATTTTTTAGCCCATGTTCTGTAGTTTAGGTTAGACCCAGTTATCATATTAATGCGAGCCGTACCGGCATTGGCCCCGATGTAGAGTGGGACAGTGAGTGAACAGTGGCTTTGTCTCAATTCTTCAGGTATTTTTTCAAAAAAAAGCATGTCACAGACATGTTTTTACACACCTGGCAACTGCTTAAGTTGTGAAAATGGATTCATTCAAAATGTCTCATTTAAATGCAGCTAATATATCTACTCTAGAGATCAACTAGAAACGGAAACACTATCATGTTCCCATGGAAACAATTTTATCTCTTTTTTGATGCCACCTACTGCTGGGTTGGCATCTCGTTTTAGCCATAATTTCTAAGGGAACCTGAGGGTCAGGTCAAACCACGGCGGGTGTGAGTGTAACAATTTCTAATGTCTGTCAACATGGCTGACTTGAAACCCTCCATACTGCTGCTAATTCCAGCGTTTAGATGTACTACTCCTCTACTTAGCACTGCTTTGTTAACAAGGCCCTTTTGCTTCAAAGCTGTCTGCAATTGTTGAAAAAAAAAAATTAGGCGCTAGCTGTCACGAAGTGCTTCTGCTAGAGACAGTGTTATTATTCATCGCACATATTCAAATGTGCGCTGGTGAGCTGAGGCGAGCTGGCTGTTGAGTTTAAAGGAGCTCATTAGAAGGCCGGCTGAGGCGGAGGGGACCAGCTGAGGACAGCCACTGCTTTGGCCTTCTCTCCGAGGAATACGAGAGACTCACTTCAAAGTCTCTGGAGTTCAATTAAATGTGGATTAGTGTCTGGGACAAGCTGCCCGAGACAACGGAAGCAGTAGTTGTAGAAGAAGAAGAAGAAGCAGCAGCAGCAGCTATTCTTTCCGATATTAACACTTTCCTCCAGACAAACTTTGTTAAAGGCTAAATCAACCCCAGCATTTTCTTGACAATAATATGTTCTATGCGCCTCGACTAGTTTAAACAAGGCACTCTTGATTAATATTGCATTTGTGGAATATGAGTTAAGCAGCAAAATCCACCCATTTTTAGCAAGGGGGCGGCCATTTTCAGTTGACAGCAAGTGACAAAATGGCCGCCCCCTGAGATGGACAAACACAGGTGGATTTTAACACTTGACTGATATTCCACAAACACGATGTCAATCAGAATGCCTTGTTTAGACTACTGGGGCTACATAGAACATTTTGTAAAGACAATTTTGGGATTGACTTCACTTTAATTCTCATGCAAAAGTAATCTTGTTTTAAACCAAAGATCATAATGTCTAGTTAGTGGTACACGAGTGTAAGAGGCACCCGACTCGCGACTGTTTTCGAGATAAAAGTCATCGTTCGGACAGTTGTTTTATTTGATTTGTGGGCGCAAACTTGAGATATGTATACTTTATGGTGGCAGCATCAGATTTGGTAAGTGTTATTCAAAAAAGAGGCTTAAAGCAGTTTATTGCCACTGATAAGTTTACTGTCAAACTACACATAAAAGAAAGAGAATTACATATGGTGTATTTAGAATAATCACATAGCTTAGCCTATAATTCCCTTAAGGCTAATGCTAACATAGGCACTGTTCTCAACTTAACTTTATTGATAAAGCATTTTTAAACAACCATTGTTGCATACAAAGTGGTATACATGAAGTAAAAATATAACAAAGAGTGAATACAGAAAATAACATACTGGCCCCTTATATTTACAATAGAAGTTGCCATGATTATTTCAGATTTAGCGTCTTGCATTGCATTTATGGCTGTGACTCTGTACTAACCTCACTAAAATCAAGGCATTGCAACTGCATAAATTGTTAATGCTTCAAAGAATAAAATAATTAACATTATTAAAATATTTACATAGAATCTACATTTCAACAATGCAATATTGTTTTCTTGTTTTTATAAAGACAGCAGTCTCCAAACCTTTAAGCAACTGTTTTCATGTCAATCAGAATGTCTTTTTAATTATTAAAAATATCACTCACCATTTTCCAGCATTAGCTTCAACGAGCCCGGTCAGTTGTTTTCCATCAAATGTTACAACAGTAACAACCCGGTGCCGTCTATAATGATTAAAGTTTCCGTTTCGCGCACGGTTGTTGTATGTGCATTATTGGACATAATGTGGCGATAAAGCTTCACTTTTTATTCCTCCCCTTGTTCCGCGAGACACCGATATGAATCTATGAATGAATGAATCGGTATAAATAAAAAATGTTGAGTGACGGGCCAGGGTCTGAGGTAGTGGAAGAATATAGTGGCGCACCATCCCTGCGCTACCAGACCACCGTAAATGTCGAACCCTTTTATCTGCCAGATCCAGTTAGTCTGTGTCTTGTCTGCTTGACCCTGATGCAAGGAAAATGGAATAGCAGAGAACTAAATTAATTGATATGCGCCAAAATATGTTTTGAGAGGTTTTCATGTATCATGCTGATTTTTGTGGTTGTAGTCGGCATACTGAGAGCTGTTTCTAGTACTTTGGTTACCTTATTTCCATCTATCCCACATTGGCGTACCTAACGAGGTGTTCCTTGTTCTCACAAGAAGGCTCCCCCCAGCACCACCAGCAATAAGTCATTTTCAGCGTGCTAAATAGCTGCCATTTTAGCGCTAAAGGAATCCCTTTTTCATGGAGGCTGATCAATAAAAGACATTAATCGTGCTCCTCGGACTGGAAGGTGAAAAATGAACTGGTGTGACCCTCACGCTAGCCTCAGGTTGCAGAAAAATATATTTTTGTTTCCTTTGGTGGTCCCATTTTGAAGCTGTCTTTTGTTTTAAATTAATTTTTATTTTGCAGATTTTAGCATACACGGAAGGTCTTCACGGCAAATGGCTATTCACAGAGATCCGGGCCATCTTCTCCAGACGTTACCTCCTGCAGAATACCGCTCTGGAGATCTTCATGGCCAACAGAAGTAAGGCAGCAATCAAATATCAAATACAATACAATGGTACCTTGGCTTACCAGTTGAATTCGTTGGGTGACCATGCACATAGTTCTAATCAATTGAATAGAAATGCTGTTAATCAGCACACAAAAATGCCAACAATTTCTTAAATCATGTATTTTAATAAGAAAAATAGCACTCTATCATATTCTATTGTATAAAAATGTCTAGCAATCATATAAAAATAGAATATAAATAATAAAACATACATATTATAATAAATGGAGATTTGATGATAAGATGAACAACATCGGTCACAGCGAAGCTTTAGTAATGGTAGTCAATTGTTTAAAAGTAAAAACTACCACAGATGCTAGTTTTGCTAGCCCCTCTATGGCATTTCACATCAAGTGTTACATTAAGCTAATGAACTTTGATAAGACAGTTATGGCGTCTGGTTGAATTTACATTGTGTAATTTTCTTTGTTTTATATTTAGATTTACAGTAAATTTCCACTGGGAGTGGCAATAAACATCTTGAAGCAAGCACATTTTGCTCTTTTTTTCTTTCACCAACCAAAAAAATTTAAATAAAAGACCTCACAAGGCAACATTTGACCCAGCAAACGGAATGTCAATTGCGGCATTCGCAAGTCAAGGTACCACTGTATTCATTCAAACATTGACACATTTAATAGAGGAATATTTGATGAAAATCTTGCCACAGCCGCCGTCATGTTCAACTTCCCCGATGCCGCCACCGCCAAGAAGGTGGTCCAGAGTCTTCCACGTGTGGGCCTCGGCACCAACTTTGGCCTCCCACAAACCAGGTTAGACATAAGGCCTCAATAGACCAATCCGACGTCGGCCAACTGTGACCGATGCTTACCCCCTGTGGCGTCGGGCCGACTGTCGGCATGTCGTGCTGGAAAAATACACCGCAACGACAGACAGTGACGCTGACCATTAGGAACCTTCTGCACATGCGTGAGATGTAATAGCCTTCCATACCATGGGCGGTGGTGGTCACTATTCCTCAAGGTTAGAAAAAGCCAACCGGAAAGCTAATGGCGGGGGCAGAATATAAAAACGTAAACAATGCATTCCACTATATTTTTCACTCACTCACGATGACGCGAAGCAAACCCCCAGGCTCTTGACACAGTATCTTGCATTACTTAGATTGTCAAACCTCGCTCTTGTACTTATAAGAAGAATAAGGAAGTTTATCCGCATTCGTCACCTCCTGTTCTGGCCCCGTGCACTGATTCGCTAGCTAAGAGCCAATCAGAGTGACCAAATGTCACGACTTACGACGTCAATTCAGCATGCTGAAACTTTCCGACGGGGTCCGAAGTTACTACGGTGTCCGCTACATCAATCAGATGGCGCAATCCGACACCTCGACGCTTCCCGACGCCAGATTGGTCTATCTTGGCCTATACACCAACACACACACAACTACCAGTACATTGTTTGCAGCATATGGAATCACTATTAACTCCACTCAACAAGCACAAATTGTTCACAATATTTTTATTTTATTTTATTTCATTTGCAAAGCCACTGTTGTTGCTCTTGTAAACTTTGCCAATCAGAAAGTCATTTCAGAAAATTGGTCTGCTTCTTAAAATATAACTAGAAGAATAGTAGCAAATAGTGTTAACTCAGTGGTTGTAAAAGTTGTGTGGGGCCACAATTTACTTTTCCGTAATTCAACTCAGATTTTTTTTAAAGAAATCTAGGAATTAAAGTATATTTATTTTCCAGTGTTTTTATATTTAAATGTTTAATTAATACTACAAATATATTGACTAATATTTACACAATATGTCATCGTTGTCCTGTGAAAAACACTTATTTTTTCAATTTTCAATTTTTCAATTTTTACGTGAGTGGCATTATTGCGTTACAGACTATTAGTGAAAATTTAAAAAAAAAATACAAAATTGGACATGTTTTTCACAGGACAGCTACGATATACTAATACAATCTCACAAAAAATATCACAACATTGAACAAAACAAAGCATTTACACTGAAAGAAACCATTTAAACCCCTTTTTATGTTATCTTTTTTTTTTAACCACAACATATTCGGCTGGAAAGAAATGCAGGGATGGAAAAAAAGTAATTACAGTACTACATTCATGCTGTGTAATTATTCAGTGAATATAGTGGATTGAGTAAAGATTGAGGGTGGTCATGGTGGTAGTAGTAGTAATGTGTCTGGCTGCGTGTGTGTGTATGCAGGTGTGCGTGTGTGTTCAGGGCCATTAATCAGGTTAGTTTGCAGACTGAGCAGGGTCACTTTGCCTCATTGACCTTAGACAGCGGCTCATGAAGTCAACAATGCACATTCACATGCACAATATTAGTTCCATTATATTCTTTATACAACCTTCTGTTTTTCAAAAATAATCTTTAATATGTTAAATATCAAAGATGATTCCTTGATTATATATTATTGAGGGGAAAAAAAGGTCTTGTGGTGTAATCGGGTTCATATTTTCACTTTTAAGAACCCTAATGACAGTAATCACCACTCTGACAGTGATTTATTCCATCATTCCCCTTTGTTTTAATTGGATTGGGACTCATTTGTTTTTGTCCCGCCACATGTAGCAGCACCACGCACACAGCAAGTGTGCATGTGAGTGTGCGTCTTCAGCCCAATTTATTGCATATTTGTCTTAACTAGTGAAGCTCTGCATATTTTTTACATGATGGCAGTTGTCGCTAGAGTCAATTTTTTTCCCTCTCAATGTGTTTTGTTCTGTACCGCGGAAAGATAATTTGACTACACAAATTGTGAGTATTGTGTGACGCTATATTAGACCAATAGAGTAACAACGCTGCTGTAATAAAAATGAATTGAAGATGTGCTTGGAAAAAGTCAATGCAATGACATCATGGCCTTACTGTTCATGATATTGATATGTTTTCTAAAATACTTTGAGTACTCGAAATATTTTAATTGCACACTCTCCGTGAACAAGTCACACATGTGTTTGTGTTTGTGTTTGAATGGATTTAACGATGATGCTCCGATTAGGTGTAATAAAAAATGTCTAATAAGTAAACAGCAAGAGTGGATGCCATGAAATTGCTTACTGTTCACATCGAATTTTGATGTCAAATGATGTTTAACGGCACACTCACCCCAAATGAGAGACACTGTACTGTACTGCACTGTAAAGCATCCATTGGGCACGAGATGTTTCAGCATTAACATTACCTGTCCACAAAATTTTACAATTTTCTGTTAGCATGCTCGCCTTTAGCGCGCTAATAATTTCCGCTTTGCTTTCCATTCATTTAATAACACTGCATTGTTTTAGGCGCATTTCCCTGGCCACACCAAAGCAACTTTTCAAGGCCTCCAACATGACTCAACGTTGGCAGCGTCGCGAGATCTCCAACTTCGAGTACCTCATCTTCCTCAACACCATCTCCGGTGAGGGCCCGTTTCGGCATATTCTAGTTTTTCTTTTGTCTTCCATCCCGCCATTATCTCCCTGTCTTGTACCAGGCCGGACGTACAATGACCTGAACCAGTACCCTGTCTTCCCTTGGATCATCACCAACTATGAAGCAGATAAACTAGACCTGACGCTACCCAGTAACTTTAGAGATCTGTCCAAGGTAAGACGACGCAAGTACTAGCCAGTGATCATGAATATATGTTAAGTTGTTTATTAATGGGGAGGTACTTGTAGAAATGCATTTTTTTATTGTATTACATTATGTCCAGTCTCTGTTATGGCTCTAATACTGTTGAAGTGATTACACATTTTTTTATATGCAGTTTTGACAAATTCCCTGCCATTTAGCTCCAGACATTGGAGTGTGAAGCTAAAAGTAGGGAACCATTTAAAGATAGTTTTACCAATTGACACAAAAGATTGTCGGACAAAACAAAGTCTCAAGGATCCTTGGCTGAATATAAACAGGATATCATCCATTCTGGTTTTAAGTGGCAAATTCCATGGCTCGCCCAAGTGAGCCCCAATCAGAAGAAAATATTGTAGACAGCTTTACAACACTAAAAGCTAAAAATGTGGAGCTTTTCTTTTTTTTCCTTCCTAAATCAACGCTGTCTAATGTGATCAGAGCATGACATTGAACATTCAAAAATTAGCCATAAAGAAGGACCTGGAAAAAATGTGCCTCCTTCGCCAGTTTCACTGACACACCAAATTTGGTATACATGCTTATAATAACAGAATGCGCAAAAGTCTCAAGAACCTATGCCCGGATTTGAACAGGAAGGCCGCCACCTTGTTTTGAAACAGCCTTTCTGTATTACAAAATTGATCCAAATGAGCCCCAGTCAGAAGCAAGTTGACTAGATATATAGGCACAGGCATACTGTATACAAAACACATGTAGCGCAATACAATATACAAATCATATGTTAATGCTATCATTCCCTTGCCGGCATGTCAAAAGCAGTGGACGCCTTGTCTCTTTGTACTCGCTACAGTCCTCACTTTCAATCTGCTCCTCCGTGGAGAGCTTTCTTCATCTTCAACTTCAGGCTTGGCTTCCCTACGGGAAGCCGCATGATACCTTTATGTGGCGTCACATTACCCGGCAGAGGCTGGAATGTGACAAAACAACGGCAGTGCGCAGCACTCGAGTGGAGTGGTAATAGATGTGTATGACTTGTGTTTTATTCATGCTGTTGACATACATGTGGTATCAGTGTACTATCGCTGGAGCGTGGCAGACTGCAATGTGTGCAAAAGGCCAACAAAGCCCCCCCCCCCTCTCTCAATCAAGCCCCCTCCTCCCCATTTTTTCCCTGTGTGCTCCTCTGTGTTGCCATTTTATTGTTACATTTCAAAGCTCACCCAAGCTTTCATTTCTTCTTTATTTCTATTACTGCGAACACTGGTTTCATATGATTATGAATAAGATTCATGTTGGTCATACTGAAACAGACATGAAAATAGAAGAAATGTATACATTGCTCAAATCTGTATTTTGATGCAAACGGTCAATCATCTTTGTTCTGCCAGCCATCATCTTTCCATCTGTCTGTTGATTTATCAATCATCTATGTGTCCAGACATCCAACCATCCATCTATCCATCCGTCCCTTTGCCTGACCATCCATCTATCCATCGAGCTGTCGTCAGCCACTACTTATATCCATCGGTCTATCTATTATCCATCTGACGATCTAGCCATTTGTCTACCTCTGTCAGTCCATCATTGTCTGTCTGTCTCTGTCTGTCTGTCCGTTCGGCTGTCCGTCCATCCATCCGTCTGTTTGCTTATCCATCTGTCATCTATTGATCTACATGTACACTCATCTTCCTGCCTATTTATGTCCATCCATCCATCCATCCATCCATCCATCATAACATTCATCCTGCATTACCTTATAGTATCTTACGTTAATATTGAATATCATGTACTTTTTTAGGTATTAAAACAGTGTTTGATTTGATAGGCCTACTACGCTACTGTACTACTATTATTGTAAGAGGTGTTTTGTATTAAAAAAAAATTGTGAGACACTGAAGACACTCAAGGCCAGCCTAAGAGTTCCCTTTTTCTCAGGAGTTCCTCTCACCTCAGCATCTTTCTCACAGTCTTCATGCGTCATGTCGGCAGCGGTCTTGTCCAGAAAACGGATTGTGTGACAGGCGCTCCCGCCGTGACATTGAGAAGCCAAGGTGGCGTGAGCGCGTGCTTCGACGCGTCACACACTGTCATCGGCGGCCGCCGCAAAAGAGGCCACACGCAATTTATGTTCCCCACCCCGTGACCCCAGGGGCTTTCTTATCATAAACTCTAACCTCCAGCTGACATCAAATGCTCCCAAAGATCCCCCCCACCCCGCCGTCAGAGATAACGTTGTAGTCTCGATAAGCACAAGCTGGAACTGATTTCTTTTTTTGTTTTTTTTTGTTTTTGTTGTTGGGTTTTTTCGTGATGGCAATGTAACAGAAGTAGCAAGGCGTTATCGAGCGCAGCCTTATGCTATAACGGACTTCTCGTGACCGCATAGGCTGATAGCATATTGATTTTTGAACCTTGCATGGCCCATATGTTTATCCCCCAGGCGCCTGCCCTCCACCCGTTTTCACTGTTGCAATAGCTGCAATATACAGACACACAAAGCCATTTACTATGGCTCAAAGCACTTGGGATGCCCAAATTATCAGCCAGCCATTTTACTTCATCATTCATGAGCCGAAATTCCCCAAAAATGAATAACAAAAGTCTACGAGAACAAGACACATAAAAGCTTCTCAAACACCAATGCCCCAAATTAAACACAAAGTTGGCCATTTGGCCAATAAAGAGATATGGAAAGATCAATACGAAATTGGACGTACATGCTTTTCATAACAGCATGCACAAAAAAGACTCATGACTCATGCCCAATCAAAATTGAACCCGGAAGTCATCCATTTTTCTTCAAAGTAGACATTTTGGAGCCAGAATTCGACAAACAACTGGCCTGGAAAGTGCCAAATATTAGTCCTCGATTGAAATGAAATTGGGTGGATATGACAAGGTACACGAAATGATCTGAATGACCTGTTCTCCAAATTCCACAGGAAGTCAGCTATTGTTGTTTGAAGTAGCCCATTTAGGGGTGAAATACCACAAAAAAGCAGGTTGGAAAAGTTTTTTAGTTCCTCTGACATCAGTTTCACGAATGGATATGAAATTTGGTGGACATATATATCGTAACATGAGCGACTAGACAGAGGGACAACTGTATTTTTGGTCAATAACTCGCCTACACAAGGGCATATCGTGTAGAAGAAAATTCTTGTACGTAAAACTGTAAATCACTCTGATGTGTTGTTGTTTTCACTTCATCCATCCATAATAAGCACCTTCTTAAATTTCATACAATGGCCTTGAAAAGTGCTTCAAAATTCTTGAATACCACTGTAATCCTCTTTGGAAACATTCTGATGCCGTTCGCGTGTAATTTTATTTTCAATAAAATGGATGGATGATGGATGAAAAGCAATTAGTGGACTGCAAAATAGCCACTGTGCTGTATTGCGGACTCCCCTGAGAATCGTTTCTTTCTTTTAATTACTTCAACTAATTCTTTGCGGATTAATCCGAGACGAATTTGCAGATGTTTCTCTCATTATGCCTGCGGTGTGTTAGCATCCTTTGGCTAACTCTCCAGTCTAATTAGAAGTGTGCTATTTGCTCATTTATCTGAACCTCTCGTCTTGATCTCGGTGACATATTGGGCCAATTTGTAGCCCACGGAAGGTGCTCTCCGCCCCTTGTGAAACACCTCACTGCTGCCCGTACTGTAAGCGCTGCAGCAGATAATCAACCCACCCCCCCACGATATAATTTACGGCATTAACGACATCGGGCCAGCCTGCGCACGTACACTCGTGCGATCTCACCGTGGCACTTTCACTATTTCTCATTTTATATGCCTCCTTCAAGCCTTTTCTTTTTTTAATGAGTCGGCTGTTATTAGGGTTATAAATCAGAGCAATGGCTGTGATGTATAATTCACCATGTGTACTCACCCCTTACCCCGGCGGACCCCCACCCCCGAGGAAGCCACAGTGTATCACTGTCAACTCGGAGCTGCACAGCACTGTGGTGGCACTCTGTAAATCCACACAGACAGACACTCAGGTGCATTTGCTATCACTGTCTATTGGAGCCTATTGGTGCAGTGGCTCTACTGATATCATTATTTGTCATCTATTTGATGAAAAACAAAGTGTGTGAATATGATCGGGATGTGAATTGCGAAGTTAAGCACCATACATGAGTAGTATGTTGATATGCAGAAAAACGTTTCTGCTTGTAATGTACCCCAAAAGATATGTATGTCTGATGTATGACTTTTTGTGCTTACTGTGCATGAAGACTTTCCTTTCTCATAGATATCATGGATGGTTGGATTATTGCTGACAGATTTGTATCATTATTTTGTGGGTAGAATATTGAGATTGAATCTCAATTGAGTTTATTATATAATATAATCTCATTGTCTGTTGCAATACTGTCAGTGTTAGTTACTTTACTTGATTTTAATGTAATTAAGTTAGATTACAAGTTACTTTATGAGATACTTTTAGCAGAAGCCAACAACCCTGCTTAACATAAAAATGACAACTGGTTTTGGCCATACTAATACCTTTTATGTGTAAAAAAAAGGTCTTTCTAGACCTCACTTGACATATTTTTTTTAAATACCGGTATACAATATTAAATACAGTCTTTTTAAACATATACTGCATTACCATCTTGTAAATGGCGAACATCTCTACTTCCTTCACTAGTATGTACACGAGACGTCAACAGGCTGAAAACGTGACCTGCCACATACTGTATGTGAGACGTCACTCCCCCAGACAATAATTTACAGTTGTTTGTTGTGTGTCTGTTGGTTAGTAAAAAGGTGCGTTTTACCTCCTTTATTTTATTTATTATTATTTATGGATATTTTGTTGGAAAACAATGCATTAAGTCTTTGAATGGTAACTTAAGTCACACTACTCTATTAGCTATAGTAACGCATTATATTATTAGTTACTTGAAGTGGTAGCCATTATTGACTAACACATTGTTTTGTAACCTGTTACTTGCATTACTGGATAAAGTATACACTTGCATCAAATATATTTTTGTGTTCTGGAAACTAAGCATGTCCTCAATGTTGTAACACTCTGAATTTAATTATTAATTTTTCTTTCCTAATATTATTGATAAAATACTGTATCGCTGTAGTTTGAGTGACTGTGGTTCCCACCACTGAAGACAAAAAAAAAAAAGTCATACACTTTTACCAAACATTGCACCGCACAACCATAGACATACGCCCCATTACACCCACACACAACAGTAGCCGAGGCGCAAATCAATACTCTGGATCCAGCGTGAGTCTACCAGTGACAGGCGGCCTATGATATGAAAGAGATGCCATTGATCCACACCCCGCTAGGCCCTCATCCTCAAAAGGCCATCATTCCATTAGCATTGATCCGCTATGTTTGTGTGTATGTTATGGATTAAGGGGCATGGGGGGCTTAGAAAATGAGGCGCAACCAACAGAGGACTAATAAAAATCGAAGCATCCTGAAAGTGATTTCTATAAATGAGGATTTAAATAACAGCCTCCAGACAAAGGGCTACTGCTTATTCTCAGACTGATGGCAAATTAATGACTTCATATTTTTTTTTCCTGTACTACAGCGTGAAGGGTTACCCAAGTGCTATTATTGAGCCAATAATGCTTATGCAAAGTTGACTAATATTGAAATCCCTTCACAGCCCATCGGTGCTCTGAACCCCAAGCGGGCTGCCTTCTTCTCTGACCGCTATGACTCGTGGGACGACGACCAGGTGCCAAAGTTCCACTATGGCACTCACTACTCCACCTCCAGCTTCACCCTCATGTGGCTACTGCGCATGGTAAGTGCACCTGACATAGTATACAGTAGTTTACGTATTTATACTTAGACCTTTAATAATGTGTTTCATGTACCTCAACCTTGGCCCAACCTTCAATTTTTCAAAAATATGAGCTGATTTTTTTTGTCTTGAGTTACAATTAAAAATGTTTGTTACGAGCTCTAGCTATGGCGGCAGCAAACCTCACAACAAGCAGCTAGGGAACCAAAAAATGTTAAATGAGTACTTCAAGCTATTTAGTGACACTCCTAGTTTATGATTATGTTAAAACAAACATAAAACAAAATATTGCACATTGTGTATTTAACCAAACCACTTAACTTTGCCCTATTAAAGTCTGCTAGCTTAATGCTGATACACAATGTGGAACACCTTTCAACAACTTATTTGAATGGACGGAAACAGTTGCAAAACATGAACTGACACGAGACATTATACAAGTTAGCATATATTCTTTATCCTTTGCGAAAAACTTTTTTGGGCGATTTTTTTTTTTTTCCTTCCAGTTTAATTATTCCAGTCCTCTGTTCATCACGAAATCAAGGTGTAGCATCTCTGTTTGTATTCCACTGCCCCTGGTGGCCAAGGTGCACATACCAAAAGAAGCAACACAATACTCATTGAGTTATTGTTCAATTCTTTACTATTTATTTAATTATGTTAAGTACAGTACTGTTTAGTGCTATTTTATTTTAAATTAATGAACTAATTTGCCATATTTTCACTGTCCAATGAAAATTAATGTATCATGATTTTTAATTGTGTTGTTTTTGGGATGAAAACAAAAAAGGACACATTGTCAGACTTCAGTCAAAATCATGGATTTACAAAATTTATCATTTAAAATAAATATTCATTTATTTTTATCCGAAACCCATTTTTTGGATGGAAGCAAAATAAATAACAAAAATACCATGTTGTCACTACCTAATGCAAACATGTATCACCAAATATTTTTATTTTATCAAACGGAAACAATCTTTTTCTTTATTTAAAAAAAAAAAACATTTTGTCGCTACCCGATGAGAAACATGTATCAAAATTTAAAGTTATTTCAGACCAATAAGAAGCATGTATTTCTTCTTTATTCCCTTTTTAATCATACTTGAAAATGTAGTTTTTTTTCTTTTTTACATTACAAACAAACCATCCTAAATTAAAAAACATTACTGTATTGTTACCAAGTATCTCAAAATGTTGAGTTTTTTTCTTTATCCAAAATATGTTAAAAAGCTGTATGAGAGTTTACATTGGACCGTGACAGTATGACCAATTCCTTGAAACGTATGACAACATCTGTATGAAAAATAATGCATCGCTATCATATAGTTTCTCATTTATTGTTGTACTTTTAATACATTGTCGCCAAATACCACTCTCCTCAAAGACCACCGCACTGCAATCAAATATGGCTTCAGGTTGAGATGAGTTTTTAAGAGACTCTGTGCATGCTGCAATATTGTTTCTGTTGAGTGGATGCCATCAATCTGGCCAGACTGCCCTCCAGGGATCAGGAGGTTACTAAGTTTTCTTTTTTTCCCCCCCTTCCTCCTTTGTATGTTATTGCGCCACTAGCTCACCATTGTCAGGGAGTCCCAGGAGAGCTGCAGCATTGATCCACGAGCATCATTAGCAGGCTTATGCTAAGGCTGCTTTACTGCTTTGAGCCTCATGTTAAAAACTCTCCAATGCCTATTAATGTCCCACACGTGACCCTCTCATATATTGTGTAAATTATTTGTTAGTATAGTGCTAAGCGACACTGGTGTTCAGGTATATGGCAAGCATTTCACTTGGGGGTCGGGCCAGTGAGACCACGATTGATCTGTCCTAACAAGATTATACATGATTAGAAATGCATCAGTAGCATGCCTTTATTGGATTTAGAGGCTCACTGGGATTAGTTTTTTTCCCCACTGTAATGTTTGTTACAAGCCTGAATACATTAATAAGAGGGCTGAATGACTCCTTGCATTTTCAAAATTGCAATATTATCACCATTTTGAATTGTAACCAAGGTTATAATAGTTTTGAAATTTTAATTATACTTAGTTTTTATTTTGTTTTGAGTTACTCGTTTTTTTTTAGTTAGTTAGTTTTAATTCGTTTTTACTATAGCGGGTTTGTTTTTATTAGTTTTATTTTTTGGGGGTTGCGGGGGAAATGCTTTGTTTTAATTTAGTTTTTTAGTTTTAGTATTTGCTTTGGTTTTTAAACAGTTTTGTGTATTTCTTGTGTGCAAGATTAAAAACAGCATTGCAGTAAGTATTGTGGAATACAAATGAAAAATCTTTTCAAACCATTTAAAGAACAACCATCCACAAATCAAACACAGGTACTATATAACAGTCCACAGACTTTGAATTACAAGTGCAGTGCATAATGCTTCTGAAGCTAGATGCATCACAACTTTAACATCTAACTAATGATTGGATGGTCTCGCTTTCCATCCCTTCTTTGCCAATTTGCCAAACTTCTAAAATTGATTTGTGGATTTACTTTCTGATGAATCTCAGTTGTACTCTCTATTAATTTTTATATGAAGACAGATTTTTCATACACTAACCAAAAAAGGTGTGTTTTACCTAACACCCCGTTTCAGGCTGCGGTAGGAAGCCACTCATCTGCAAGCACGGCTGTAGCCTAGGAGCGATGTCATCTGGTGGCGTTTTTCATTATCTTTTCAAATTACTCAAATAATTTGATTACAAAAAAAGTCGCAGCAAAATATCTTGCTTGAAGCTTCACAGTGACCATTTTTACGCACAGTATAGGCTATAGATAAATAAATTGGCTCAATGACTTCAAGCCAGTGACCAGCCAGCCTCTAATCTGCGCGCAGAACAGCAAATTTTATACTCTTATTCGATGACTTCCTTGTCACTCACCAGCTCAGGCTGTGCCTTTTAAGGCCACACACATTCAAAGTCACAGATACTGTACTACAGTCTAGACCGTGAGGCTGGTGAGTCCAAAAATAATACCTGCACCTCACATGCGTATTTTGAATTGGTATTGTTTATTAATTAAACATCTTTTTTCCCTGTTATTCAAATAATCCATGGGAATATCGATTCTAAAATTATTGGATAGCTGCAGCCGTAACTGGCGATTAAGTGGTCATATGATGAGATGGCGAAAGCAAGAATTGAACTTCTTATATTTCTTTTGCTTTCTTTTCTTTTGTCTTTGCTTCATTCGTTCATCAAATTGAGGTGGAGTAAGACTAGTGTTGAAATCATTTGTTGATGATGAAATGTGTCAAGGAGGGGAACAATAACCCCCTTAAATTAAGCAGCATTAGCATCTGGTGGAAATCTAGTAAGAAACATTTTTGTCTGCTCGCACGTCATCAACATGCAAGAAATCAAAGGTGATTAGGACGTCGTCTGATAAGAGAGGATTTTGTGGAAATATTAAGTCCTCCTTTCCTGCCGGTGTTCTGTGAAACAAAAAATATCTATGTCGAAATCAGGAATTAAAACCATTCCTTATGTGCTAAAAAAAATAATTTTAAAAAATCACCAAAAAAAATCAAATTGCGGTATTATATCATGCATCATAGTAAAGTGCATGGTTAATTTTTGTGTGCGTCTTCAGTTAATACAGGGTTAGTATAGAAATCATCCAAGACTGCAGGACATAACTTGGCAGTCCTTATATTTCATTACATTATTATTATATTGTATGCTTTATATTTGATTCCACACAGCATGAGCTCTGCTCTCATATTATTCTGTATTCTACAGGAGCCCTTTACCACGTTCTTCCTAAACTTCCAAGGAGGCAAGTTTGACCACGCCGACCGCACTTTCTCATCGGTGTCCCGCGCCTGGAGGAACTGCCAGAGAGACACGTCAGATGTCAAGGTACAGTTAAAACAAAACAAAAACAAATTTGCAGTGACGAAATAATGACAAAGGGAAATCGCTCATTGTTGCCACTTTTCCGACCCCTTTGAGAACTTTTTTAAAGGTTTCATGCAACATATCTAGCAACTTTTTGTCATTGGAGACTTTATGAGACTGTACCAATCCCAGCAGATAATCACCCCTCTGGGTCCAGACTGCAAATGAATGTCATTAGCTGAAAGCCACCTCTGGCTGATGCCCCCAAGAAAAAAAAATAGCACCCAAAACTCCTTTAGCATTAATTTGAACCGATTAGTTGACACGTCACATTTACCACTGTGCAATAACGATTATAGCTGAAAGTCGATTAAACACCAATCACGTGTTTTGGTTTTAGCAACATGGACTCCTAGCTGAAAATAACAGGTTGTCAGTTGGCGCAACGAAATGGCAATGGTGGCTTACAGATAAGGTTGTGCACCTCTCTAATAAAAGATGATTCAAATTGTATCTGGATACATAGGGTATGATGTGATTCAAGAACTTTACATTTTCAAGTGGAATCATTCCATTCGCTTTGATTCACTGGGATTACACGTTGGATCCATTTGGCACGGCTGTGGCTTTTGTCATGTTTATTAAAATATATCAACATGTAAAAAGCTCTCCAAAGTTCAAATTATTCAAGTTAATTAAATTCAAAGAAACAGCTACCCATCAGAAACATCAAACCAAATCATACCTGGTCTGCTCTCTCAAAAGGCGGTTGGATACGTATGTCAAACATTCGGAAAAAACAGTTTACGTGCGTGAGTGGACAGAGGTGTGCCGGCATTTGAATAAACTGAAAGTGACGCACGGATGTCGTGACACAAATAGACGTAATTTCCGCTTGTTACATGCTCCATCAATAAAACATATCATATTCATGTCACCCACCGCAGGGATAAAGCAGTCCGTTTCATACACGTTTCAAAAGTGTGCCACTGCGTTACATCGCTTTTAAAAACCCGAATACTGACAATCTTCGGGGCTTAAAAGGTTTATTGGCTGCATGTAAACATATTCAGTATATGGGTTGTGATATGATTTAAAGAAGGTACATTTTAAAATGAGAAATGTAATTTGGTTTGGTTAAATCAAACTTGCTTTTCCAATTCAAATTAGTTTTCGTTAGTCCCCTACATGTATTGCCCCTGCCCAAAAAACTGCCCTGAAAGTGCACTTGCAAAAGAGGAAAAACATAAAAATGCAATGAAGACTCTCTAGCTTCCACTAAGAACCAGGAAAGTTTAGCTCCTCACAGACCAAACAAAGGTCTCAGTCGAGATGCATCACTTCAACATGCATCACTTCAACACCAAAATACGTGAAGAGGTGGTAAATTTGCGAATATGCAGAGATTTACTGCACAAGAAAAGCAAATAAAAAGTGAATAGAAAAATCTTAGTTTTTACATCCTGTAAATACATATGCCTCAGAATGCACGAAAAGCCAAAGAAAAAGCCAAACAAAACAAGTAATTTGATGTGTGCTGTAATGAGGTCTCGTGAGGTCCACTAGCTCCCAGATTTTGTGGCGTATTCTTCCATCTATAGTGTGATAGAATCTCAAGTGTAGAACCTATGGGATGTTCCACTGCAAACTACGAACAAGCCCGTGGAATATTTCTATAGACAAGGAAGAGCGGCAGTGGAAAAGAGGACTAGCGATGGCCAGTCACGAGCAATTACTATCCCGTGGCAATGAAAGCTTCCCAGTCTTGTGATCAAAGCCAAAGACTAATCCTCATCTGTCTCCCATTCAGCCGGGCTATAACCTGGACTTCAATCTTCACCACCGCCCCCTCCCCAAAATCTCTGCTGCGCTGTTGGATGCCCCACAAAAACAGCCCGGGTCGCCCTTGCACACTTTTAACTGCTCCCTTAAAACATTTACAGTCCGACATTTGATGTCAAAGCAACGCTTCCAGCTCAGGGTCTCTTGGCACAGGGTCACCGAATTGGGGGGCTGGTGGGGTGTTGAGGGGTTTTGACGCTTGATTGCGCTTGAGTACCCACCCTCTCTCCCCCTCTTCACCCCGGCAATAAAACATGTGGATCGCGTTACAGCGTAGTTGGCCAGCGCTTGATTGCGAAAGCGGCCGTTTTGCTCCCTCCGTCCAGACCCGTCAAGGCGGATCAGACCGAGGGGGCTCACAGTCACATCAAAACAACAAGCGGATCTGGACCACATCATGACATTGGAGTATCGTCCAATCAAAATCCGCTATCTCCAAATTGTTTTTTTTTCTTTTTATGTGAAACCCGAACAAATATATTTTTGCTGTTTCTTGAATGAAAACAAAGAATTGCTAAATCTTCTCTCATTATTTTTTTTTTCATGTTATGTTTTCTTATGTTTCTTATGTTTGTCACATGAAAAAACTTTTTTTTTTTTCCAGATACAAACAACAACAAAAATATAATTTGAAAAATTGTCACTGTCTAATTAAAATGTGTCTCCACATTTTTGGATGGAATTTTTATTTTTTTCTAGTCCGCCAAAATGGTTAAACAATCCTTTTAGGCTTTATTTATTTGCCATCTTTCAGACGTAAACAAAAGAAGAAAACAGAAAAAAAAAGTTGCCATATCGTCATTGGTCAATAAAAATCCTGCATCTGCAAATTGTGAGTTTACCTATATCCACTTGCCCTTCTTTTATTCAAAACCCGCACCAAAAAATAGTTTTGCTATTCTTCAACTAAAAACAAAATGCTAAATAAAAATGCAAAATCATCTCTATCCAATGATGTCATGTCAAATTTAGTACTTTTCTTTTTTTTCTCCTTTTTTTCCCCCCTTCGTGTGGTTTAAATTGTTTAAATTTTGTTTGAAATCCCTACAAATTAGATAATTTCCCACGGCACACCTGACAATATCTCACAGAGTTTGAAAAACACTGGTCTAATGAATGTCCTGTTAAGTTTTTAAATTTTTTTTTTTCCAAAACCCGGACCAAAATACCTTGGCTGTTTTTCGGTTCAAAATAAAAACTAAGTGCCCAAAACAATTACACAACTTTAACTTAACCTGAATCGAAATACGAGGACTAAACATCACCTCATAACGAGAAACTCTGGACCACATCGGTGTTTAAAAATGTTTTTTTGGAGGGGGGCGAGTGGGGGGGGATTGGGTTTATATTTTGTTTTTGCATACATTTTCAATACACGTCCGTCGACTTTTTCCACTCGGATGCATGCATTCACTCACGACGCAAAGGAGGAATTAGCGAAGAGACATTTCAATTTAGCATGGCAAGTATACCATTTAGCTCTAGAATTAGAGCCATTCATGGAAGCTCGCCGTCCATGCCAGAGGGCAAAAAGCCCCAGTGTGTTATTGCTACTTAGAGAGAGAGAGAGAAAAAAAAGAGAGAGCGAGAGAGAAGGGGTGATAATAGGCTACAACACCCAGATTCAATGTGTCCCTAGCCTGGGTGACGCTAGCATGACCCCCCAATCCCTTGACCCCTAGCCTCAGCCTAGAGGCATCAGAGAAACCTGCAGAGGTTAGAGGCAGCAATAGTGGAAGTGTAGCAGGGGGAAGGTGAGTGTGGGGGGTGGTGGGGTGGTTCGGCTAGTGACCCATGACAGGACAGGATTGGGGATCAGAGGGGCTGGCCTCTGACCAGGCCAAGGAAAGGGGCCACTGCACATTATGCTGCATGCGAGGTAGCTTTGAGTGCAGCCCTCCAGCTTTTGGTTCACTGTGTGTATTTTGTCAGCAGTGTGTGCGTGTATGTGTCTGTGCGCTTTTACAGCAGGCGGTGAACCCCCACGAGCCGGGGGTCTCGTTAAGAGGGGATTCTTTTTTAGTTGGAGGTCGTCTTTTTGCGCAGTGAAGACAAGTGAGAGGAAGCGCCGTGTTGTTTTTAGAGCCCTTGTGTTTACTTGCTCATTTGATGAGCTCTTTGCACTACATCGCCATTTGTTTGTGTTGCTTGGAAACCTTGTTGGCCCTTTTATACACTACCCTTCGGGACTGTGGGGTGTGTTCGGTCATTTTGGGGTGGACTGCGACCATTTGGACTAAAGACAAGAGATGAATATTTCCGCTTTTATTACCGGACATGTGCATGTTTTGCCTGTAAAACGTGCCGTTTACTAGAGATGTCACAATAGCGGCTCACCTGTTTTCTGAAGCTGAGCTATGATTGGTCCTTATCTGTCATTTTCAGTTGACATAAGTGACAAAATGGCTGCCCCCAGAGATGGCTAAAACGGGTGGATTTTGTTGCATAAAGGGACGGTTGGGTGGGGATGGCCATGTTTTCACTAAAAATTTATAAAATGTATATATATTTTTTTTTTTGGGAAGGAAAATGAAAAGAGTTGTCATTTTGTATTTCATCAATAAATTTGGGAGAAATTAGGAAATAAGTGACTCCATGAATAACGGCTTCTCTTAATGAGGAAAATGGCTTCGCCCCATACCGTTCTCTCCATGTTCGGTTGGAGTCACTGGAGGGACCGATTACAAACTCTCCATTGGAAATCATTGCATTTAAGTACTGATGTCATTTTTACATGCAAACCTATTATATAAGTGACAATGTTAAACTCATCCAAGTGTCTCTTTAACTACTATTCCACAAACACAATATTAATCTGAATGCTGTGTTTCAACTACTGGGCCTGCATAGAACATATTCTTAAAAAATTTTTATTGGGTTGATTTCCGCTTTAAACACAGGAAAAGAGAAATGTAATCTATTTTAATGTTCACAGTTCACCACAAAGTTCTGTATAACTTCCACCTTAGTCATCACTGTTGTTTACATGTGGGGGCCAAGCAACGAGGCATCGTGGTTCGTCGGGGTGTCTTAATTGGAGAAGCATGGTCCCTGACAATAACATGCGCTCTGAACCCCGAGGGCAGCTTTGTCTGCACTTGTTTACGCTCATTATGCAACAAGTTCCGCTTGGTTAGCGTTGGGGAAGAGCTTGCGTCTTGCTGTCATAACCGCAGTGCATCTCGCCGTCGTACATGTGGAGAATATGTTGTATTGTTTGAGACAGGCCAATAAAGCCATCAGCCATGGCAAAGTATAGGCTATGCCCCCCTCGCCCCAATTTGTGACATGGAACAGTTAGAACATACTGAAAGTCGAAAATTTTGTCCCAAAGCCAGTTTAACTTAACATCATGAAATTTGGTAAATTTGTCTATCATGAGTAGACCTCCATAAAAGTCTGAAGAGCCATGCTTAAAAGACACCGGAAATTTGCCATTTTCATTTAAAGTAAGTGTGCCATTTTTATTTGAGATGACCATTTTTGGGTCATCTTAAAGATCAACTTGTCCCAAATATTCCATCTGATGAGGTTCAATCGATGGTTAGATGGACTACCAAAGTTAAACCTTACATGCAAGAAAAATGGGCAACATTAAATTGTGAAAGATTTTAATAATTGTCATTGGGTGTGGGGAGTATGACAGCAAAATCTGATGAGTGATCAGCCGAGTAAAAAATGTAGTAGAGGTCGATAGCATATGGAATTTTTTGGAAAGCATTGGAAAACCAATTGCACTTAGTGTCATCAAATTTGGTAGGTGTCTGTCATGAGTAGAGACCCATAAAATATTCTTAAAAACATATCTAGATACAGAGGAAATCTGCAATTTGGATTTGAAGCGAACATTTTAAGTCAATTTCCAGGGATCTTTCGAAGAAGAGCCTTGTAGATCTTTCGAAGAAGAACCTAGTCTTGTAAATTTTGCCCGATTACCACCAAATTTTATCAACATAAAGCTGTACAAGACAGATAGGTTATAGGTGCCGTCATTGTGTCCGAACAGAGCACGGCAGAGGAGACTTTAACAATTTTGCAGATTGTCCGTTGGATGAGACAACAGAAAACATGGTAGGGGAAAATTGAACCCCTCAAGCCAGTTTCACTTGGCAACATTAAGTTTGGTAGGCATGTCTATCATGAGGACACCCACAAAAAAGTCCCAAGAAGCCATGCTGAAAAGACACAAGAAATCTGCCATTTTGGTTTCAAGTAAATCTGCCATTTTGGTTTGAAGCATCATTTTAGTGCCATTCGATCTTTTACATACGAACTTGTCCTAGAGATTACATCCGATTGCCACCAAACCTGCAAAACTTATACTGGACAGATGGACATCATCATGTGTGGGTAGGGCATGGCAGCAATGTTTCTTGACTTGCCCAATTTTTTACATGTTTATTCATCTGTGATAACTTTGTAGTGGTCGAAGCACCAGTAGCCAGTTTCACTTGGCAACATGCAGTTTGGTTTGCATGTCCATCATGAGTTGACCCACAAAAGAGTCAAAAAGCCATTCCTGAAAAGACACGGGAAGTCTGCCATATTGGTTTGAACTCTTTTTGGGTCAATTTGGTCGTTTTCTTCATAGACCTACTCGCCCTAGCAATTGTGTCCCATTGCCACCAAATTTTAACCTTAGTACAGTACTTGTTAGATGGGCAGCACTAACTTGCCAAACATTTAATTAAACTAAGTGAATTTGTTTGGCCCCAAATTGCAGCTCACACTTTGGGTTGTTCTAATATGTCGTTGCTTTGTTACCGGTGTAGGAGCTGATTCCGGAGTTCTACTACCTCCCTGAAATGTTTGTCAACACTAACACATACAACCTGGGAGTGATGGAAGACGGTACGGTGGTCTCGGACGTGGAGCTGCCCCCCTGGGCCAAGACCCCAGAGGAGTTTGTGCGAATCAATCGGCAGGTAAGCCTCGCTGCTCTCTTCCGACACAAGGTTTCCTCTCCGCCAAGGAACATAATTAGAATGAATTCACTGGTAACTCAAAAAGACATTGTTATTTCCTGACGGTATACACTGTGGCCATCTATGAGCAGGCGTTTCGGTCTTTTGAATGTCTGTGGCCACTGGGATCTGCTAACCAGCCGGTTAATATGACCAGACCCCGATCATTAATCATGCAATGGTTTGGTTTTTTTGTGGTGGAGGAGGAGTTCCATCTGCATGCTTTTTGTGTTGTATTTTTCCGTGCATCAAAGCCCAAAAGTGCATGTATAGTTTAAGTAAAAACAGGTATTTTGTAGTATATAGTACATCATATATATAGAAATAGCCATTTTATCTTTTCTATTGGGGTTCTTTCAAATGCATCCCTTTTCCTTGTTTTCCAAGGATGTACCTGTATATGTTCCTGGTCATGTAGTTCCTGGTCTGTATAGTATATCCTAAATTGGCTGCATCCTTTTGGAGGCGGTCTTAATGACATAAAGCCTGTTCAAACACAGACTGCTTCAACTGTGACTTGTTGATGTTTCCTAAAGGAGTCGTCACTAGTGTTGTTCTGTTTAAAAGGTGACAAGTAGTCATTGCGCTGTTTGGTGACATGGTGTGTACCACACTAAATGTGAATCAGAGGAAACAAATGAGAGTTGTATTAGGAGATTAGAAAGAAAATTAAAGACGAGTACAACATTGTAAAGTTAAAAGCTAAAAAACAACTCGAAGCAGCTTGCCTTTGTCGGATTGAAATGATTTCTGTGACCACTGTGGGTTTTTCTTTCATTAACCCATTAAGGCCTAAAGAAATTGAAAGCCTAGACGTGGCTTTCAAACTGGCCCAAGTTCATTAATCCTTACTGTTTCAATCAAAGATGTAAAAATATATATATTTTTAACAGTGCAACTATTTTTTATTCAAAAAAATCAAGTGATAAATACCATCCTCTATTCTGTTACAAAGACAACAATATCGTCGTTGTCTACAAACATGTAGATTATTAACCATATATCACGTTCGACTGGTTCCAAGTCCACAAGCGCATCGTCTTTTTCACTTCGACAGCGTCCAACATTACTGGCGGATATTACCGACATCCTCCTTGGAGTCACGACTCCGTCACATGTATATTCCGATGCATTTTATTGGCTAGGAGATCGAGAATTGGATTAAAAAAAGAAAATGGCGTATATGCTCTCTCGGCTTTAAAGGTAGAAACACGCAACAGTGGTCCCGGCTTTGAGTTAACAACCAACAACAGCTCAGTCCTGAAAAGTATCTCGAAATGGCATCACAAAGCCAACAATGAGTGGGTTTACTGGTCATTTGAATATATGAACGACATGTGAAACCTCGACGATCATGGCATTGTGAGAGGGTGGAAGGAAGGAGGGTGGCCTGGTTTCACTACAGCAAAAATAAAGCCCAAATGGTGCCAAAGGATGAGGTTGAGGTACGGATGCGTGGGTGGACAGGCTTGCTCTTGTGACAGATCTCTGGCATTTGAGGGTGTCAGCTGGCACCGTCACGAGAGGGATGAGCGCAGCACTGAGGAGAGACGGAAGAGTGAAGGACCTAATGGGCTGTTTGGCTCACTTTGGCTGCCAGGCCCTCTAATGGCCTCACCGCAACAAGGATTTAGTCACACACACACACACACACACATATATACACACTCCAGCCCGCTGTCTCCACTTGCAGTTATGAGCCCGAGATGATTAACAGCTAATTAAGCTCCAATCTGGAGAGGCCATTAAAAGTCTCTCAGAGTAAAGGATTGCACATGGCGTCGGCGTCGCCGCCATGCCAAGCGGCAGCTTGTTTTCGTAGCTGGGAGCGCTGCTCACCGAGCAATAAAAGGCATCCAGCGTAAATTATGACTGCTGCAACAGATACAATGTGCTTGTCTCTTGTTATTCTTCTGTTTTGAAACACAGCAGCAAGCAGCCTTTGTTACCTTGAACGGCCCCTTGCTAACATCGAAAGGATAATGCCGTTGACCACGGTTAGCATCAATAGTTGCGATTTCACAACCCTTTAAAACTCATTCACTGCCATTGAAGAATTTACTTGTATTTTCACAGTCCAGCCATTCAATCCCAGGAATTTATTTATACTTTTTTCAAATTTTCCAATGTTAGGGTAAAAAAGGGTCTGAAAATGTCTGGCAGTGAATGAAGCAACAACTGTTTGAACACAAATGGTGTAACAATACCATGCCCTAACTGTTTAATTGTTTATATTCTGTTTGATAAGTTATTACTCCATATTTTGATTAAAATGCTTCATTATACAGGAGTTTTATTAAAAATTATAAAAACACTACAATTTTAGGGGGGTTTGGTGGCAGGCCGGAATGTGAAATTTCAAAAGTGAAAGATGATTTAAGATAAGATGTCCTGTTAAAAACACTTTTGTGATTATTATTTTTCATTAACAAAAAAAAAAAATACATTAATGAGGTTTCTAACGTGATTAACGTTAACGTGACGTTAATTAACGTGAAAATTCAAAATTAGACATACATATTTACACAGGACAGCGACAATATATATTACATTATTTGTGCTTTGGGTGTAATTTTGGGTCATTTAATTAGACACTGATGCATAATAATTTCGAAGAATGTTCCCAGGGTAAAAGAGGGGTTACCCTTCCTGTCCAAATTAGTAAAACTCTGCACATCCCACATTTGCTGCTCCCTACTTCATATTTGCTTACTTGAAGACATGTTGTGCTCTTGTTGTGGCGCTGACAGACCAACAAACCACACACATGCACACACACACACATGCACACATTTACACTGGAGTATTGCATTATAAGTTGTACGCTCTGTAAATCATATGTTGTGCCTTCAAAGGAAACCCTTTTGCTGGTGTTGAAGGGTCAAACCAAGTGAGTGATGATTCTGACTCTGAGGAGCTTTACCACATGGTCAACCATCATCTACTGTATACACACCACAACACAGCGTTGTCGTTTACACTCAGTCTTTCCCAATGGACGAGTTAGTCTGTTTCATGGTCAAGCTGTCACTATCTGTCATAAAACCTTAATTAAATGTAATCTGCCAAATTTGAATGATCCAAAAAGTTGCCAAGTATATAAAATGAGGCTTTCAAAATCAGGAAAAGGCAAATCATTGCCACTGAATGTGTTGAAACCACACCTTGCTAAACTGTCAGCTGTCAATGAAATCCCACGTCTACAGGGTGACCCAAGTAAATGAGGCCCCAACTTTCAATAGACATAATTTCCGGAATCAAATGCAACTTGAGGTATAACTAGTTTGTGTTTAGAACATCACATTAAATCATTATACTCATTGGTCCTTCTTCTTCAGAAATCCATTTAAAATCTCCAAGTACAAATAATCTCTCGGGCCTGTTTTTTTGTTTTGTTTTTTGGGGTCACCCTGTAAAATCATTTGCCTACACATCCCAACTTTTGAGTCGTGTAAATTTATCTCCTCTGGTGGCTGGAATATATCCCAACGGGTTGTCACCGGGCTTTCCACACCCTCACGAGAGGCGCTAGCTATCAGCTACCTTGCAAGCCAACGGAGCTGATGCCACGAATGTCTGGCGGACTGGTCTGCTGCGTCAGCTCCTCACTTGGTGTTCTACCACTGTGTAGGTCCACATAAATGAGACACTTAAGGGAAAGACAGACATCTGAATACGTATTTCCTGCTAGTTATTTATCCATAATGGTGACGTTTTTGATATCACGCTGCGCCATGTATCGTAATATCTCACAGCACCCGTTCGAACTGCTATTTTCTGTTCCAGCTTCGAATAGTGCGCTTTAACACACTTTGGCGGGGTCATCTCCAACCACACATTGCTAAATTGTGAAACGGATAACTTCTATCTTCTGTGAATGCATCTCATACCTAGAATTGCTTTTCTCCTTTGGGAGCATTTGGTGCACTTTGCAGCTGTTGAAACACAGCAAACCACAAAGACCATGCTGAAGTGTGAATGGACACGTGTCATATTAATATGACGCAAACCACATTTCCATACCTTTTAATGGCAGCTCGGCTACCCTGTCACATCACGTCACTGATGGTGGGTTAAGTTCTCACTCAGTGACAATGTGAGTGTGAATGTGTGTCTGTTTCTTTATAGTCCAGATTGTTGTCTACTTTTCATTGGAAGTCAGCTGAGATTGGCTCCAGTTCCCATCAACTCCCATCAAGATATGTGTCTTACAAAGAGGATGGATTGATGTAAATTTAGAGCCGGCTACCGCTAACTTTGAAGAAAAAAAGTGGTGCGTTAACCCAATCAGGCCGGGAGCGCATAACAGCGTTTCTATCACTAGAGCCGGAAGCACTTGTTGCGTCTTTCCACCGTTAAAGCTGGGAGAGCGTATACGTAATTTTCTTTTTCTTTTTCTTTTCATCCAATTCTCGGTCTCTAAACCAATGAAATGCATCAGAATATACACATGGCGGTGTTGTGAGCCCGTGGAGAATGTTCCGGAATTCTTTTGAGTCATGATGGCGGATGCCGTCAAAGTACCTGTTTCAACAGCTCCCCAAAACCTGAGGTTGTCTTTGGAATTACCCTTGAAAATTTGAAGTGTTCCTAGAAATTCAACACCTCCAAAATAATTAATATCTCAGCCCCTGTAGCAGATAGAAACATAATTCCAAAAGAATTTGAGACCTTAGACATGTGGCTCTCACACAGTCCCAAGTTTTTTAATCTTTACTGTTTCAATCAATGATGTAAAGATAAAGTGTCAGTGCAAGAGAAAGCACTATTTTTAATTTAAAAAAGACGTCAATATTGTCATTGTCTACAACAATACCTTTTAAAAAAAAAAAAGAAAATGACGGAGACGCTCTCCCGGCTTTAATGGTAGAAAGACGCAACAGCGGTCCCGGCTCTAGTTGTAGAAACGCGGTTATGCGCTTCCGGCCTTAATGGGTTATCTCATTCATACCAGACTTTTTCTGCCCCTTTGTGAAATGACATAGAAATGTCACTGGTTAAAGCAGAAGTCAACCCAAACATATTTTTTTCAAGAATATGTTCTACGCAAGCCCTACTAGTTGAAACAAGGCATTCTGATAAATATTGCATTTTTCAACTAGTGGGCCTGCTGGGAACATATTCTTGAAAAAAATATGTCTGTGTTGATTTCCTCTTTTAAGCCTTATAACTGCAGCTACACTGATGCTAGTTTCATTAGCCCTTCTATAGTGCGTCGCATTGTGTTAGCATTAAGCTAGGGGACAATTTTATACTACCTGCTGCTTATTGTGAAGTTTGCTGCCACCAACATGTGGTCATAACAATTTTTTGCTTGCAACTCTAGACAAAAAAAATTCAGCCGAGTGACAGCTCATGTCCCCAAAAAACTCAAGTTGGATCACTCGTAAGTTGAGGTACTACTGTATTTTCATTGGTGGAGGCAGTGCTTCATATTGGCGCATGCAGCGGTCACATTGCCAAATTAAAAATACCCTCTTACTGTCGTATTGCCAAAAGATGTGCCACTTATCAGAAGCTTACGCTGCTGCTTTTTGGCCTGGACATGTTTGTGCTTCCACTGCTGCTTGAACGTGGCAAATCTTTGGTCGGCCTAACTAGCAAGTCATGGGCAGAGAAACTTGGATTATATAAATTAGAGCATCTATAAAAATTGGTTCTTTAAATTTACACATAATGGATGAGCAAACACTCCATAAACAACTACCGTATTTTCCGGACTCTAAGTCACGTTTTCTTTCTTAGTTTGGCTGGGGATGCGACTTGTGTGAAATTATTAACACATTAATAATTATTATATAATATTACCTGTATATCATTTCACATGTTATTTTAACCCACATAAAGAACATAAAGATAAATCTTAAAAGCTATTAAAATGCATGAATAATTTAAACGGTTAAAATCTAATATTGTGTTAAATAAGTAATTAAAATAGTAAATCTGTCTATCAATCCATCTATACAAAATAGTGTACTGTTCCTTTAAAAGGCGCCGTGCCTGGCAGTGCATGGTCTTGCATCATCAGCCAGCCACACACACACGCACGCACAATAGCGGAGGAGAGAACAGATAATTACGACCGAATACAAAAATACTTTTGGAGACTTGGAAACATTCTACATGGTCGGCGATAAATAAAACACTTATTTAATCGATCAACGACCGTTTTGGTGAGTTTAAAGTTATCTTACCATAACTTTCTTGTAATTCTACATGTGTGGATGTTAGCTAATTGTTACCATCGTAGCTCGGTGGAAATGATGTGTACTAAGCGCACAATTTTATTATTTTGATCTATATGGACACATTTATTTGCGTTACGCGACAGAGACAACTTGGATTCCGAGAGGGGGTAGAGGGTGGGAGTCGATTTATACTCCAGTGCGGCTTATATATATTTTTTTCTGTATTATGCATTTTATGGCTAGTGCGACTTGTACTCTGGAGCGACATATAGTCCGGAAAATACGGTACTGTATATAATACCTTACTAACAATAAGTGAGGGATAATTGGCTTTCAAAAAAATATAAATAGAAATAATAGCCTATAGAAATAACATATTCACCACTTAGACGTTACAATAATGAATAACCAATTTATAAAATGCAGGATACGTCACTCAAAAAAGTCACACAAGTGACTTTTTAGTCACCTTTCTATATGTCTTAGAACACTCCTTGTTGAGGTTGCTCACCAAAAAGCCAAAGCAAAAGCTCTAGAACTCACTGAACTGAGCTTGTACCAGTGGATGTACTTTATTACATAGAAAGCGAAAGTAGCTCCCGCGTTTCTTCCCACACTTCGCCGAGCGCTCACATGGGCGGCCATCCATAATGAAGCGTCATGTGACGTCTGTTTACGTTCCCCTTTTATCCAAGCTTGCGCATAAATTCATTCCCACAAGCTTCTCTGCGCTCTCCACCGGGACGCACGTGTGAGCTGAGGTAAACCACCGCAAGACATGCTGACACGCTGACTGAGTGAGTGTCAGTAGCCCTCCCCGTTAGCTCCACGCTAATCTACTCTTCACTGCCGCGCGATGGGAACGGGACGGCGTGGCGAGGAGCTGGCGGTGATCTGGTTAATGTCAGACGGCGCTCGCCGGAGGAGGATCTTCGTACGGCACGGGAGGACATGTTTACCGCCTTTTACGAGCCCTCCGCCCCCTTCTTGCTATTTCACTCGTCTTCTTCGGTGACATCACGAAGGGAGAGCCTGAGAAATGTGCTGATCTACTGCCGCTGACATGCCGGCTCGCTAATGTTGTCCTTCTCTTCAATCCTCCCGGATAAACTCCTTTCTTCTTCTTCTCCTACATCTTTGTCCTTATCTCAGTGTCTGTTCAACAGACAAGCCGTGTAAGGTGTTTTGGCTTCTGTTGAACTTTTTAGTAAGTCAAGATCGTCAAAGGCAAAAGCTAAGCAGTAGCTACATTATTAGCACAATTTAGCGATACCTAACAGAGCTATTAGCATTTGTTTCCAATAAGCAAAATCAAAAATCAAAAATATTTTTTGCAGTAATATGTTCTATGTGCTCCCACTACTTTAAACACAGTACTCTAATTAATATCACGTTTGTGGAATAGAAATTAAAAATGGGATTATTCAGCAAATTATGAGCGGCGCCACTTTGAGAGAAAACATCATCAGTCTGACACTGAAATTCGTGAAGTGACATCACGATTACCTCAGAAGTGGATAAAGTTTGTAAAAAACAACAACAACAAAGATGTACACAAACACATTTGACAGGTGTGGTCTGTTCGTGATGGATCGTAGCAACTGTAACCATGTCAGGCTGTCAGCATTTAGGGTAGGCTCATTTTTGCCTAATTCACTGCCTTTGAAAATTTGTCCGCCAACTGTCGGGGCTTACCAGACACTCGTCCGAGTGGTCACGCCAGAGATGGGAGTAAGTCACATATGTGCAAGTCACAAGTAAGTCTTGAGTTGTAACCATCAAGTCTCAAGCAAGTCCCAAGTCATTGTGGAAAAAAAATCAAGCATGTCAAGTTGAGTCGCCACCAAATTTAAAGCAAGTCAAGTCATAACTCAAGTCATAAAATCTTGCTCAGTAAAGTGGGATAAAAATATATTTTTTTCACTCACGCCCAGAGAAGTATTCTGCATAGACTCTATAATCCTCTGTTAGACTCTATGTATCGATGTCTATGCTTAAAGCCGAAGTCAACCCAAACATATTTTTTTCAAGAGTATGTTCCCAGCAGGCCCACTAATTGTCACACGGCATTCTGATTAATTTAGCATTTGTGGAATATAAATTAAGCAGCAAAATGCACTCGTTTTTAGCCATCTCTGGGGGCGGACATTTTGTCTTCTGTCGACTGAAAATGACATCACAACTGCTCACAATGACCGATCACGGCTCAGATTCAGAAAACAGGTCATCCGTAGGATTTTTATTTAGAATTTTGAAAATGTTGATGTTTGCATAATTTGAAACGGTTAAGAAATAATTTTTTGAAGTGAATTTCTTCAATGTATCAATTAATCAGATTTTTTAAACATTTTTGTGGAAAAAGTGTCAATATTGGGAATGTGAAAAGTGTTGCAATTTATCTTATGTTCCTACGCAAGATTATAACTCTGTTGTAAACTGTCAGTTTTTTTCCGTTTATCTATATTATAGATGTACAGGATTAACATCAGGGATAGTTACCTCCTTAAACTCCAAAATGAAACCAAACCAAGACGCTGAGTCACTGCCATTAGTTTCGCCCATTTACTTCCCAATCAGTGTTGTTTACTTGCTTGTCCAGTGCCGTAAATTGGACTCACCCTGGCCTGGCCTGACGTGACGTGTTTGTTTTGATGAGATACTGGCCCAATCACTGCCCATTGGCATTCTTTTCCAGATGAGTCTTTTCTTCGAGTGGATGAAGGCAGTGGAGGGCTTGGTTTCGTGTTTCAGGTTGCCGATGACTGCCGCCGTTGACCCACGGCCACAACTCTTGCAGTTATGACCTGTCTAATTAGCAAAGCGGGTAGAAAGGTGGGGGTCGGATACCCGCCCGACACAGCCCCCCCGCCCCCACCGCATCTGCGGTTCTCGCATGTGAATAAAGGAAACGGCGGCTCTGAGGTTCTCCTTCCTTACGTCACCCCTCTCGTCTGTGTCGAGGCGGGCCCCTCGGTCCATACTCCCTGGATGACAGTAGGCTTCTCATTTACAGCGAGTTAATAAGCCCTTTAATCAGAGTGCTTGCCAACCTTCAGGCCAGGGCAAGTCCAATGGATTTGATCGCGAGGATCGGGTGACTGGAAGAAAGAAGGCGGCGGTGAAAAAAAAATGAAGGCTGACCTGGAAGGAAAAGTCAAAAGGGGGCAGTTGTATTTAATAATGAGAATTTACGGAATTATTACGCATATTTGGTTATTTGAATTTAAGTATCGTAAACCCCTAGGTATTTGCAGTTCGGCATTCACAAATTCGCCCGGCCGCTGATTTTTACTTTTATAAGTGTATCCTTTGTTAGTCTATGAATAACTCACCTATTTGCTGTTTTTGTGCTCAGGCCAAAGCCATGTCTGATTTTAAAATAAAACAAACAAAAAAACACTGCTTTGGGGCCATCTGGCGCTATCTTTGTGCCAAGCAAGGTGGCGTCAGTTACTTGCACATTTTCGCTATTGCATTTATTTCGCAATAAAAAGAATTATTGCAAAATAAGGCAATGTTATTTTAGGAGGAGAACAAACGTCTTCCACTTCCGGGTGGTGAAGACACAAATAGAAAATTGGGGACAAGGAAACACCGTACACCAAGAATGGAACTCTTTAGTAAACCAAGCAGCCCCTTAAAAACACGTCATAATAAGACATGTTTTCTGTATACTCGTTTGCTTTATCTTTCTGTAATCGATACAAAACGAAAACATTTGTAGCGCTGGCAACACCACACAAAACATGTGCAACCAAATACACATCGAACATGCGCAACTATTTGCATGCAATCAAGTGCATTGACTTGTTAGGTGGCTTTCAAATGGATTTTTAGAGCCCAAAGAGTTTGGACTCACATTATTAAAGCAAATCCCACTCAGTGTGGACTATGAGAAAGCCAGACACCACAACACAAATCATAAAGTCCCGTTGGTGGCCTTTCAGACCTTCGAGAAGGAAAATAAGGATCACAGTCATGGCCTAGTCTTATAACAAAAAAACAAAACAAAAAAAAACGTTCAAAGGTGGCGTTTTTGAGATCATGATCAAGAAAAGCTAAGTGTCTGGCAGTTGCTTGACTGATCACTTAGTATCTTGGCATCTATGGCAAGGATATTGTGTCTTTAGAAAAAATAAAAATGTGGTGTCTGTAAAGTGTCGGCCTTTGACAGCGACTCAGTCAAAGTGTCCGTCTGCAGATGTCTCTTGTGGTTTTTCTTGGGGGGGATTGAGTCTTTTTTTTGTCCGGTGACATGCTTTATGTTTCAAAGGGGAAAATAATTCAAGTAATCTGACACAGTCTGGGCATGTTAGTTTTTTTGGTGTATTTTCATTGGCATTTGTGAGACAGCACCGCTCAACGACTGGAACAAAAAAACAGTCGAGATTTTGGAAAAGACACTTAGACCAGGGGTCCTCAATACGCGGAGCTTGGACACATGTGGACCTGGAGCTATTGTTTGATTATTTTGACAAATGCTTGAAATTGAACTCTGGTCATTGCATTGCTTCTTTGTAGTTACTCTTCTTGGGCCGAATAAAGCACCATTTTAAAGACTTTCACTCTCTCAGAAACTCACCAAATTTTTCAGCCACGTTCAACCTTGTGCGAATTTGTATTTGGCAGAGGTCATGGGCGTGGCCCCAAAAAACTGTCTTGATAGTGCCACCTGGAATTAAAAAACAAATTCAGCCCCTGGAGCCGGTTTCATGTAGCAACATGAAATTTGGTTGGCTTGTCTAATGTGAGTAGACCCAGATTATATTGTCCCAAATTCACAACTGAAAAGACACAGGAAGTCAGACATTTTGGTTTAAAGTGACCACTGTGGCTCTGTAGTGTACTGTAGGATGTTAAAAGAATTCAACCCTGAAAGCCAGTTTACCTTAGCAACAAAAAAAAAAAAAAAATGCGGGAATGTCAATCATGACTAGATCCACAAAAAGAAGCCATGCCAGAAATGACACAGGAAGTCTGCCATTTGTGTTGGAAGCGACCTTTTTAGTGTCATTTTGGCCATTTCCAAGGCTCCCTCAAAGATAGAGTGGTACTAGAGATATTGTCCAACTTTTGCCCAATTTTAACCTCGTATACTAGACAGACTGGTGACTCTATAAATTATGAAGGAAGTGTGTTTTGTTAATTTCCTGTGGGCACAGCGCGGCCGCGAAATTTGATGACTTGTCAAATTTTGCAGGAGTGTTTATGAGAGTGAATATTTGGTAAGGTCTATTTGGTCAGTAACGCCTAGAAATCTGTGAAAATTCGGCACCTTAAGCCAGTTTCACTGTGTGTTATTCCTGAGCAGACCCACAATAAATGCTCAAGAACCCAAGCCTGAAAAGGTGCAGGAAGTCTTCCATTTTCAGTTGAATTGGCCATTTTGACTGTGTAGTTTCCTGCAGATGTTTTTTTTTTTTAAATAATTCACCTTCAAAGCCTATTTCACTCTCTATCATGAAATTTGGTAGAAATGTCTATCTTGTTTAAACCTACTAAAAAAAGTCTTAAGAACAAATGCTCCAAAAAAACGTAGGAAATCTGCCATTTTAGTTTGAAGCATCTGTTTTACTGTTCAGGGTTCCTTCAAAGACATCTTTTCTGATTGCTGCGAAATTTGAACCATGTATCATACTGATGGGTGACAAAAAAATTGCAGTCTGATGATTCATCATAAAACGTAGTTGGTTCTCAAAGGTCAGATCTTAACGAAATGCTCATTTTCTTTTTGTCAATTTAAGAAAAGTCTACCAGTCAAAAATAAAAATGATTACCAATATAATGTTCCAACAAATAAAGATTGCTGCAAATACTTGATATGATAACATGTTTGTGAATTAATGAACTTATTATGCATATACATTGATATTTCAGTAAGGTTATTGTTTGTGAATGTAATCGCCCCACCGATGACAAATGTGAGTCCCTTCCGTGTACTTTGTCAAATATGAAACAATAGTAACGTGGGATTGTGATGACTTCTAATGCCCCCCACCCTTGCCTCCATCATAATTTACATAAAGGCTGCTAAATTATTCATTAATTATCTCAGCAGCCCCTGTGGATGAAGGTGGCACACAAACTAGATGCTAATTGGTCCATCAATAATCCCGCATGCTTTCTTGTGAAGGGGGCACTCGATCCCACCTCAGGAATCCGCTATCTGGCCCAAACCTTCTGCTCCTTCAGCACAACACACCCAACCTGGCACACGGTCAAATGTTATCTTACTTTGTCGCATAATACTTTATATTTCACAATTCGTTTTTCACCTTTGTTCGTAATTTTGAGGATCATAACTTGATTAAAAAAAAACATTAGCCAAATAACTTAAAATACATGATTTGTTTCATTTGTCTTTTTTTCTTTTTTCAGCAAAACTACTCGTACTCAAGTCTTGACTTAACCACATGCAAATCTATGAACTCAAGCATTATTTTTTTTAAATGAGGTAAAGGTACTAAAAGCTTTTCCAAATGGCTTTTTTTTTCTAAAGTGTAAGCAATAAAAAATTATACTGTGCAATATTTTGGAATTAATTAGTCATTGTCTCAAAAAAATAATTAGTCATTGTCTCAAAAAAATCCTTCTCCACTCCATTAATTTCTCTTTTCAATTCTAGAGATCCAGTCGCGTCAAATTCCAAAGCCTTGACCTCATTGTACTGCTCTGTCATTTGATAAAACACCAAAGAAGGACAGTTTTGGACAGTTAGTCTCGTATGTACGCTGGCTGGAGGCCCCCGGTGTTACACTGACTCTTAAACGAGTGAAGTGAGTGATTTCCATGCGGGCAGGCCTCTGGAGGCATCCATACAATAACACGGCGGCTCGTCTTTGTTTCCACACTCTGATTGACAGTAGATTGTGCCGCATATTAAATACGCATCAGCCTTTGGCTTTTAGCAAGTAAAAGAGGAGTGTAGGGTTCTCATAGGTCAGTGCTGGAGCATAAGGAACACAAAAACACAGTTGTAGAGATCTATGGTTATACACCTTATGTTTAACCCCCATCATTTAAAAAAAAAAACATACTTATAAATGTTATTTCATTCATCCAAAACATGATAGCCATGTCCTATTTAGTGTAATTCACAGGAAGAACACATCTGATGTAATTCGGGCGTTACATACATACATACAATAAATTTTTTGACGATCATGTTCAGTTAACAAGAACTCAAAAGTGTTGGAAGTCCGGAGATTTTTATTCCACCCTACCACAGCACCACTGCTATTTTCTTCAGCATGGGTTGATGCATTGTCTAGCCAGAGAAATATTGTTAATACAGCGAAATACTATGTAGCTGGATTCCCCCATTTGCAGTTGAATGGCCCTTGAGTGGTTTTAAATATATGAAAAATGTTTAAATAGTTACGAGAGTAAAGAAAAAAAGTCACACAATAATTTGATAATAAGACATCATTTTCTGGGGTTACGTTTTGAAATGTCCTATGAAAGTTTTTTTCATTGAGGAAAGAACCAGAAAAAGAAAGAACAAAAATGGAAACTTTTCTTAAAAAATTAATTTACATGTAGTCTATAAAATGTAAATAATCAAATGTAGAAAGAAACAGTCTAATATTTACCTTACTCCCCCGCATGTGTGCAAATGTTCACAAGTGTTTAACACTGCTTATCAAGTATATCCTAATACTTAGAATTAATCAATAACACATTTTTAAAAATTTGAAGGTTTTTTTGTCAGTTTTAATTTAGCTGATTTTAGATTTTTGTTGAGGTACCGATATCTAGGTATTTTATACAAGTATAGTATCAAAGTCAAAATGTTGGTATCGTTATACACTAGGGTCAACAAGGTTGAGGTCTGATGACGACGGTGGCCACAGCATGAGTTTCTATAGCGCCTTATAATCAGGCGCGCATTATGTATGGATGTCGAATTGAAGTTGAATAAAGTTTGACTCATTTGTTCTACTGATTTGTTTCCCTTAATGTGCAGTTATGCCCCTCATAACCCAGTGGGTCTTATAACCCATTGCGCCCTAAAAATGGAAATTTCCCAAAATAAACCTGTTCATTACCCTTATAAACCGATACGCCTTATAGTCCAAAAAAATACGGTATACAATAAAGTTGATTTCTTTAAGCATTTCCGTTAAGGGTTACTTCAACCCTAACAAATCCCCTTTGAAATGTTCTTGAAAGTGATAAAAAAATAAATAAAAAATAAAATAGCATACACACTTCAACAAAAACTGGTCTGTGCCTGAGTTGCACTCTCCAGTTTTCTCCCCGTGGTTTCTTATGCGATTGCGAGCAAGTAATTAAGAGATTGGGGACGAATTAGCGGCGGAATGAGCTGTCAGAAAGTCACATTTAAGTGAGGGATGCGCTGTGACTCCGCCGTAAAAATTTAAATGATATAAATTGCCGTTTAAGTGCAGGACTGGCTAATGTTTTGCCGCAAATTAATGTGACACAAGGCAGCAATGACAATCAAGGGCTGTCTCATTCTAATTTGGTCGTGCTTAGAGGGGCTTTTGTGGCGCCGACAGCTTTACACAAATTAACACAATTGCCTTCTTTTTACGAGGCCCGCCATAAATGTTTTTTCCCCTCCTTGGCTGGCTAATGAGGAGGCAAAGCGGCACGCATCTCGGTGTTCTGCAGCGCACTTGGTAGAGGGAGGAACAAAGACGGCAGCCTCGCAATGTCTCCCTAATGAACGACAAGAGTACCTTTAATGTCCGGATGCTCCTCGTATGATCAGATATGGACGCGTTGTGCTTTTTGCTCATTAGAGAAATTATTGGCAGGTTGCGTGGCAGGAACGACTCGCCGGCGTTCTCTCAGGACTTGACAACATTTAACGCTCCTCGCTAATGACATGATGAACATGTTTAGCGACGATGGTGTACATCTGTCGCGTCATCATCATCATGTCATCAAGACAGTGTACAGTGAAACAATTTTTATTGCGCCGTCTAAGTTCCAGACTCACCAGTGAAATCTGGATAGCTGAAATATAGAGATTATATTACAAAAAACAACAACTATTTGATGTAGCTTTACACCTCCCACATGCTTTAAATACATTTAAAATGAAACATTTAAACTAAATAAAACACGTTAAAAAGTATTCTCTAGTGCCTGTTCAAACATAAAGAAGGCTCTCACTGGCACAGTTCTCTAAAAAAGACTTGTGCTTGCGTCAAGCTGTTTGTCACCACTTACAGTTGATGTTGACTGTAACGCATTAAACAAAAGAGAAGTGAACATTGTATATTTTAACACCAAACTATTTGCCTGTCTGATGCCAGTCTGCTAGCATAAAGCAAACATATAATGCAAAATACCACAGACATGCTGACGGAAATTAGCATTGTCACTGTAACTGTATCTTTAACACACCGAGCAGCAGCACAGAGATTAAATAATTTTCCTCATAGGCCTATTTTCTCCCTGCTCTATGGGGAATGACTATTACTGCAGCTCAGTAGGGGACCTGGTTCTTCTTCTTGCTCTTACTTATGCTGCATGTACATTCAGTGGAGCTCGGTGCTGCCTTGCATGTTGTGGTGCAACGTGGTACTACAATAAAAGCCCTCAACTCTAGAAACTCAAGGAATTAAAGTCAAAAATGTTATTTTCTTTAATGTATGTTCTATGGGCCCTCACTAGCCGAAACATGGTATTCTGACGAATATTGAATCGGTGGAATAATTATTACCATTTTGACATTATACCGGCCCTCTGCTGTCAACTGATAGTGACGTCGGACTCGTATTGTGAACGTCACGTGACCAAACCAAGAAAACGGCTGAGACGTTCACAATGCGAGCCCGAGGGCACTTTGATGTCAGTTTCAGTCGACAGCTATCTGACTTGAATGTATACAATAAACAAAAAAAATGTAAAGACTGAAACAATCGCTGTCACTGTCAAAATGAATTTTCATTTGTTGAATGAATACTTTAGATCTGCAAATGTTGTCTTGCAGGCTCTGGAGAGCGAGTTTGTGTCGTGCCAGCTCCACCAGTGGATCGACCTGATCTTTGGCTACAAGCAGCAGGGGCCCGAGGCCACCCGATCCCTCAACGTCTTCTACTATCTCACCTACGAAGGCGCCGTCAACCTCAGCTCCATTAACGACCCCATGCTCAGAGAGGTGAGACGCGTATTAGTATCCCACGGAATCATATTTGGGAACATCAAACTCGAACTGAAAAACCTATACTACGTACTAATCTATTTACTGCATTGCGTGGGGTTTGTTTGTTTTTCATGTGAACTTGGAAAAAATAAAGTTTTGTTTCAGATGACAAGAAAAAGTTCAAATCGTGTAATCACAAGCATAATTTAATAAGATATAAATTGATGAATTATAACGATTTTAACATTTTGATATAAGATATTATTAAACAAATATATTGATTACAAATTTTGCAATAGAGAGTAATAGAAAGGTATATATAGATAGATATTAATACATTTGAATGAATTTCAGAGAATCTAACCTTTCAGGGCATCAACTAAAATTAATTTTAAAAATCATAATTATTGGGTGCATGTATTTTTATGATTAGAATTTTGTTTTTATCTTTTCAATCAATAAAACCTAATGGAGTTGAGCCATCAAAGTAACCAAGAAGGTTCCTTGCCTGATAAAGTCTGAAGTTACATCACATTGACGACCACGCTGAGTCAGCAGTAAACACACATGCACATTAGGGCAAATGGATGTATAATGGGATTATTATAAAAGCATGTGTCCCTTCCCTATGTCTTTACTTCATGGAGATGCCATTAGTTGTGATGCTAAATCGGTTGCACGCATGAACAATGCGCAGTGCAGATATCGCTGAGCGAAGCACTCCGCTACCAAGTCTTCCACTCCAACGGCTTCGAGCCTCCGCCTTGGTGTTCATTCATTATTCATGGCCTCCGTTCTGAACACACAAGCCCGAAAGCGATGTGCACCAAACGCTGCAAAGGCAAACGCAGCCCCACAAACAACTTACTGACAAGTTCACCAATCTGATGTGAAGTAAAAAGGCGGCAAGCCAGCAGCCAGCTAGTTGGCCACGTTCCCGTCAGCACTTTAGAGTTTTGGGGGTGGATCATCTACCAATCATTCTACATGGTTTCACTTTACAGATAAGGTCTAAGGTTAGAGTTTTATTTGGATTATATCCAAATTTAGTTTTATTTAGTTTCGAACAGAACTTGAGATCTCAACACAGACCATGATGAATTTAGTTTTATGAAGAATAATTCAAAAGTTAGTTAAATTTCAAGATTACTTTATGAGATTATTTGTGTGTGTGTGATACCTGAGTGTCCATATAGCCTAAAAAAACAAAGGACTTTATTGTAATTTGAAGACACATGTAATAGAATTGTTTTTACAATTAAAACAGTTCCCAGTGTCTTAATAACTGGGATATGCTTTAAAAAAGAGAGGGAAAAAACCCAAACACTTTTCACCCAATGTTTCAGAAAGGAAATTTTCATGGGATGGAGAATAATGTAATGTATTCCTTAAACCCGCAAAGCCGTTGCATACAAATACATTTACATTATAAAAAAAACATGGACAAAACCCTATCACGAACAGTGAAAAACACATGTGGTGCCACCTCCCAAAAAGTAATTGCCTATATTTTCAAAAAACTTTAATAATAACTCCTCTTACAACATAATCATTAGAAATAAATGTCTTACAGATTATTTTATTAAAAAAAAAATTAAATACATCTGAAGTGCATGCATATGCTAGTACTCTTGTAATTTCCACCAACAATCCAGGTTAAACTATCTCCTTCCCAACATACCAAGATGTTAGTCCCTCAGTCGGGATTGCTTTCACTATCACTACTGTACAGTACTACTATCCTATTTAGACAGGGCTTTGGCAGCCTCTCAGGGCATTACAGAAAGAACGCGACCACTGCAATTGGGTAACTTTTTCAGCCAATGGGTCGGGGTAGGTTCTATAGAAAAATGGCAAAATGTGAATTTTTGAATAGTGAACCACAAACATGCAAGGATTACCGTATTTCTCATTCCCAAAATTGTAAATGTTAACAGATTGTTATGATTATCAATACTAGTATGTACACTTTGTACATCTTAAGATGAGTGCTCGCTGAACTATATTGTAGAGGTGGGGGCATCATGGTCATCTATACTCATGCATTTCTAATTGTAATAAAGCAGCAATAATAATTCCAGCGAGGGTCTTTTGAGCGGGATGGAGATGAGTTGCGGGTTTACAAGGAGACGCCGCGCATCTTCAGATGCCCTTCATGCTGAGTGACTGCAGCTTCACGGGCACCAGGGGTGGATCTTTGATTTATCACCTCATTCACCCTAATTCCCATCCAGATGTTCTTTGGCCTTATAGCCGCACGCACACACTCAGGGCATACGCATGCAGATTCATGACCGCGCCGTGGCGGTCATTTGCACGCACACGCACACACACACACACACATGCACACACACATGCACAGTCCAAGCCCATTTCCTACTCTTTTGGTTTACACACAGTCCCCAGTAATGGATCAGTGCTTCTTCATTATTTTTGCGGGTCATAAATACATGCACGCGCGTATGAGGTACCGTTAACAGCTGGTGCGTGTTATTTAGTCTAAAAAGTGCTTGGGCGTGAGATGGTGGCATCACGTGTCTGTGTTTTGTTTAGTTGGGTTTTTTCTGCTTTCTGTATTTTTTGCTTGATAAATATTTGGTCAATAGTGGTATAAACAGTATTCCAAAAACTTGTTTAAAAAGTATTTTCATTTTTTAATTGTTCCATATTTTCTTTGAGGAAATTGTATTTTTTATATTATATAGTTCACCTATTATATATCATGTTATTGTTATTGTTATTATTATTATTATTCTTATTATTATTATTTTGGAATGTATTTTGTCCCTGGAAGTGTCACATGAATTTCAAAATGGGCATGTGTCAAGTAATTTTTAGCATTACTTTTAGCATTATCCTAGCAACTACTGTAGGGTGTTTTGTTTAAACCGAGAGGGATTGTGTTATGGCCTTTTTTGGTTCATACGTGTAATGTCAATTTGAATTGAATCCGGGGCTGCGGAGAACCCAATGATGTGTTTATCCTTGTTTTGCACATGGCAGTAGCCGATTAATTTTGTTGTTTTGTGGACTTTGGTCCTGGAGATGACACTGCACCTGATCAAGAAAAAAACATTTTCAAGGCTTTAAAGTATAAGAAATCACATCAATTTCCACTGGACTGGGAAGTGATCGTCGCCCTTTTTTCCCCGGTTGTTTGAATCACATCTAAAAATGTATCATTATCACATAGTCAATGGTTTTTGAGCTCTAGCTAAAAACAAAAACAAAACACAACCGTGTGATTTCCGATCGATTTCGTGCTGGAGGGATACGAGTATGACACAATGATAAAATGATAGTTAAAAAACAACATTCATTATTCAATTTTTAAAATAAGATTTTTTTCTCCCCACTTGATCTCCAAATTACCTGCCCCATCTGTCCTTTTTAACGGCCCAAAAAAGCGCAAAAGTTTGCCCGGCCCTTGTCTAGCACTTCTCGGCGAGTGGAATCTGTGATTCTTCACGTCTCACGTGTCGTCCTTAGTCTGAGCGCCTTAATTAGTTAAATAAACCCACGCCGTGTAGTCCCGGCCAGCCGAGACTTACGTTCTTAAGCTCAACCCCTTCGGAAGTGGCGTCGTGGGGGCCTGTGGCTCGTCACGTCGCCCCGAGTGGTGTGCGGGAGCTTTGAAACGACAAAGGGTGTGTCCCCAGAGTCGGCCATTACCGAATGAAAAGCTAGCTTTGAGCGCAACTTGTGGTTTCTCCCTGAGGCTGTTCTTTGTCAGGGCATCGAGACGCACATTTGGGTTTGATTGGCCTTTGGTAGGAAGAAGTAGTTGACTGGGGAAGTGGCTTGTGTGTTCCTGGTTGCTTGGTTAGGTTTGGCTGTGTTGTTTGGCAGCTGCGAAGTCTCATCTGGCCCAATCCAAACACGAGGACAAGGACGTTTGTTGATCCCTTGCATTGCATAAGCTTATTAAAAAAAAAAAAAAAAATCATGGCCAAATTCATGGAAGAGAGACAGACACAGTGGATATTGAAAAAAGTCGACACACCCTTGTTCAAATGTCAGGTTTTTGTGATATAAACAAAATGAGACCAAGATAAATCTTTTTGAACTATAACTTGTACTGCTGAGTTGGTCCAAAAAAAAGAGATAATGTGGTGCACACCCTCTTCTAACGGTATCTGTGTTCAGAATGAATCACATTCAAACTCATTAAATGGGAGTCAGCCCACACGAGCCACCATTTAAAGTGGCTTTGATTAAAGTTCAGATTTTCTTCTAGGCTTTTCAGACATTTCTGTAGTCACATCTTCCCATAGTTGCAGGAACATTGGAACAGGGGTGTGTCGACTTTTTATACCCATCGTACATACCTGGGATGTTAATTGATGCCATGCATTACCTAATTTTACATAATAGACAAGTAAACGTGTCTAAACGGCTAGCAAGAAATGTCAGTACACCCCGATGTGAAAATGTTGACAATGTTTGTTGATGCCATGCACTATACCATACCTGTAATCAGGTGTGAACCAAAAGTTAAGATTCACCATTATAAGGAGAGTCTAAGATCTCCTCAGATTCATCCGTCCTCAAATAGATGGATTTAAGAATCACATCATTTTGATGAGAAGACAAGTACTCACACTGCTTAGTTCATTTTTATCCAAAACTTAATGACTTGACCAATGTAATGACTGATCCAAATGGCCTCAGTGAGGGTTATAAAATCACATTGATGCTCGTTTTGATAACTACAGAAGACCACACACACACGCTTTGCGAGATTGGCACATTCACGATCATTACACATGCATGTTTATAAATGTATGGACATAAACGGACAGGATTGTGTTTCCATCTTTCGGGGAGTTGGGAATATATCAGCACAGTTTGGGGAATGTTGCAGAGACCGCTGCAGAAGCATGATTACTTCCTGTCTTGCCTCTGCTATGAGTGTGTGCGCGTGTGTGTGCGTGTGTGTGTGCGCGCGCAGATGCATTAATGCACATCTGTGTTGCCTCTGCCCAAAGAGAGAAGCACGCAGCCGACGTCGCCTTCTCACGGCCACGTAGGGCTTCCCCCTCTTTCGCTCGTGATTACGGGAAAATCCTGCAACTGAGCTTCGTCAGGATTGTGCACACTTAGCGGAATTCAGCAGGGTTACAAGGAAATAAATTTTAAAAATCCCACTGGTTATTTATTTTGTCTTTGGGTAGTTTACAGTAACTCTCACTGTTTGATGAAGTCATATTTATTGGAAGTCTGGCAGGCCATGTCTGAAGCTGTTATTGTAAGGCTACATCTTTTTTTTATAATACATATTTGATGTACAGAATGTCCACATAAAAAGCAATTTGCAGGCCATCGAATGAAAGTCAAAATAACAGGTGGCGCTAGAATCAGCTGTTCTTTTCTACATTCTCTTCATTTTGTAACAATAATGGCACATTCAATAAAAATAAAAAAAAACATTTTGTGATATAATAATTCCCAAAGATCATAACTTTTTATTTTATTATTTACGTATTATTTATCTTACATTCGGGTGCCTTTAGTTTTTTATTTAAAAAATGTAGTTACACTAAGTTGAAATAATTTTTCATTTTTTTTTTGTTATCAACGCAAACTAACAATAATGATAAAGTGCGTAAAACAAATTTGGACATCGTGCATTTAAAGTGAAGTGGAATCACTTAAGTATACCTCAAGGTTTTTTTTTGTTATTGTTGTTATTATTGTGTTATATGATTGTATTTCAGTTATTTTAGTAATTTTAACCTACTAAAATCATTCAGTGCCAAGGGCATTCTTCAATCTTTGGGATTGAATGAGTTAATCAATCAATATTTATTAAATTTATTTACTGCCAAGGACATATTTGTCTTTTCAGTCGAGCCATTAAATCCCAGGAACTTATTTATATATTTTTTCAATATTTTTCAAACATTAGGGTAAAAGAGAGTCTGAAAATGTCTGGCACTGAATGAGCCAAATATATTTTTTAAATTATGTTTCCCTTTTTTAAATAAATAAAATAAAATTTGAATAATTTGAATAGAAGATGAAAAAAAAACCAACTAATTTCAAATAAAACTTAAATTAACCTGAAATATTTTTCAAATGTAATGATTCATTTTTCCCTTTTTTAAATGGTGAAATAAAAATGAAATGAAATTTTAGTGTAATTACGCATCTAGTCCAAATTCTTTTTATCCCCCCTTTGTGTTATCGGCACAGATTAGCATAAATTTGTCATGTTTGACATGTGGATCCGTCTTGTCAAGTGGCAGCGTGAATCAAGCAACGGCGTTCACATCGGGGGGAGGAGGGTGGTGACACGGAGTCGTATGGCGTCGCCGCCATTTAAATGTATAGAATATAGAAAAGCCTCATCAGTCACGGGCCAGCACCCCCAAAAGAGATTGGCCTTGGTCACGGGCCCCCCAACTGCATATCGTATAATCACCTGCGTATAAGACGGGACGCGCTGACCTACAGTGGAGACCTCGTAAACGTCACAGTAATGAAGACGGGTTGAGTGGCTGTGAGGAGTCGCTTCCACACATTAGCTGACGCTTCCGTTCGAATCTCACAAACAGCACTTCTAATACTTGGTCAATTACATCCGAATGTTGTACAATGTTAAAGCATCGTTCACAAACTTTTTGGGTGTGGCGATCCCCTACAGAGAAGACATTTTCTGATGTAGTCCCTCATAATCTGAACGGTATTTAAGAATATTGGGCCCATCTGAGTTGGATTTCCTAAGGCCATGCTGCTTTGGATATTTGGCAGAATATAATTAACATTTAACTGTTTTGCAGTACTTTGTCCTTAGTATTTGTTTAACTTTACAACAGAGAGAAAATTGGCAAATTTTTGACATTTTTGCGGGGAGGGTGAGGTGATGTTTCAGTGTCATTGGCAGAGATGGACATTCCGTCCCAGGGACGGAACGGTGGACGGACGCCTATTTCGTGGACAGGGGATGCAACGGTTTTTTTTTAAAAGGACGGACTAAGCAAGGACCGAAGTGGGTTTTCGTCCGTCCTTCTAATTGCCCCTAACCGGGTCAATTAATGACTGACGTGTTGTGTTTGGTTCTTTTAAAGAGCAAGACCGGTTCTCTTCTGCGTTACCATGTAGCTGCCTTTATTAACTGCCTGCACAACACTTTTCATGTGGTTCCAAACGCTCATGCAAAAGCTGAAAATCTGCCATACAGAGAGACCAAACATTTTTACACAGTAGTTTAACCCCTTGGACATGCTTTAAACAAATTTAAATGTATTCCTTGGTGACTGTCACGTATGCCAAAAAAATGAAAGGCGTTTGGAAAACCTTTTCGTAGGTGGAGATGCTATCAACGCGCCAGTGTAGGTTACACTCCGATATGTTTGAATGTGATAATTTTTGTGAATATGGCTTTGAAAACGTATGGTTAACTGGTGAAAAAATAGATAAATGTTAAAAAATGGGTCATATTGACCCGCAGCATAACAGGAGGGATGATGCAAAACGCTTAAGCAGAGGAGAAGGCAACCTTTGTGACCTCAACTATTGCACTGCTGTCCTCTCACTTAGCACGCCGAATGGCATGGAAAATGTTAGCTTTCTCCTCCGTGAATGGATGTTGCAGTCATTGCGTGCCGCGTCTCCAATATTTTCCCACAGTTCGACGGGGCAGACGAGGCACTCTGAAGGATCTCTTTCACTACGCTCGCGCTCAAGCGTGAGTTCAACAAAATAAGTAAATACACGTTTTGCTGTCACACAAACCCCACTGACAAAGGTGTAAACAATCGAGCACTGTTTCCCTCAATGAAGTCAACCGCTGATGTAATGCAGCACAGTAAAGAAGAAACCAAACATACATAGTGACATGCTAAGCTAACGTAGCGGCCTACGTCTCTGTATTTAGAAAAATAATCAAATTTAGAATGTAAAAGAATTCAGAAAAGAATAGCCCCCTTCTGTCAGTTTCACAGATCGATATGAAAGTAAGTCAATCATTGGTCTATCACAACGGGATTTACAAAAAATTTTTGAGGACCATGCATGAAACTGAACATTTTGTCAGCCATTTTGGCTTAATGTGGTTATTTTTGGATGAATTCCAGATTTAGTGCTTTGGCAAGGTCCTCCCAGGAAATTTGCCAAAATGAGGCTCAATTGTAAGGGCGCGAGACGGATGGTTAACGCTAAAACGTGACGCTTTCTTGCATAGACATATAATGTGGGCATCATATGGTGTTAATTTTTGCACAACTCACCATGAAAACGTATCCTGGAAATTTAGGGAAAAATAGCTCCAATACTGCAGTCATACTATACTACAATAATATGGCTGGTTTCACCCATCATCATGAAAATGGGGGACATATCTACTGTACAAGACACTCTAAAAAGTCCCACGGACACATGGCCGAAATTGAACAGGTATTCAGCCATTTTGGAGTGAACTTGTCCAATTACTACTCAATCAGAAGCTAATGGGCTACGGCTGCAATGGTAAACTGTGATGCTTTTTTTGCGTATGCCAACAAATGTAGGCCAATTATGATGGGCATCCAGATAAGATGGTTTTGGGTCACTGCATTAACTGTAACGTTCTGAGTGAACCGTCACCCAGTCATTTTATCTTTAATGCTCGCAACATTAGCAGAAACTACCAGAAGACTCTTTCATGAATGCCAAAAAGATCGAGTAGACAGCCAATCCATGCCTGTTCTTATACTGTACCTAATCTAACAATTTCATGATTGGTTTTTATTTTTAGAATTAACCATGAAAAATTGGCATAGAAAGTTTGAAAAAGAAATACTCCTCGTAACAGATTTCATTGATCTCATGAAATACGGTGCACGTCTTTCATAATAAAATATATGAAAAGGTCTGAACGGGCCTTGGTCAAAACTGAACAGGAATCAAGTCAGCCATGTTGGTTTGAAGCTGCCATTTTGGACAAATTACCCAGTAGAAATTCCTCAAAGTGTACGATTCACCCAAAACCATTGCTTTAAACCTTTAAAACAATTTCCATAATACAGTATACACAATATGCTAGTTTTACATGGCTCTGATTTTTTTTTTTTTTTTTTTTTTACACAATTTTAATGTTTAATTATTTGTGAAGCAATGTTGTAAAATGTGTTGTAAAATGAACATAAACGTAACAAACGTAAATGGACCCACTGACTTGGACTCGAGACAAAATGCTGATTTATATTAAAGAGAGAATATTTTGAATTCAGTTGTTGTGCGATCATTTCCCGACTGCCGCTTTTGTTGATGCTCAAGTCGCTTTTAAGTTGTCTTGTTCAGTAAATGTGCTTTTAACATCAACGTGCTTTCAAGTCAGTGCAGCAACGAGGCTGGTGTTTCTCAGGGAAAAATAGCACTCGTGGGCCTGGAAGCGTGAGCTGGCTCTCACTGAGTCAGCCGACTCACACAAACTGTCACTCCCACGCAGGCCGACATCGCTTTGGACCGTCCAGAAACTTTGATGCGGCTTGTTTTCATGTCACCTCGCTCTTATCGCGCTCACATTTAATTGGCTTCGATCTCGCTTTGTGCTGTCGCCTCAAATTTATGTGAGGCTCATGTTTGAAAAGAATTTGAATGTTTTATAGTTTCAGTCGCTTAAATCTTTCGTGGTTTCTGAATTACATTTGCGGTCAATCTGCTGCCAAGTAGACCGTACTGTATATTGATGCTATCGCTGTTTTTAATGTGTCTCTGTAATTTTCCTAATGCTTTTTACATGACACGTCAAATACTTTTACAGATTCATATTTTTTAAAAGGTTATAATTCATAATTGAAAGTCATAATTGAAATATCAGTTGTATTTATTTTAAACACTGTCCATGCAACTTTTTCAAATATTTTTTGTTATTCTAAATCATTTATGTTTACATGATTACAATTTATTTTGTTTGTTTGTTAGTTTGACCCTTGTGAGGTTAATAATAAAACACACATAAACATTTGGACATAGAAATACATATTTGCTGATAAAATATACATAAACATTTGGAATTTTTAATGGAATTTTTAGTTTATTTTCTCATTGCACTCCACATTCTGGTGCTCATTCCATGGCGTGCTGCAGTCCTGGCGACATTGAGTGGTGTGATAATGTCCAGAGGCTGCTTGGCCGGCGTCGACTCTGACATTTATGGTCCTATACCTCTTCATTAACACCACCTAACCAGCCTGCACGCCGCCGCCCTCTGATTCCCCGTGTGTAGGATGAATTGGTGTGTGTGTGTCAAAGGAGTGAGAAAGTGTTTTCATATGAGCGAGAGTGTGTATTTATCCACGCGGTAGCTGATATGAAGTGATAAATATCTTTTAGGTGTATTCGAGTTGACTGTATCTATTAACTGTGTATTCCAGGCTGTCGAGTCTCAAATCCAAAGTTTCGGGCAGACCCCCTGCCAGCTGCTCATCGAGCCACACACACCCCGAAGCTCGGCTATGCAAGTGGTAAGTGCTTCTTGACAGTTTTTAAAGCTTTATTTCATAAAATAGTACGGTACATGTATAGGTACTTATATATTGTTTGTTTTTTGCTGTAGTGTATTGATATCTCTTGGAATCTTTATTCTGCTTCAACATGCTGAAAAACTGACAAATTTTTGCAAATGTGTGTATCCTGGGGGAAAATGTATGGCACAAACACGGCACCCCAATCCTCACACATTAACGTGCCCTGGAATTTTAGAGAAAAAAAAAAGCCCCCAACAACAGTTTCACTGATTGTCATTACATTTGAATTGAATTGGTTGAATATCTTTCATAACTGGATGTTTGAAAAAGTCTCAAGGACCCATGCCTGAAACTGAACATGGAGTCAGTAATTTTGGCCTGAAGTAGCCATTTTGGGGGATGAATTTCAACAAAACTAGCCTGGAAAGTGAAATATGTTTTTTTTTTTTTAATTAGCCCCTGACACCAATTTCACCAATCAACATGAAATTTGGTTTATATGTCTATCATAACAATACACAAAAAAGTCTTGGACCCAAGCCGAAACTGAAGAGGAACTTGGCCATTGTGGTCTGAAGCAGCCATTTGGGGGTAAATTCCATGAAAAAGGGAGCATGGAAAGTTAGATAACATTAACCCCGAAATCAGTGTCACTGATCGATATGAAATTTGGTGGACATAACTACCATAACAGGACCCATGAAAAAGTCTATCGAAGTCAGCCATTGTTATGAAAATATACTGATAATGTATATTATTCTCATTGTTTATACTGGTCAGGTGGTCCATGCTTGGTTTATTGAAACTAAGAAATGAGCTGTGCGCAAAAAAGTAAAATTTTGTGACAGGTATTTTTTAGTCATATGCCTCTTACATAAAAATAATTGTAGCACTTTTCAAAACATATTTTTAGTATGGATTTATAGCAATTTTAATTAGGCCATATGTGTACCAGTACATATTATCGTATGTTAACGTACGTAAACACGGTAGAATTCGATTCAAACGCGGGAAAGCACTCATAGTATGTCAAAATGATGATGAAGTGGACATTTGTGTTTTTTAATGGCCTTTCCAAAGAAGAGATTTTTTTCCCACCTTCCCAATTTCCCACCGCCCGAGTTGGAACACATCAGCAAAAAAGCGTGAAGTGCAACCGCTTTTTAAGGGCCAAAAGTGAGGCCGCCTGCGATGGGACCCAAAGCCCCGAGAGTCCTTATTAGCGTGGTGTCCCTGTGGTGCTGACAGCTGCCCGCGGACCACCACAAACACATGCACACACGCGCACACACACACACGTCACACTCAGCGCTTCACATAAGAGCTAATTCAAAAGAGATGTTTGCAAAGTCAAGATTCTTTACCTTCCTTCTTCTTTTAACTTCCTCCATTTGAGTGTGTTTTAAAGAGTGTCGGCATGTGAGTAAGTGCTAATGGTACTGTCGGTGTGTCTGGTTAGCTGTCACACACGCACACACGCACACATTAACGCCTACACACAAAGTGGATTTACTTATCTCTTTGATGTTAAACACGAATCGGAGTCCTCTTTACATGCAAGGGAGCTAAATAGCTGCTTCATGATTCATGTGGATGAAAAACAACAATAAGAATTAAAGCAGCATAGGCCATATCACGTCCTTATTCATGGTAAATCCTTGAAATGATCGCCACACTACGTAGGGAACAAAATCTTAACAACTAGGATGTTGTCAAAGTACAAGCCCTAGAATTTGTCCAAAATTCCTCCTTCAAACCAAAATGGCCAACTTCCTCTTTGATTTTGGGTGTTGGTCCTTGAGAGTGATTTTATTGCAATAAAGTTCTATAGTATTCTATATTTGTGCTATTTGTACTACTAACTTACTGTATAATGTTAACGTATCTTGTGTTTGCTGTTTTTACTACTATTTTGTTTTGTTTAACTATTTTGCTATCTTTACTATAAGTTTACGTGCGGCCCTAGTGAGGATAAGCAGTTCAGAGTGTGAATGAATGAATACTATTATTAGTTTTGCTATTTTTACTATTTTTTCTTTTTTCCCCCCACTAATCTTCACTGCCAGTGTTGGTATCTTTACATCTTCACTACTTCTTTGCTATTTTGTCATTACTTTTTTTTTCTTTTGACTACTTTTCTGCTACTGTATTTTTACTATATATTTTTTTTACTAGTACTGCTATTTCTACACTGTAAAAAAAGTTGGGTTAGCTCAAAATTTCAAGGCAACAAACATGGATAAAATTTTATGTTGGGATATTCAACAAAATGTTTTAAGTTTTGCTGTTGTGACAACTGTCTTTCCCGCATTTCACAACAACAAAAATAAGAGTTTACAGAAGTAATTCTCCCTTGTATTTTTCCCTCAAGTTACAGATATAAGTAAAAACAACTCAGCAAATTGTTTTGGAGAAAACAACTTGCTTGCTTTGTTGTGCTAACTAACATTGTTGCCATATATTCATATTCTGGTTGAACTATTTTCTTGGCCAAATAAAAGCTGTCTCCTCTCAGAATGTACAAGTCAATGTTTCAAGTCTCCTGTCCTAACGCTCTTTCACCTTCTCTTTTTCCCCATTCAAACCATGTTTCCCACTTTCCATCCTCATCATATCCGCATGTCGCCACCATCCCTCGTTTTTGTCGGGGGTGGGTGGGGGGCACACCTGAACAGTATCTTCTCCTGCAGACGCCGCTGATGTTCACGGAGCAGATGCAGCAGGACGTCATCATGGTGCTCAAGTTCCCATCCAACTCGCCCGTGAGCCACGTGGCCGCCAACACGCAGCCAGGCCTGGCGGCGCCCGCCATCATCACAGTCACCGCCAGCCGCGTCTTCGCCGTCAACAAGTGGCACGGCCTATCAGGTTGGACGCCATTCCATTGTGTGAATGTGTTATCATTGTTTTGAGAGTCTCTTTTTTTTTAATTTTACTTTATTAACTTTTTCAACTCACATTTGCTTTGCCATTGTGTGTCAAATAGTCATTGTATTTGTATTTCATATAAGAAAGTAAGACAACATAAATGAATTGTAATTAGTATTAAAAAAAACGTATTTAGAGCAATTTATTTACGAATTATAGTATTTATTTGTATTTACATCTTTGCGGCTGTATTTCGCAGTAATTTAGGTATTTTTGATTTCATCACCATCAACACAATGTTTACTATTTTTACTATATTTTTGCTATTTGAACTCAACTTATTTTACTTTACTTATTTTACTGCTATTTTGAGATTGATACTATTTTGGATATTTTACTGATCTTTTTGTTGTTTAAACTAATTTGGGCTATTTTTTGCTCTTTTCATTTTTTGTTATGCTTACCACAAATTTTGCTATCTTTCCTCCTATTTATGGTCTTAACTCATGTTTTTATTTTTGTCAGGCTAATAGTTCACGTCACTAAGTCCGTCTTTGAAATATTTCTGCAGTCAAACAAGATTTTTGATTGAGTTTCTATTTTTTTTCCTTGTTGTCTGTATTGATTACTGCTAAGACTTTGTTGAATTGTTATTTTCCCGCCGTCGTCGTTCCTAAAATATGTGACCACAGAATAATTTTTGTACATCCCTGGTTCATCTTGTACTGGTCTAATGGAGGACGGCCTTTGATTTAGCCGACAGTTGACTGTGTTGCTGTGCGCATTTGGATCAAATGTGACACTCCTAGCAGCCTTCATTTGGCCAAACGTCCACCTCCATACATCAACTGAGACTGATTCATTCTTGGTCCATCCCACACTGTGAGAGGAATATCATATTTGATATTCCTAAATTTGTGAGCATGAAGGCTGATCAAATGGAGTCAAGCGGCCCATTCGGCAAGACTGCTGACATCTAACTGGCTTAATTAGTAATGTGTACATATTTCGGGGGGTTATTGTGTCAAATAGTGATTCATTACCAAGGAGTATTAAAGCAACACTTAAAATGGAAAAGTAAACACAAAATGATTAACGTTGTAATCCTATCAGATTAGTTTGAATATAACAAGAGGAAAAAGTATGATCTATACTGGATGTATGCAATTATTGACTTTACCTCCAAGATTTGCCACCGTTTTATTGAACATTTACAGTACAACTTTTTTTCTCAAACGTATGACTCCAAAATTATATGACTATTCCCAAAAAATATACAACACCAAGATTCCACAAGATAGAGCCTGATTAACAATTGTATTGCTTTGGCCTGAGCACAAAAACAGTGAATGGATGGGATTTTCAGTGAATATCAGAGGATAGCTTCCAAGAGCAATCTGTAAATGTGCTACTTTGTGAATACCGACCCACAACCGTAGGAGGGGAGTTGGGGGGGCGGTCACTTTGACTTTTTCTCTCTTAAGTTATGACTTCAAAATGTATATAATATACAACATTTTTTTTTGTAATGAATACACACACCGGCTTTCTCAATGTAGACTTTGGTCTTTGCAGCTTTTGGACATCATGAATGTGTGACTGTAGATGTGTGTGGGGGTGTGGCGAGTGACCCATTGACTGTGGCTATAATGAAGTCTAATCCAGCCATCCACCTGGTGACATTTCAATAATAATCTCATGTGTCTTGTTTCTCTTTCAGGTCACCCGAGCTCGACAGTGCAGCAGCAGGAGCAGCAGTACCAACTTCCTGTAGAGATCGACCCTCTCATCGGTATGCTTTTTCTTTTTTTTCTTTTTTTTTTAAGAGCCAACGCCACAAAAGCTCATACGTGCATGAAATGATTTTCCTGACCGTAGACGCTCATCTTCCCGTGATATAGGCCCTGGTCTTGTGCGCTGCCATTTGCATGCAAATTGGAATGCAATGAGCTGTGGCCTAGGCCCGGCATTTCATCATCAAGCACCCCTCAACCCCCCACCCTACCACCACCATCCTTCTTCCTTTTCCATAAAGATCCCCCCTCCCTTCCAATGCATCCTCTTTGCTTTAATTTGAGCGCCGGGAAAAGGACGCGTGTCAGCCGCAATGAATACGAATGTGGTAATAATGCGTGATTGAGAACGCGCCGACGACGGGCTGTCAGGACAAATATGGTCACCTCTCATCCTTCACGACTTGTTGATGATGATGATGCGGTGGAGGAGGAGGAGGAGGAATGTTGGAAGTGGGCTCCACTCACGTGTGAGAGACCTCACCACACTTGCATTGTGGACACGCATCAGTCACTTTATTAGGGACACCTTCACCGTTTCTTGAGCTGCATTTAAATTCATGTCTTCACTTTTGATTGACGGTATCCGAAAGGCTGCTCATTTAATAGTGTAGTGAACCCCAGTTTACCTCATGGGATAAGTTCCAGACCCACCCGCAAACGTAACATGTATAGAAAATAGCATACAGTATTGATAAGTGCTATGTGCTTTGAATTCCCCATGAGGGCGGTTGTTATGTTGAACAAGAATTAAGTGTCCTCAGTACAGTGGCCGCATAACTCCACACTACGTGTAGAATGTCTTCAGTCAGTTTCAGATTTGTATCAAGACTACGCTCATACTAGGGGGTAACCAACACGAAAGACAGAGAGACAGAGTTGAGGTTGATTGTTGTGGTGAACATGCAAAGATACTATACCGTATTCTCTGGACTATAAGACGCACCATTATATAAGCTGCAGCCACTCAGTTTTTAAGAAAATAATGAAAAAACGATATATAAGCCACAACAGGTTATAAGCCGCACCTATCTATGTTGAAAAATGTGATATTTACTGCATTTACAGAACGATTTTGAACTGTAAATGTACATGTACCAGAACAGATTATATCCTAACAGTGCCTTTTAGCACAGCAGCAACTTTGCTCATTAAAACGGAACAGAACCAGGAGAAAATAAACATTTATTTATCTTCATTTCTCCTGTGTTTGAAATCACAAGTTATTTTACTCATCTTCGCTTTGTTTTGTTGTTGTTTTCTTCTATGTTGGAAAATTTTATATTTACTGCATTTACAGAACAATTGTATTGTATGTTCTATCTGCAAAAGAAAATGTATTGTATTCTTTTTTGCGTTGATTTTTTTTTTTTTTTAGTTTTGATTCTAATTCCGGTTGGCGGTGGAAGAAAAATAAGCCGCATGGTTCAAAGCCTAGGAATAAAGTAGCGGCTTATAGTCCGGAAAATATGGTAGTTAGATACTACAGCTAGGTACGTCGATAGATAAATAGATGGATAGAAACAAAAAAAACATAGAGCAGTCAAGCAATTGTGAATCTGAGAGATGGATTGAGATCAATGAAGGATCAAAACTATGTAACAAATTGAGTATGCAGCCATCTACCAGCTTGCGTTTCCACTTACGGTGCGAGTGCATCCACTGAGCCGATCTTGTGCTTATCAGCAATATATTTACACTTGGCGCATTCCGAAAAGCAGTGCTGGGAATCCTGGGAAATGTCAAGCGCGTGGTGCAGGTGCCGCTGGCCTTTCTCACTTTTTGGAGGCACTCCTCTTGACACCTGTTCTCTCGCCTTTTTGACACCCCCACATTCCAAATGGACTCATCCGTCACATAAAATAAACCCAATGATTCCTCTTAAGGATGAGAGTGTGTCAGCAAAGCGCGCTTTCTCACCAGCGATCCTCCGTCCAGACTGCCGGGAGGTGAAGTCTACGTCGTTACTCAGCCTCTCAAGGCCCGTAAACACAACCGTCAGTGTGTTGAATGTTTTCTTTCTTTAATCGCCGTGGCAACAAAATAGAATGCAACCATGTCGGAATGTGACCCTCACTCGTGTACTGTATTTCTTGTACTTTTATTGCTGAGATTATCAGACTGTCATCTTTGTTTATTACGCCTGAAGCACTAAATATCAGATTTAACTGGATTAACTAAAGACCAAAATCAGAAAGAAAGCTAATCTCAGGAGGTAAATACTCCGAATGTACAGGAGCCATGGGTCGAATGGGAGACAATGGCCAGGGCGAAAAGCAGATGATCAGTAAGAAAGCCAATGAAACTGAGGTAAAGATGCAGTATATACGCGAGCCAACAGGTGGAGCTAAGAGCTAGAGATCCAGTAAAAATCCAAAAGACAAGGCCAGTACAAAAGCTAATGAGCTACGTCCTAACAAAACCGTATGTAAAGGAGTCAAGGGAAGGGAAAGGGATATGGTGTGGAACTATAAAACTGTTTTTTGAATTATAAATCACATTTTTTCTCATAGTTTGGCTGGTCCTGCGACTTGTACTCAGGTGCTATTTGTATATATTAAAATGCGAACTAGGACTGGTACCCAAAATCCTCATTTTCTAATCATGTTGACGACAGGGAATGAGTTCCTGTTGGATTCAACACTTGTGCTTCTAACTAAGGAAACGTTTTTCTTTGTGGTTTAAAATGGCTTACCTTATCTAGACTCCCGTGTCATAGAATCCAGGACAGTTATTGCGTCTTTCGGGGTTGTAAATGATAACTCCTTGTTGTGGCGGATGTCGCTTGCTGAACTTGCATGCTAGCTGCAGAGACAGTCCCTTAATTTGTTGCCGTGAAAAGCCATTTCTTCTTCTACGTTCTTTTGGCATTGGCACATTCTGAAGTGGAGTGAGTGCGTCCGAAAAAGTTTAACATAGGTGGAAGCGAAAATTTTAAATCCAGCCGTAACTCGTTCGCTGCCATCAACATAATTAGGGAAGTTGGGAATTTTGGGTGCGAGTCCAAGCTCTACTGCTCTTAAGTTTCCCCAAAAATGTGACTTGTACTCCGGATCGACTTGTATACATTTTTTTTTCTTCTTCGTGATTTATAGTCTGAAAAATACTTTAGTCAAGTCAAGTCAAATGTATTTATATAGCCCTTAATCACAGGAAAGTCTCGAAGGGCTTCACATATACACCAGATCATAATTAGTCTTTATGGTTCCTGTGAAGAAGAGAATTATTGGTGTTGCACTTTCCTAAAAAGAAGATATTTAACTGTTTATAAAGTATTTAAAATTTGGGGGGGATTTTGTCGCATATGATTTTGAATTATTTGATCATATTTCACTTTATTGTACAATTTACTTCAAGCAGTTTGCATTTTAAATCTTACATATTGTGTTCATGTCTACACCAAAGAAAAGCACTAGTATGTATCACAATTAAATGAATTCCAGACAGCCTCAAAATACTGTGGAATCTTGATTTAACGTACCCGAAACCAACGGATCCCTGATTCAACAGTCCAGGTCACTCAAAACGCCACTTTGTACAGTACCTTTCAAAGTCTCATTGTTCAGAATTGGATGCAACTGGACACGATTCAACGGCGCTGTGTTGCCATCAACAGACAGCGACTGGTCACGTGTGTCTAGCTTGCGCTGCTCTGTTATCATAAATAAACAGACATATAGTAGACTAGAGCAGGCTAAAAAAAAGTCATCGTGACGGCCATGTTAGCAGGGGAGAGAGACTACCATCTAATCTGATGGAGTATAGACGTTATCTTAAACTCGCTGTAGGAACGCAACTCAAAAGGAGTGTCAATTTTTGACTGTATTGAGTCCTTTTAGGCCATAAAAAGAAGTACTTTGATGTCACGGACAGTCTGGTCTGACAGACGACACCTTCCCGTAATTAATCCCTTAAATCGAGGATGTTTTTTACATTCAATTTAGCATCAACAAGAGAATAGCATTTTCTTAGTTATTGTTCCAATTTTGACATGTTTTGCGTCCCCTCTCTCCTCAGCCAGCAACATGGGCAGCCACCGGCGGCAAATCTCGGACCTCCTGGACCAGAGCATCCAGATCAGCTCGCAGTGTTTCATCGTGACGGCCGACAATCGCTTCATCCTGCTCTGCGGATTCTGGGATAAGAGTTTCCGGATCTACTCCACGGACACGGGTAGACTAACCTAAACTTGACGTAGGCTGTCATGGCACCCCATGAAGGAGTTTAGTTTTAATTTACTCGGGGGGGAAAAAGACGTGCAACGTTGCAAGGTTAGCAACTGAAATGTAAGAGACGCGGACAGCTGCGACTTAAAGCGTCGTCTGTTACTACAGAACCCACAAAGGACATGAGTGATGCTAACTTGCTACCCAATAGATGGTTAGCTTTATATTGGTCATGCATTTAATTGAGAAGATAATAAGTAATAGTTGCTTATATCACATAAGCCTGTCATTTAAACAGGGGTGTGAAGACTTTTAAGACTGTATGTAACCTAGTCCTACCTGTGATGGGACTATATCTGAATGATTTATCATCGACAGACAGCTCTCTGTTTGTGTTTTGCCTGTGATCTTCCGCGGAGCCGATCCTTTCTTTTTCCCATTAAGCCAAACGTCAGCCCTGAACGCAGGATGCAAATTGCGTCTTGATTAGCGTGAAATTCGCTGAACCCAATCATGCTGCAAAAGGGCACAAGCAGAACAGCTAGAAAAGGAAAAAGGTGCCGTCATGGCCTTTACTCTAGCACCATCCTCAGGACACACCCCACAGCACAGCACCATTTCTTTGCCTAAATGGGATACTTTGGCTTGTGAATGATGGATGAGCCACGATTGGTTGTTAGCCGTGACCTTGACACATGATGTCAACTTCTGTTGATAGCAAGTGGAAACAAAATGTGTTTGAACAATAATGAAGTTATCAAATACATTATAGGCAAAATATTAACTTTTTGCTGCTGAAAATGGCAAACTTAGTCAACTATCCCTCTAAGTATTGGTGGCTGATATCGGCAACCCTCCATGAGTACACGCTACCTATAAATAAGGCCTGTATCAGCCCGATACCGATACCTGGTATTGGTAATCGCCCATCCCTTGTTTGTTTTCTAATATTTTGACGACCTCATTTTCTTAAATGAGGTCATTTTTCATTCTTGTGCATGTAGTGCATTCTACCGAGTGTTGTTCCTAATATTTTGTCTCCCATTCGTTCCAGCCAATACAGCCATCAGGGAGTAGGTCAGGGGTCTTAAATGAAACTGTCCCGGGCTTCATCTCCACGCAGCTCTTTGCTCTATTCTTCTCCTTCGTCTTTTTTGCACTTACAATCCTCCACCGAGCGCCTCGGAATCAATTTCACCAGGCCATGCACCGCCTCCCCGCATGTTTAATAGAGGTGCTGTGCGTGTGTGTGTGTGTGTGTGCGTGTGTGTGTGTGTAAGGATGGCTCTATTGTGTCTCTGCCACAGGGGTGTACAAGTGGAACACAGTTTAATCGCACACGCTCAACAGCTGCCGCCAAAGGGGTGTCCCCCCCCCCCCCCACCCCGGTGTTCCACAACAGGAGGGTTAACAATTGCACAGAGCTGATTGCTACATGTTGTCTCACACATCCAATCTAGCGTGTGTGCGTGTGTGTGTGTGATGTGTGAGTGCGTGCGTGAGTGTGTGGATGAGGAAAAAGTGATTGTTGTCACAGACTGTGAGAGCGTGTATTACTGAGGGTGAGATTGTGTGAGTGCGTCCGCGCGTATGTGAGAGAGCATTTGTGTATCAGCACTTTTTTTGAGTAGGTGAGTGTCAGATAGAGAGAGTGTGTGTGTGTGTCTGGGTATTTGAGTGACTGAGGCTGTAAATTGCGTGAGAGTGTGCGTGTCGTGAGAGTGCGTGATCATGTGTGTGTGGTTGTGAGAGAGCGTGCGTATAGGTGATTGAGTGTATGTGCGTAAATGTGAGCGCGTGCGCGCATTCAATAGCCTCACGTCCGTGTGTTTATCAAGACGTCAAACACTTTACGTGGTTGGTTTCGAGGCCGCCTTCTTTAATAACACTCATCTTTTCATGCTGATACAACTCAATTAGGCGGGCGTTTTTATTTTTTTTTGGAGGGGCGCAAATGTCAAGCGGGAGTTTGACGGGCCGAGGTCGTTCCTAATGAGGATTAGACGGCGGAGCCGCGGTCGATCGAGGAGGTAAAATCTGACAGCAATTAGCCCCTCGCACACACGGACGTGGACGCGCGACAAATATTTATTCTCGCACAAGTCGGAGCGGTCGTGTTGATCTTGCAGAACGAGCAGACAGACGATGACAAAGTGCAAACACAGCCGCCGTGACGTCCCACTATTATCTCATCATTCGCTGCCTTGGATTACACTCAAGTGGCATAACATTAGGTACACCTCTCATTCTGTCGCTGTAAAGATAATAACGCTCACTTGTGAGTGACACACCTGAGATATATTTTTCAGGTTCACATTTTTCAGATGTGCCAAATGAAGTGGCCGCTTCAATTTCCCCCCATTAAAAATCATGCAAATGAAAATAATCTGTTCCAGGGTCAATCGTAGAAACATGTTTTAATAATCTTAATTGCCATCAAATTTTAAAATTGAGAGAACTGCTGTTTGATGAAAACAAATAAAATCATAAAACTAAAATAAGGGAAAACCACCACGGCCATAGTCATCTTCTTAACAAGCGTCAGTTTGGCAGCTAGTGAACAATCCTTCAAAAGAGAAAAGCTAAATGCTCCCTTCAAGGCTTTTATTTCCACTCACAGTTGAGGTTTACTGAAAAACTAAACATAAAACAAAGAAAATGGCACATTATGCATGTTACCATATCAGATTAACGTCCTTGCTTGACAGTCTGCTATCTCAAGGCTCACACACAATGCAAAAATGCTATAGACGGACTGTCAAAAGTAGCATCAATGGAACGCTAATTATCAACATTGAAAAATGTTGTATTTGAACACAAGCAGTAGCAGCGCATGCAGACAGAACATAACAATACTCACAGGCATAGATTCTTTATCCTTTGCCAAGACGCACACATCAAACACAATGCCCATTGAATTGATTAGATTAGACCAGATTAGATTTGACTAGGTCAACTTTATTGTTTATTATGTGGAGAAATTTGCATTGTGCAGAATCCAAACAAACTACTTTTTGCAGAGTTCGTACAGGTGCTTGAAAAATCCTCACATTAATATGGAACAGCTTTGTTAATAAATGAGTGAAATTGACATTTTGAGGGTGCATGTATTTATATCACGTGACATTTATATCACAGTTTACAAGGAGAAATAAAGTGTGAATCAATCCGTGCTGTTTGATGTCATTGAATGCTGTAAGTAAGAAAAAAAAAAAAGAAATTTGATAAAACAACACAAATGGAGACATGTTTATAAACACCAATGCAAAAACCAATTGAGTAGTCAGTTGACAGAAACTGCCTCATTTTCCATGCCCCATTCAGTTACTGATAACAGCTGGTTAATGTTAGGCTTAGGTTTTAGCAGATTTTCTATATTTTTGCTACGGACAACATTTGGTGACCTCAAACAAAAAGGCTCTGGTTTGATTCACATTTGTTCTCGCCTTTTGTACGGTACTGGAAAAACTGGAAAATTGATCTTGAATGTCCTTCATGGAAAAAGGTGTGTGAACTCTGTGTCCGTAGATGCTTAGCTTGGTTTTGTGTTTTCGTCCGCAGGCAAGCTGACTCAGATCGTGTTTGGTCACCGCGACGTGGTGACGTGTCTGGCCCGGTCCGAGTCGTACATCGGGGGCGACTGCTACGTGCTGTCGGGCTCGCGCGACGCCACCCTGCTGCTGTGGTACTGGAACGGCAAGCTCAGCAGCATCGGCGAGAGCCCTGCCAGTAGGTGGACAACACACACATGCGCCGTTTACAGGAGACTGGGGGGATTATTCGCTTGGAAGTGCTGTTTTGACATGATGCTAGCAACCAAGTGCTGGGCTTCACAATGAAAACGATACTTCGGTCGACCCACGCGTACGCGCGGTTTGGCACCCACGGGGTTGCAGATTTTCTTTTGTTTTTCAAAATTTTTTGGGGAGGGTTTTTTCTATTTTTTTGTGTGTGTTCAAAACATTAAATGTTCTTGGCTTTTTTTAGGGAAGAATTTTTTGGCCCCCAAAAAATTGACTTCATGAATGAATTTAATCTTTTAATATTGTCTAGTTTAAAAAATATATATTTGCGTTGGGGTTGCAAGTTTATATTCATAACACTCTATGTTGACTTCATTTTTTTATGCATTACTGATATTTTTCTCCTTTTAGTATTACCGCTTAATTTTCATAATTATTTTTGTATTTATATTGTGAAAAAAAATATTTTTAGGACACTGCAAATGTTATTCTTCAAAAATGAAAAGTAAAAAAACAAACAACTGTTATCATTAACCTTTTTTCTCTTAATATTTTGACTTGATTTTTATGTGGTTACTACTTTTTGGGTTAAAAGAGTTTTTGTTCTCATAACATTCCAACTTTTTTTTCGCATCGAATTACAACTGTATTCTGCTAGCAGTATGGAAAATATGGTGAATGTTGCTTGAATGCCAAACTAGTTCATTACGCCACGAAAAGTCCACAATTAAGCCACTGCTGTGTATCCAATATAAAAACGCTTCTGGTGAAGCTCTGCCCCACATATTGAGTCCCGGTTGGACAGTTGTGATGTTGTGATTTACAGCTTTCTCTCCGTGAAGTAACAACTGGTTTCATGTGACTGAGGGGGCCTCCTGCACACAGATTGAGTTTCCGTAACGTATGTGTGCGTGTGGAGTGAAAGTGAAGGGCCACTTAGAGACGTTCAAAAACGTGACGTTCTGGTGGGGAATTGGGGGGTCGCCGGCCGGCACATGAAAGTTCAGTGCCGCCTGAGAATGGGTGGGGGTCATACGGTCGATAAAAGTGAAAAATGTCACTTTTGTGGAGGGGGGGGGGGGTCTTTTGGTCATGTGGTACATAACATGTGCTATATAACATGTGGTATTAGCCACCATCAAAGCATAGCTCACACATGAGTCAGTGGAGGCAAATTTGACAGACGAAAGCATCGTTAAGTGATGTGTTACAAACGCGCTTCATGATTACCACTCATTAACAGTGGAAGTAACATTGAATTTGGATTATGTAAACTTTATGTGATATATGATATATATAATATATATATATATAATATAATATAATATTGATATATGTGTGTTTATATATCTGTTTTATTCATATATACTGGTAGCTTTTTATGTTTCATTTTTTTTTACAGTTTCCTTATTTTTCATTATTACCACTCTATTATTTGTGTATACGTCTCATGTAGACACAACCCTGTTCAAATGGCAGGTTTTTGTGATATAAACAAAATAAGACCAAGATAGCTCATTTTAAAATTGTTTCCACTATTAACATACAACTCAATTGAAAACAAATTAGGGCTGTCAAAGTTAAAGCATTAACTATGGAGATTAAGTAACATTTTATAACGCACTAAAAAGATCAACTCAGTTAGCTCAGTTGTATGTACTTCCTGTGGCAGCTGACCTCTGCTCACTTTGCGACCAAACTCAGAGGAGAGTCACTGGCGCAAAGACGGACTTTTGCATAGTTTTACTATAAAAAGGTGCTTGACGGCTCATTGGAGAAATCCCAAATAATTTGCGCACGGTGCAAATTCCATTTCAAATACCATATTAGTTGTACGTCATCGTTGGTGTATCACAGAAAAAAGAATCTTATTCAAGAATCAAAGAAAGCTATTAAAACAGTCTTTGAATAGAAATATACTTTAATTTTTTTACATATTAATTCCAAGATTTTACTCAAGTAAATATCTGTTCCCAAGCTTTGTAAAAAAAATGGAATTGAAAAATACGATTAATCGCGATCAATTATGGAAAATGTTGCTATTTATTAGTTTAAATGTTTTAATCGCTTGACAGCACAAAAAAATATCTTTTTGAGAATACAAGAACATAGAGATAGGACATATTGAGGTTGCACAAGTGTGCACACCCTCTTAAAACTGTGAATTAACCAGTCACACTCAGTCATGTTAAAACAAAAAGTTAATTATTTGTAATTATATTGTTTTCCTGTTGACAAAAATACAAAACATACAACGTTCCTTTTGGAGTAAATTTCAAAATAACTCATTCAGTTTAATCCAATAATTATTCACAGTTATTACACAATTATTTGATAATAAATTCCCCTTTTTTTTCCCCAAATCCCTTTGATTAATAATTATCGTATATTTTAACAATACTGTACATTTGTTCCCGTTTCAAATAAAAATAGGGCTACTGTACTGGATCTGATCAGATTGTGTACCGAATATCATGTGTGTGCAGTGCGCGCGTGTCTCTGCCATTCAGCAGCAAGCAGACAAAGCCTTCCAAGCTGTCGCCACCACCATATGATGCTTCATAGCAACAGACCGCAATGAAAGACACACGCATGCTCACAATGCCTTTATTTCTCCTCCAAAAAGCTGAATTGCTCATGCAAATGCACACCAAGCTCTCTTGTGGTGCATCACACTTGGTTGCACATCACACTCACTTCATGATGTTGACAGCAAGGCTTCTGATTGGCTGAAGTGCAGCCTGCACTGATTCCACAGACAACGTCGCCATCGGCTGGTCACACTCAGAAATGACACTTGACTGTTCAGCATTTGTTGTATTTTATTTAGGGAAAAAAAAAAAAAAACTGTACAAATGTGGCAAAAGCTACTTTTTGTTTTTGTAACCGTTCAGGTCTTGGCACACTAAAAGTATCATATTGCACTTGACATTTGTTTGTACTCAATCTAAATATATGGCGTAAATAATTACAAATGTCAGTGAAGTTCAAACTTAGCGCAGAGGAAATGAGGTTTTCTTTGTTTCTGTTGTTTTTTTTGGGGCGGGGAGGTTCTTTCAGCTCGAGCCAAAATAAACGCGGATTAATGCGTCCTCCTTTTCATCTTTTGCTTCCAACATATGCTCTCGAACGGAAACATCTGCAGACAGCAAAATGGAAAGCATCAAAGAGATGACAACATTCCAAAATGACTGTAAATGACTTCATATTTGAATTACAATGCAAAAAATCTCAAATAAGGATTTGTTTTTAATTTGTTTTTTATATGCTAAATTTAGAAAAAGAAGAAATTTGATGATTTTTAAAAAATGCATTATTTAACTGTGTTCACTTTTATATTGTGTATTTGATTCATTATTTAATTTTGATTAGTCATTTTATTCAACTTGATTACTTTTCAAATGTATTTGTATCATTTGTAGTTATTTTGATGACAATTGTTGTATTGAATTTCTAAATGCGTCTAAATATTACGCCAATCATTACCTGCAGCAACAGGTGATATTAGGTGGTTACATCTTAATCTTCCTCTTCATTGTGTTTTTGTTGACAGAGCAGTCATTACACTTAATACTGCAACTGATTCGTCACTTTCTTGTCATTTGTTTTTTTAACTTTTAACAATTTGTCAATCTAACAATGAATGAAAACAGACAATTCCAGTTCAGCTGTATAATCATAATCAAAAACATAACAAAAATGAACTAAACTAATTACATTGACAGACTAAAAATAGGAAACTTTAAATATATGTCAATGTTTTTACATTTCTTATTGTTTACATCTCACAATCAATTTTAATCCAATAGCTTCCTTGTGATTGGTCGGTCTGCATTGTATTAGTTACATCCCTTCCTTCTCATTGGTCAGTCTTCATTCCATGCTGCCAATATTCAGATCCAGGATGGTCTTTGTCTTTCTTTGTTATTCTACCAGTCATTACGCATAAACAGAAAAGGTTCTGAATTAAAACTCGGAGACAGCTAACGGGGTCTCGTCTGACCACAAATCGCTCGATTGTTGTCTGAATTGTGACGTGTTTGTTTGTGTTTGTTTCCCCAGCGGGCATCACCACACCTCGAGCCATCCTGACGGGTCACGACTGCGAAGTGACGTGCTCCTGCGTCTGCGCCGAGTTGGGTCTGGTCATCAGCGGATGCAAAGGTCAGACGCTTTCCGCTATCGCAGCCTTACCCAAATTCCTTCTGAATTCCCCCTTCATGGTGTGCGCAGAGGGTCCGTGCCTGATCCATTCCATGAACGGGGACCTGCTGCGCACCCTGGAGGGCCCGGAGGGGTGCTCGCGGCCACGCCTCATCCAGGCGTCGGCCGAGGGCCACTGTGTCATCTACTACGACAAAGGACAATTTGGAGTCTTCAGTGTCAATGGGAAGCTCCTGGGACACATGCAGGTGGAAGACAGCATCAAGGTCAGTGAACACACCTCGTTCAGATTTCCACTTCGGAAAATAATCGAATAGCAATTTCTTTTTTTCTCTCAATATTGGGATTTCGATATAATACACGATTATTTTTCAAAGTACTCTTCCACAACAAACAAGTAATAAATAGATCTGTATTTAAAATAAACAATATCAGATTTATTATACATAAACGTTTGGACTTTTAGCATTGAAAAAATGATTTTTTTTGTGCACATTTGCAGCAATAAGACAAAGATAATGATGTTGAAATATTAATAAATTAAACATATTGCCCTATATGTTTTGATTATTCTCTGTTTGAAGTTAAATTAAAAAAAAAATAATAATAATATGCCGATTAAATTGACCAGCTGATTAATTGGCCTATCCCTAATTAAAACTACTCAAACAAGTACAATTTATCAAAAACATCACTTAAAGTGGAAATCAACCCAAACACATTTTTTTTCAAGAATATGTTCCCAGCAGGCCCACTAGTTGAAACACGGCATCCGGATTAATATTGTGTTTGTGGAATATGAGTTAAGCAGCAAAATCCACCCCTTTTTAGCCATTTCTATCGGGCAGCCATTTTGTCACTTCTGTCGACTGAATATGACATCACAACTGCTCAAGGCTCAGGTAACAACCAATCACGGCTCAGCTTCAGAAAACAGGTCAGCCGTGATTGGTCGTTGTGCGCAGTTGTGATGTCATCTTCAGTCGACAGAAGTGACAAAATGGCCGCCCCCTAGAAATGGTTGACTTCCGCTTCAAGTAAGTGTAACAAAATGAATGTAGCTTGTTACTACACACGTCTGTGTGTCGCCTCCTTTTATTGGTCAGTCACCGTGCAATACTACAGTAGTGAGGTCACTTCCTTTTCAATCGGTGTATGTACATGCTAGTCATTACATGCGATGCTATGTTAATTATGTCACTTCCTGAGGCCAGTGGGGGAGGGGGAGGGAGTGGGCGTCCATGTAAGGGGGCTTTAGCTGGAAGTCTCCCTGATTAAAGGCCCGGTCTGGAAAGGCCTCGGGGCCCTTTCACACAGAGAGGAAACGCTCCTTTTGATGGGCGCCGCTCGCATCGGGTAGGCGGCGCCCGTGTGATAGAACTTTCCACACTTGCCGTCGGGCTTGGACACCTACGCTATTAACTCCCGCTCCCCCTGCACCTCCGCCTAACGTCCCCAGACTTCCTCCCTCCTTGGCTAAAATGACACGAGATGGCAGCTACCGCCTTGGCCTGGCCCGACCTGTTGTTTCCGGTCTGGCCTGGGAAATGTAAATGTACGCCGCGCGTCTGTTTCCCATTAGGAAGCCTCTGGTGATTGTCGGGCCTTAAACATGCTCGGCGCGCACCGCTCTCGCTCACGCCACTGCAAACATGGCAGCTATGATATGCGATTGGGAGCGTACAAAGACAAGTCTGTACGTTTACAAGAGAGAAAATGGAATAATTACGTTACAAGACAGACTGGAAGCAGACGTGCACCCACAGAAGATCGACGCGGTCCATTCGAGGAGGCTTTTTCAAACTTTTTCAAGCTGTTTTCCTTTCCGTTTCCCGTCATAAAACGTCTAGTGGTGTAACGGGACACATATTTTTATTATTTGGTACAGCACAGGATTATAATAGTCTTGGATTTTTCATGATACGTACTTTTTATTTTTTGACTTTTGTCTTTTAAACTCTGTTAGTTTCAATTATATATATATACTGTCTGTGTATTTTTATATATATATATATATATATATATATATATATATATATATATATATATGGGATGTAACGATTTATCGAAAATCAATTTTATATCAATATAAATGCTTAAAATATGCATCGATGTAAAAAAAATAAAATAAAAAAATCGATTCGTAACGCCATGTTAACCATAGCCGCTAGCTCATGTCTCTGCTGTAAATAAACTGCATACGGGCTACCGTGCATTTCCTGTTGCGGTACGCCAACATATGGTAGCGTCTTTTACGGATTATGGAGGCATTAGTCAGCGAACATCAAGCAGCAATAGGACGTGCTGCCTCACGGTCGCTGTGACTACGCACCGCGTGTTGCGTTTAGGAATCGGAAATCTCAGCGCTCCAAGTTAGTCCACAAACCCTTAATGGCAACACCTAACAATAAAAGACATAACATTGACTTGTAAGAATGTACTAATTTAGATGGCTAAAGATTTTTTTTTTTTCCATTCCAAGTGCATACCACATTTTGAATGTGTAGATTAAATTATGCATACTAGAGAAGCAAAACAAAATGTTTTGGATTAAGATTAAATAAAAACCAATGAAAGTGTTTTGTTTAGTTTAGTTTAGTTTAGCACAGTGCTTTTCCCTAATTTTACTCATTTGATTTCACTCTCCTCAGCATTAATATGCTCAGGTTTTGTTTTAGGAACTCACTTGTTAAACTGTGACTTTCTTCACTTGTTGAACTTTCTATTTTATTGCAAAAATACGATTTATTCTTGTAAGATTGACTTTTATCCTCACAAAATGTCTTTTTCATAAAGACTTTAATTCTTGAAAATATCGGACCTCATTCTCATAACACGTCATTGTTTTCCTCTAAGATGTATGAATTTCTTTGTTTTTGTTTGACCAAAATAGGCATTTTTTTAAATTCCTTTTGCATTTAGGGGTACACCTGGTAGTTGTGTTTAATGGGCATGAGTATCATGAGGGGGTCCTTGGAAAATGTCTCCCCTGTGAGGGCGTCCATAGATCCAGAAAGTTTGAGAAGCCCTAGTTTCAACACCGGGACATTAACGGCACCGTAAATCTCAGCTGTTTTGCTCCCCTCGTTACCTGCGAGAAGTTGGAAAATTTGAATGCATGTTTCTTGTGGAGTCATACGAGCCGGCGAGGCCATCTTACTTCCCGCTGCGCGGCGGGACGTTTGCCTTGAGCGGTCGCTCGTCCGGAGGCAGATTTACGAGCGAGCGTCGGCGGGCTGCGCTTTCTGCTGGCGCGGCACCTCCTGCTGGGCGTCGGCAAGGTCGTGCACTCCAGAATACTTTCATAAAACCAGAAACCCGGTGTTGTAACTCCTCGAAGATTGCTCGTGTCAGAATATTGAACTCAAACCTAGGTAGGTCATTTTGGGTCCAAAATATGGAAAACGGACTTGTTTAAAATTAGTTGGGTCTTTGGACTTCCTGCCCGCCCATCAAGTTTGACTGTTTAATGATTTGAAGTTGACTTTATTTTTGTCAAACGCTAAAGAAGTCTTGTTTAAAAAAAAATTTTTTTTTAAATGCTTTTCACTAGGGATGTGCAAGTAATGATACCAGGTGTCGATATCTGGCTGATAATGGTCTCATTTCAAAGTATCTGGTACTCATGAAGGCTGCTGATACCAGCCAACGATACCCTAGGCAAAAAAAAAAAAAAAAAAAAAAAACATATTGGCTAAATCTTCCTCACCAGTAGTTGGCGCTAAACTGCGGTGGTTTGATACATTGCTAAATCATCTAGTGGTATCGATACTTGGAGTCAGTATCAGTGAGTGCTCAAGATTTAATACTCATGCTGATATCAGTCTGATAAATTGGAATTAAAAATAACTACTTTTCATATTAAAAATGATAACGCTTAAGCAGGGCTTGGACTGTTGTTGGATCCGCATATCCATATTTTCTACACATTCTGCGAAGAAACACCAACCATCCATCTTATACAGCGCAAAACACAAGATTTTTTTTTTTTTAATTTTTTGCTGAAAAAAAAAAAAAGACAAAACAGTCCAAACATAAGCAGAGCTGCGGTGTTGTTGGATGCACAAATGAAAGTTGTCTCCCTTCCCATTTTTGCCTGCTGAGTCATGCTGAAGCCACCTGCAAGGAAACAAATGCTGCATGTCGAGCGCTCTCGTTGATTTGTGTACTTCCCAGCCGTGCTGCGTTGCAGCGAGCAAGCGAAGCGGAGTAAATGTCAGACTCGCAGCGGGGGGGGGACGTCTTTGTAGCGGGTCTGGAGCAGCGGGCGGGCATGCGGGAACGCTACAAGTGACACGAGGGCGATGACTTCCACATTTTCTACATGTTGTATGACGCCTTACATCCTGCAACAAAGAAAAGTCATTTCCATGTTTTTTCTTATAAAAACCTACAAAACTGTGTTGCCAAAAACTCAAAATATTAAGTAGAGCAGAAATGTTGTTGAATGCACAGATTACTTTCAATTTTTCTTCTGTGGAGTCATGATTAAGCCACTTGCACAGAAGTGAAAGTTTTGTCGACTTGTGAGTACACAGTGTGAAAGTCATTACACAAATTATTTAAAAAAAAAAAAAAAAATCATTTTTTCACACACGTCATACTACTGTTAGATATAATTTCACTCCCCAAAGAGCCTAACTATGCATGCTAAGAATGACGAGGAGCCTCCGGTTTCCTCGGACATTTTCAATCACATCACTAAAACAACATTCTTGGGTCATTTTTACCCATTCGGCCAAAAATAAAATAACGTATGAATGCATTCTGTTTTTGTTTTTTTAACAGTAGTGTACAAAGGAACACCCGGTGAAATGTGAACTGGGGGTCTAGGGATGAACGACAAGAAAGAGGGTGGTCTTTGATGTAACATTTCCAAAGGGTCCTTGCTTTATGGTGCTTCTGACATGCGACACTTTGCAAACGTTGTTTGTGCAGACCCATCACAATAAAATTGTCACGTCTCGTGGCACAAGAAGCCTCTGTGCTTCACTTTTACGATTTCACTCGTTCAGTGCCATCGACAAATGTATTTGTCTATTTTTTTTTCAAGAGTGTCTTAAAATGCCTGGCAGTGAATGAGTTAAACATTTAATTGTTTTAGAGTTGTGGCCTGTAAATATTCACTGCAATTGTGAAATTGCTACTCTTAATTTAGCCATTTTACGTAAAAGTGTCGGAGCAGACCTTCAGTGTAAACCAAGAACGTGCTGAAAGTGACCAGGATTCGTTATAATGTTGCAAAAGCTCCCTCCAAATATATATTCACCGATATATAAAAGTATCTTGTGCCATATAAGCTAGATAGAATGAACAAACTAAAAGTTTGGAGAGTTTATGGCAGATTCTGTATGTTTTGTAAAACAATAGTGGGCGAAAGACAGAACCATGTGGAACATGTGGGAAATATAAACCGTTGGCTATAAAGCATGCGAGGTGAGCAGTGGCTCGTTTCCCCGACTGATTTCAACAGAACTGAAAAGAAGTGTAAAGTGTGTTGTAATGGTTGATCTTGCACGTTAAGACACCTGGGAACTCTTTTTAAATTGTGGTGAAATGTCATTTCATTTTCGGGGCTATTTTGGAAAGTTCTTTAATGCGTCATCATTGTAAAACCATCATTTGCTTCCACTTAAAGGCATCGATGGTAATCACTTTCCTTGCACTCAGTCATGCTCCGGTCGCGTTGGCCGCGTCGGACGGCGTTGCCGGGCGGCAATTAGGCCCGTGCGTGATGGAAACCAGAACTCCAGAAGTCCGCGCATCGGAAATGACACACAAACACAACACGCTCTGATTTAGGCTGCCGTCATTTGTGAGTCGCACAAATTCCTCAAAACCGACGGTTTGAGTTTCACTTTTGGCTTGAATGTGTTTTTGATTCAACACACGTGTTGGCCTTTTTTCTTCAGTTTTTTTTTTTTTTTTTTTTTTTTTTCTTCTGCTGAGTCACGACCACGCCACCTGCAAGGAAAGAAACGCGTGATGTGGTCCGTAAGCCGGTGGCGGCGAGCGGTGATTTGTGTGCTTCACGGCCGTGCCGCGCAGGCGAGCGAGAAAATGTCTGCCTCACGGCGGGGAACGCGTCGTTGCGGCGACACGCTGGCGGGAGGACCATGTTGCATCCATATTTTAAATGGATTTTTACGAGGTTTTCTTAAATCAGAAACACAGAGGGAGTCATTTTTGTTGTTTGGGGCTTTAAGTAAAGCAAAGTCGTGGTCCAAAAAAGTCCAAATCACTTAAGAAGTACACGTTAAAGCGCCCATACAACTGTTCCCTTATAGTTGTTATAGTTTATCATTTGATTCCTACCATCGTACTCTGAGTATTTGAAACTTGGAAGCTTTTGTATTATTTAATGACTTTCAAAACAAAAGTTGATATGTGAAACACTCATTTAAAACCTCATCTACAAAATCTAGATTTTATTAGTTAGGATGCAATTTTGAGGTGTTCATTTTTTTTTTCCATGAGAGAAAGTTAATAATCTTGGAATAATTGGCAGAAATGTAATAACATTAAAACAAATATTTTACAATTTTTTTTCAAAATGTTAAATCAAAATTGTGATTTTTTTTTTGGAGGGGAGGATACTGCAATTATATAATTTTTGTTATAATATAATTTTTACTAGAAACAAATGACAAGAAGAATATCTTAATATCATGACAGTAGTTTAAAACTGCGATATGACATTTTTTTTTTTTTTACAGCTGTCGGAAAACAACAAATCAGAGTAAAGACTCCATATGAAAAGGGGGAAAAACTCAGAAATATGAGCAACAAATGATGGCGTCCTTGTTCAAGGTGTTTGTGTCTCCCCCTGCAGGCGATGCTGCTGAGTCGTGACGGTCAGTATCTGCTGACGGGCGGCGACGGCGGCGTCATCTCCGTCCTTCGGGTTCACGACCTCAAGGCGCTGTTTGCCTACCCGGGCTGCGACGCCGGCATCCGCTCCATGGCCATGTCACATGACCAAAGGTAACCAAACTGCAGCCGCTTCACCAAAACATGCGCAACAATACTGGCTTCACTCGGACTAGTATCGAATGTCCTGCCTGTAGTTCGTATGTTTGTTGTTGTCAGCGTTAAGGGAGCAAAAAAGAAGTTATTTTATTCATTATTTGTTTGTTAAATTAATCGATTATCAGAATTTCACTCGGCCAAAAATTGGCCCGCAAAAAGTTCGCTCTGGCCCTCATCGTAATCACGCAACTTTGCAAACTGCTTCATTGTGTGTGTGCCGGAACAAAAGTTTAAAAATCAACAGTTCTTTAAAAGATTAGACATAAATATATTGTACGAATAAGTTAAATACAAGCCAAACAAGCAAGTCACCGATGCTTCAATTCCCCAATTAATGTCAATTCCAAGGATTTGAAAACATAAAAATCCAACCCTTTTTTGAAATACCTTACTTAGCCGTGTGGTTGGTTTGACGCAGGTGCATCATCACGGGCATGGCGTCGGGCAGCATCGTGCTCTTCTACAACGACTTCAACAGGTGGCACCACGAGTACCAGACCAGGTACTGACCCCAACCAACCAAAATCGCGTCGCACGTGTGACGCCAACGTCGTCCTCTCGCTGGCGCTGTGTGGAGTCTACGCTGAATGTATCCCAGCAAGAAGTTATTTTTTGAAACCACAGCAGAAGAAACGGAGCTATATATACATATATATTTTGTAGACGCCAATGAAGAAACTTTTCATATCTTTTTTTGGGTGGGGGGGGGAGTGCGCGGTTGTCGTGTGGTTTAACAACAGATCTATTTTTAGCTGTAAGAGTCTATTTTGCTCTCCCTTTTTGTCTTCACTCGTAACAATGCAAATGTTTACTGCATACTTTAGGGTGAATGTTGTACTTTGTGCGTGTGTTCGGGGATTAATTATGAAGCTGCAAAATTTCCACTAATTGCTAATCGAAGGGTATTTCCACAAATATGTATATAAATCGATATCGATCTATAGATATATATATATATATATATATATATATACCGTTTAAATGTTACCCTTCATATTTAAAAACATCCATCCGTGCATCATCGGCTTTGCACGTTTTTTTTTTGCGTAAATGACTGAGCCGTTGAGAAACTGCGCGAAAAAAGCTCAACGGCTAACGTTAGCGGCGGAACAGGAAGGTTTTCCCGTTTTCCCGAGTCACGTGAACCAGCTAGTCATCACGAGGGTGACGTTGTTAAAACTGACATCTGATGTTTGTTTTTCTCATGTTTTTGTGTGGATGTGTGTGTGCAGAATTCTGACAAATAAATGGAATTTTCTAACGTCAACTTGTGTACAGACTTGACATTTGATGTGACATAAAGTTAGGTAGACGGGTACTACTTTTTCCCCCCCGGAAAAAAATGCAAATGACGGACGACGGAAGGGTGCCCACGCTGCAGACGTTTAACGGACACTCAATTTTTAGTTAAATTCCCAACTCTGTTGAATCGGCGTCATAAGTTGTGACATTTGGTCACTCTGGTTGGCTGTTAGCTAGCGAATACGAGCTAAGAACAGGAAGTGATGAATGCGGATAAACGGTGAGCGATGGAAAGCCTTGAGAATTTCGCCTCGTGCCTTCATCTTAAGTACAAGAGCGAGGGCTGACAATGTAAGTATAGCCGAATTAATTGTTTTTTAAATTCCAATCCCCCCAAAGGTTTTCTGGTTGGCTTTTTCTAACCATGAGGAATAGTGACTACCACCTCTGATGGTATGGAGTGGTGTTAATTACATCTCACGCATGCGCAGAAGCTACTTAATGGTCAGCGTCGCGGTGTATTTGTCATTTTTTCCAGCGTGACATGTCGACAGTCGGCCCGACGCCACAGGGTGTAAGTGTCGGTCACAGTTGGCCGACGTCGGATTGGTCTATCTGGGCCTTAAAACAGTGATTGTACAACGGAATTTGGGTTTTGGAATTACACGAAGAACATACCTGCAAGCACATTTATACCGAAAGATGGAACACAAAAGTGAAGCAGTTTTCAGAAAATGTTTTATGTGCCTAAATAATTACGTGCGGAAAAATGCAACAAGAGTGTGTTCAGTGATTCACAGTAAAGCTAAATATTCTAGCAAGGTTCCGTTTGTACAGTCACCGTTTGGGTTTGTAAAGAAGATGCAACATTGATGCGAAGCAGTTGTCAGGAACAGTCCTCATATGAATAAATATTGGAGCAGAAACAGAGAGGACAGCAAAATCTGGTCATATCATTCAGTTCATTCAGTACATATTTGACTGTGTAGAAAAATGCAACACATACATGAAGCAGTGTGACTAAATATTCTGTCGGACTCACGGGAAAGCAATATTGTAAACACGTCTCAATTCCATCCAGTACATTTTCAAATATTCTCAAAATCAATGCTTTATACCATTAAATATTAGTTCACTGATTCACAGGAAAGCAACATGTTCTTGTGTGTTTCTGTTTGTGTTGTAAATGTTTGTGCTTGAAAATAAAGTACAAGACAGGTGTGAAGCAGTTGTCAGAAGGTGACTAAAGGTAAAAGTTTCGTTTGACGAGGATAGAGGAAAGAGGAGACAGACGCTTGCTGCCCTCTTCTGGCCAATCTGGGTATTACGCCAGCCATTGCTAAATATAGCTGGACGAAATATGAATACGGGACCACAATGACGCTCTTATTCTAACTCTAAACATTGTAATGACTTGTTGCTGACTCATTATTACTGCCTGCCATCAACACTACACTACACCAGCCTAGTATGAATAAACAGTCAATTTAAAAGGTAAGCACCGAAATAGCTGTTTTTTCTGACGAAAAAAAACCCCACAACAGTTTCAAAACATTTTACCCCAAAATTATGGAAATTGTTACCTAAACATTAACACTTAAATGTGCAAATATGTTCAGGGAAAATGTTGGAAAAATCTAATTTGATGGAGAGGACTATGGAAGGTTGTGTTCTTCTTCAATTGTATTGTATAGGGTATTATTTATTTATTTATTTTTAATTATTTTAAGTTCTGAAATGATGATGGTCATGAATTCATTTTTTGTTTTACCTTAGAAAAACCTGTTATTTTAGTCACACCCTATATTTGCATTTTTCAGCATTTGGTTACAGCCATCTTCCAAAATGCAATAATTTGTGAAAAAGTCCCTTAAAATTCTACCTATAATACTGCAAAATAAAGGGAAGATAGTTTTTGTAAATTACTGCAAATTTATTTTAAATTCAACTTTATTGAGTAGAATTTTAATGGTAGAAATAAATCCGACAACTTCAATTTGGGAAATTAGGCTGTCGTACTGAAGCAAGGCATTGTCTAGTCAGTATAAATACATACACAGTGTCACAATTCCTAAGCAAAATCTGAAATGGATCATGTATTAAAATTAATCTTGTTTCACAAGATTGGGATGAAAGCAACATTCAGTCAGTTTCGTCCTCTTGAGTTCTTCCTCAATAAATACAAACAAGTCTCATTTGGCTCAGTGTACGACCTCACCTTCCCCCCCTTCTTCAAACCCCCTCCACAAGCTCCTGGGCGACCCCCGTCCCATCAATGGCAGCAAAGGCGGGCGGCGACGGGGGCGAGGCGGAGGATAAGGGTGGCGTGGATGGAGGAGAGGGGAACGACAGCGGCAGAAAGACCACGTGTTTGATGGGACATTCGGGGGAGGTCGGGGACGATGAGGAGGTTGGGACACTCGGAGAAGCATCCTGGGATTTGGGGGGGTCCGGTGATGGCGGCGGGTGGGCGGCAAGTTGGAGGGTCCCCTTATCGAGGGCCGTCTTCTGGTACAAGAGATGAGAAAAAGACCAAGTAAGTTTTCAATGCATTGGAAGCATAACTCGTGTAGGCGTGTGTGGTTGAAGCCACCACAGTATAGTTTTCAATATCATAATATCAGACGCAATATATTCCATGCCTTTTTAATTGTATGTATTTGTTTTTTTAAACATATATTTTAATAGCAAACAATTGAAATTCAAAACTAGCAAATGGAGCAAACTTTTGGGTTGGAATGTTTTCATTGCTATTTGGAGCCATATTTGGTCCCACCCAGTCAGCAAAAAGATATAATATTGGACAATTTCATTTAAAAATAAGTTAATTGTTTTAATTAGACACATTCAATTAAAAAAAAAGATCATGTAAAATAAACAAAATAAAATGATTTCATTATTAATACACGGATGCTCATATGTTATTGCTAACGCAAAAAGGAAATGTTTACCAATTTACAAATTGAAAATATTTGGGAAATACTACACATTAAAAGGGTATAATATTAAAAGTACATTTAGTGTTGCAATGTTCTGTAGTGGCTTTTGAAGGGTTAATAACCAATCAAAGTAATGATTGGTTTTTAAAAAAAAAAAAACTAAACCTAAAAATAAAATACAGATTTTAATGTTAAAATTTCATTTACTTGCTGTTTAAATTACTGTATAGTTTGCCAAGAGTATTAGTACTTCAAAATTTGAATAAAAAATACAGTATATATATATATATATATATATATATATATATATATATACATATATATATATATATATATATATATATATATGTTCACAAACGATTCTTTTGAATGTATTTTTCTGTTCATTTTATCACTAAGTTTTAAAAGTTTAATTTTCTAAGATATTCTTTTTAGTTTTTATTTATTGCATGACTCAGTTACAGAACTTTTATTTTTGTACTGTTTTTATCAACTTGGAGGCATTTAAAATGTTTTGATATTTTGAAATTGTGATTAAATTTTTTTGTGTTATATTTATTAATATTGTATGTTTCTTTTACTCTTGTCAATTTGGAGGTTAGTCGTTTTCCACTGTATTGTTTTTTAAGGTGAAGCTGAAAAATAATTCCCATCACAGCTTCCCTTTTTCTCCACTATGTGGCACCAGAGTTCTGTAACAGGAGAGAAAGAGTAGAGGCAGGGCAGCCTTTATTTATTTAAATCATCGTGCCTTGGCAGTACATCGATGCCTAAGAGCTCATTTCAGACAGCAAAACGGGTAACATTTGAATGACAAGTGTGAGTGTGATGATGATGAACAGTAGATGATGGCGGGAAGTCAAGCGTAACATCCGTAAACAGGCCTCTGAAAATCCCAGCAGACATGTTTTGGAGGTTTCGGCGGAAAGATCATTCCTATTTAATCCCTTTGATGACCTTCACAGCGAGACGTTTGCTGTTGCGAGTTTGTATCGCCACACTGGAGGCCCGAACATGCCCGAAAACTCACCAGAAATTTGAAGATTGGATTGACTTCAGCCTTTAAATGCTTTGTCAAGTTTTCTTACCATAATGAGCGAGACGGCCGCGGTGGTGTCGCCTTGCTTCGCCGTCGAGCTGAAGTGCGTCCTCAGCTTCCCCGTCACCTCGGCCTTCATGTTGTTCTCGCCGTTGACGTCCTCCTTAAAAAAAATAAATAATAAATAAATAAATAAATATACGACATCGCGTAAGCCAGCGGCACCTCGTGCGCAAAAGAACGTGCGACAATACGAGCGAGTGAGCTACCGTCACCCAAGGGTGCGCCCGGACGTCCCGCGCCGAGTAGCGAGCGTCCGCGTTGACCAGCAGCATCTTGCCGATCAGCTCCTGCAAGTTGACACAAACGCAACTCCCAATTTATTCATACCGCACTTGTGAATCTGCGACTCCGTCAGTCGTACATTGTGAGATGAGCCTGACCTTGGCCGAGTCCGTGACGTTGTCCCAGTAAGGACTGGGATAGTCCAGTCGGCCCAGTAGAATTTGCTCAAACAGCTCGTCCTGACGGTTGCTCTCGCTGAAACGTGTCCGCAAAAATAGCCTTGAATGCGCATGCAATGGGAAATCTTGACAAATCCTCCTGACTCTCAGCCCCTCCTTATGTGGAACCGGCTGACTTGTGACTCCTCATCCCGTCGGACGCACCTTCGAAACGGAGGGAAGCCGCACAGGAGGATGTACGTGATGACGCCCGCAGCCCAGATGTCCACCTTGACGCCGTAACTGCGGATAAATGGTGCATGTTTTTATTGTTTGCTTGATGTTTATTAGATGACAACTTGAGATATGAGCCATTTTTTGGCCAATTTTGTGCAGACCTGAGATGCCGGCGCTTTATGGCGGCAGTGGACGCAATACAAGTCACTTCACAGTAAGCAGCACTTTGGCAGACAATTTTTCAAAAGAGACCTCAAAAGCGGTTTCGTGCCAGTCCCAGTTGAAGTTGACTTTGTTCACACCAAACAAAACTAAGACACTTACACATCGTGTATTTAAAACAACATGGCTTTGCCGCATGAAAAGGTCTGCTTAGTTTAATGCTAACAAACAATGCAAAATGGCATTGACATGCTAACCGTTAGCAATGATCGTTGCGGTTTTAGAAACGGCGGATATTGGAACACAACCGGCTGAGCGACACATTTAGACGGATAAAACAATACTCACGCGCTCAAAAAACAGCTCACCTGTTTTCTGAGGCTGAGCCATGATTGGTCGTTACCTGAGCCCTGAGCAACAGTGATGTCATTTTCAGGCGACAGAAGTGACAAAATGGCCGCCCTGAGATGGCTAAAAATGGGTGGACTTCTCATATTCCACAAACGCAATATGAATCCGAATGCCCTGTTTCAACTAATGGGTCTTGAAAAAAAATGTTTGGGTTGACTTGAAGTAGAGTATTTTCTCCTGTACTGTATTTAAGGGACCACTGGAGCCTATTATGGTGTTTTTGAAGTGGTACTTGTAAAAAGTGTGAGAAATGATTAAGATTACAGCATTTTATTGAGTCACCGAGACTAGGAAGAAGTCTATTCTTTGTGTGTGTATGACTGTATTATACTGCCTCCCTGTGGACAAGGCGGGCACAAGAGAAGGAGCAGCACAATCAATTGGACTGCAACATGAAATCATGATCATGATCAAAGGCGAAGCATCTCACCCAGACTCTGCAATGATTTCCGGCGCCACGTACGTGGGCGTTCCACACACGGTGTACAAAGGTCCTTCCACCACCGTCGCGAGGCCGAAGTCTCCGAGCTTGAGCGACTCTGTGCCGTCGGGGTTCTCAAACACCTGACGGGTACGCGACTTCGGTTACGACCGGGCGGTTGGATCAACGCAGGGTGGGGGGAGCGGTGGGGGGGGGGAAACAAAATCAAACCAACCAGTAGGTTTTCCGGCTTGATGTCTCTGTGGACGATGTTCATGTCGTGAAGGTACTGCAAGGCGGCGGCCAGGTTGTACACCATGACGCTGGCGCTCCTCTCAGTGTATTTGGCCGAGGACGTGATGGCGTCAAATAAGTCTCCACCCTGAAAAACACGCCACAGTTACCAGCTGTTGTGGAGTCTAATCGATTTATCAACTTCTCCACAATGACATTTGGAGCGTGGCGTTGACGCGTCGCTAACCACATGTCGTCTTATTCTTTGCTAAGTGAAGGAGAACCAGTGAAGGGGAAAAAAATTGGTGCACACTATCAAATGATTGGACAAAATGTCCGATTATTTTCATTCATAACGGGCTTGTAATTGCGCATTTATACCACAAGATGGCGGCAAAGCACCTAAAACAGAGAGTATCATTAAGCATCCAGCATGTACACAATTATGCATCCATGTTACATAAAGGACTGCATTCAGTACATTTTCAAACACAAACCAGATTCAAATGCGGCTCGGTCGTATTAGATAGGTGACTAGCGTGAATAACATGATAGCACAAATAATAATGACAAAGTACACTACATTGCTTTATCAGGAGAGAAGTACTGTAGACTCATACTTTGAATTTCACTTTTCACTGTGCGTGAAGTGCATTTAGACCGCCGATAAAACAGGACTTCTCAAACGCAAAATAACAGTTTTATTGCTTTGGCCTGAGCACAAAATGAGCACATTGCAAAAAAATTCAGTGAAGAACGGCGGATAGGTTCATTGTTGACTCACTGTATATACATTACGCAACTGAGTCACAGCTCTGTATTCAACATCCAACACAAACGTGTACCTTGACCAGCTCCATGACGAGACACAGCTGCGAGGGCGTGTCCACCTCCTCCACCAGCATGATGATGTTGGGGTGTTTCACCCGCCTCAGCACGGACACCTCATTCTCGATCAGGTGCTCCTGCCAAAACACACTCGCATTAAAGCCAGCAGCAAGAATGAATTTTAAAAAAATAATAATAATGATAATAATCAATAGCTACCTTGCCGCGGCACTTGGCCTTGTCGATGATCTTCAGGGCAAACTCTCTTCCAGTGGACCTGAGCAGACACGCCGCAATTAGATGGCGGCCATAACCGTAAAAGAGAAAAGCATGAGAAGAGCTCACCAGGGAGCAAAGAGGAGGTTAATGGAGCGAGAAAAGAATTAGTCGAATTAATGCAAAGACTCAGCAAAGAGCTTAGAGAATTGAATCGTCCCTTCAAGGGGAATTCACTGCGATAGTTTAGCAAAAAGAAAAACTACCACAAGTGAATGCTACACTATTGCTAGGTACAGTAAGGAGCGGTTTGGCAAATAGTGGACATGCCATCACAAATGAGGCTTCAAGCTGTTTCATGTCACTCCCAGTTGGAGGTTTACTGTTAAACTAAACATAAAACAAAGACAATTCCACGCATTTTTCATTTGAACAAATACATAGCTGTGTCTTACAAAGAGTCCATTTAGCTTCATGCTAACAGAATTGAAAACACCAATTACACGCTAACGGTTAGCATCAGTAGTGTGGTTTTAGAACCCTTTAAGCAATGGATATTTGTAGCACTGGGGAGAAAAAAATATAATTTACAAAAAGAAGTCTATTATATATATATAATAGATATTATAACATATTTTGCCACCATATTTTGTGACGCCCAACAGAGATATATATATACATATATATATTCCAGTCTACATGGTCACTCCTTAACTCAGTCTCAAAATTTTAGTTTATTAGCTCCCTCTATTGGTGAAAAGTTAGCACTACAGTCAAGCAATGAAATTAGTCAGTCCGCTTTAGTGGCTTTGGAAGCGTATTGCTGCCACAATGGGGGAAACAAATATCACATTATAACGTGATAAATTTCACATTTTAGGTCATGAATTTCAGGTTTCACCTCAATAAGTTTCACGTAATAATAATAATAATGATAATAATAATAATAATTTAATTTTAAGTCTTTTCAAACGCTTGGAATTGCTTTTCACTGTTTTACATTATAATAGAAGAGCAGCATAGCTATCTTCACAACAACCTATTATTGGAAAGACCCATTTGAAAAAAAAAACATTCAGTGGGGGTGGGTCATTTACTTGTGTGTTTTTTGTGCCGCTTGCAGTATTTGCAACTCTATTAACAGACTTATTTAGGTGAACATACCTCTCGACACACTCTTTCACCACAGCAAAGTTGCCGTCTCCGATGACTTTCCCGATGATGTATTTCTCCAGGATGGCGGAGGAGGTCCGGTCACTATGGTTACCGTTAACTGTTAAATTTAAGCACAGTGTCAGCACACTACACTAACACCAGTTAGTTTAGACGGGATGGCTGGTCAGTCTGTTATTGTTGATGATGAGAAGAGAGCATAGGGAAGAGGTGAGGAAACGCTACAAGCAGCGAAAATGAAAATAACGGACAGGAAATGTGACGAAAGGGAAGGGAAGGAAGGGGGAGCTGAAAGGAAAAGTATAGAAAAGAAAAGACAAGAGTGCACAGTATGCGATCTGGAACGAGAGAGAGGGAGAAAATAGGAGCGGAAGCAAGAAGATCAAAGAGGGAGGGAAGAGAAACAGAGAAATGAGAAGGACAGAGGAGATCCGAAGTCAAAAGGCAAGAAGGAAACACGAGTGGATGAGAAGAAGGAAAGGACATGAGGAGACTGGGGCGTACCCTCTGGGCCGGTTGTCTCCCCCTGGTGGTTGTTGAGCGAGCCGCTGACGTTTGAATTTGAGCTGTGATGTGACGGAATCATCTAAGGAACAAAAATCATCACGTTTGTCTTCAAATCAAATCAATGCTGCAATCACCATGGCAACAGGAACCTGCCTGTCCAACCCGTTGCGTCTTTCATTTGTATGGGCTTAAGGCCACATTTAGCGACTTCAGTTGATATGAAGATGGCCTCTTCCATGTCACTAAATCCTAAAATCCGTCAGTAATTCTTGACTTGGCCTACGAAGGGCGCCGCCTTTGCCAATTGGCGGCATCACCTCTTCTTTGGCTCAATCTCGACTCAGTCTGCAGTCTGCACCCGGCAATAATCCAGCGATAAAGCAGATTAGCATTTTTCCACGCGCCAGAAAATACTCAAACATGCCAAACACGATACCGATTTTAAATTTGATTTTGAAGTAGGTCACGAGCACCGCATCCTTGCCTTTGACCTACGGGCACTCGTTTCACGCATCTCCTACCTTGAGACCAAGATGGCTTTGAGGGCTAGTAGGCGACGGCGTGGACGACTTGCCGGACCTCGCCGCGGCCATGTGACCGTTCACTGTGAGACGAAAGAGGTCAAGCTTGTTTCATTTTCTTTTCGTTTTTAAAAAAAAAAAAAAAGCTAACGTTAGCAATTGTTGCACATTTGCATGTCCTAAACTGACCTGGAGATTTGGCAGGAGACTGACTGGTGGAGTAGCGTGCTGCGCGCCTCGCTAAAACACAAGATGTTGATTTAGAGAACAGAAGGTGCTGTGAAAGCGTCACGTCGTTGATTACCTGCACCAGGAGACTTGCTGCGTCGCAAAGGTCCTGGACTCTTACTTGTCCGGCTGGGAGTGACCGAACGACCGTATGACGACTTCAGCACTTTACAATCTGCCGACACGAGACAATATCAATCCAATTTTGTAGCAGTTGTCAGAAAATGTGCACATATACTGAGACTTAACGATATCATAGCATATCATAACAATGCCCAGACAATATGTACCCAACTGTGATTTGATGTGATGCTCGGACATAATTATGAATAATGGGATGAAAACTGCACAGTAGGTTCATAGAAGACTTAAGTGATTTAGATGCTAATAGGAACTGTCATTTACAAAAACAGATATGTTAGGTTAGGTAAAAGATTATTTTTACTGTTTGCAAAAAACATACAAATTGTCCATGATGGCTTGTTAAAGACTCCAAATTGTCTTAGACGTTTATAAAAACAAAAACAAAAAACATGTCTTCCGCTTATGGTAGCAGGTTGCTTCGGTTTAAAAAAAAAAATCTACAAATAGTGATTTTAACATTTACAAAAACTAATATGTTTGGTTCATTAATGAATGTATATGGTTTGAGGTTGATGAAAATATATGCATGTTTTGGTTTCTAGAAGACAATATTTACGAAACAATGAAGGTTAGTGAAGCAGTTTTTTGTTGTTTTTTTCACAAAAAAAGTTTTTGTTACATGATCGTGTTGCCGACAAAATCGATTTGTTAAGAGATTCAAAATTGTCATTGATTTTTGCAAAAATGTGCATGTGAGGTTTCTGAAAAACTCTAAATTGTCTTTGATGTTTAAAAAAAACCCTCACATTAGAAATCTTATTTTGGATGTTTCACATTAGGTTTATTGCATACTGGTTTAATTAAACTAGGGACGAACGATTTATTGTATTCAAATGGACATCGCAATGGAGTTGAATAGAATGGAATTTTCATATCCTTAAGGCTGCAATTTGGATTTTTTAAATAAACTTTTTATATATGTATATTTCATGTATTTATTAACACAGTGTCTAAATAAATTCACTGCTGGAGAAGTGCAGTCCACATTTCACCTTTGGAGTTGAACTTGTAACGTTGACGTGATAAACCCACAGATTTGTTTTGTTTGCATTACTGTTGCAGTCACATTTATGACTTACTGACTTGTGTTCACGCCACACTTGTTCGGTAAAATGTTGTGCTGAGTGCTTAAAAGATTGCAAGTCAAAGCCTTTAGTACGTGGAAAAATAAACTGTCTTTCATATTAACTCATGGTTCATTTCCCTTCATTTCAGTGCAAGCCTAATCTAGTGTGTCAGACCAACACATTTCTGTATAAAAAAAATCTGATATTGTTTATTATAAAGCTGTTTTATTTTTCCTGTTTGCAAAACATACATGAGAAGAGGACCTAGAAAAAACTGTTCAGCCCTACTCTAAACTGTGATGTTTTCATAACTCAATAGCGCATTGTCTTGGAATCGGAATGGTGTGTGTCTTCCGTTGTTAGTTCTGCTGACAAAACTGCAAGGAAAAAAAAAAAAAGGTGCAACAGGATGTCAACACTTTGGACTGAAATAAACTTTGATTCCTTCCCTTGATGGTGCCTCATATTGGCCACCTTCCGCCTTCCTGTTCCTGTACCCTGGTCAGCCAATCAATGAAGGAACTTAAATCAATACCTCTCTCTGAGAGTTCATCGAAAACAAAAATCTACCACAAAAACAAAGACGGGAAACACAAACGCACACACGCGCGCCCACTACATGCTCTGTGGTGCACCACAGAAAAGAAGAAGGGAGCGACCGCGAGTGAGAGGGGAAAGGCGACAGTAGTGGGCTGGACAACAGCCGCAATAACACAACACTTACACTACACAAACACAGACGGACGTGCGTGTAATTAGTCGGAGAGAGCCTACCCGTCATAAAGGCTGTGGAAGCCTTACCGCTGTGATCCAACGCAAAGTCGTCATGGGCGTAGCGGTACTTTTCTGGGCCGCACGCGACGAACACGTCGTCGTCGCCAAAGAAGTCCTGCAGGCACGTGATCTGGAACAAAACCGCACCAAAATAGGAGAATTTATATTTTCTCATTTCTATGCACCTTGTTATGATGAACCTGTCCAACCGATTTGGTGTCAAAAGGTGAAAGTGATGTCGGGGGCTAATTTTTACTTTCAAACTTTCTTGGCTCCTTTTTCATGGACTCAGCCCCCCTACCTCAAAAGAAAATGGCCGACTTCCTCTTCATTTTGGGGCAAGTGTCTGTGGACTTTTTCAAGCCTCCTGTTATGATACATATGCCCACCAAATTTCATGTGGATCGAATGAGCTTTGAAGGGTTTATGACATAAATATTAAGTACGCATTTATGGTTAGTGACTTGATTTAAAACCAAAAAAAAATCAGATTCAAGACGAGCAGGAGAAATCGCGTAATAATTGGGTAGCTCCATTTTCACCTAGCGACTAACAACTTGTTTTTGTTTCTCAGAGTGAGAACCAAGGTTTTTGTTGTTAACGAAAAATACTTTCAAAAAAAAAAAAAGACAATTAACTGAAACTACATCTTAAGTTTATAAAACTAAAACTAGCTAAATTAGAGCAAAAATATCCTTCGATTTCACCTTTGTTAATATCACACAAGAGCTTTCGGGGTTCATTTTAAATGCAATTACGTATTTCCCTATTGCTGTACATACGTAGAGAAGAAGGAAGGTTAAACAGTTGTTTGAGAATTGCCGCTTATTTTACTACACGATACCGAGTGACCTTTTTTTAATCTTGCGTTTGAAAAATATTCAATGTATTAAAAAAATTGAACTAATTCTAAAACTAATAAATACTCATCTAAAACGAACCATTTTTGAGAAAATAAAACCAAACAAGCTAGCTCCAAAAACTAATTAAACAAACAAAAGTGAAACCCAAATAAAAAGCAATAACAATGAAAAATGCCAAACTATTACAAGCCCGGGTATAACAGTTTACTGTACATTTTTGAAAGTGATTGCAGAGAAGAGATGCCAAGCATCCATATCTGTCCCTCTGCTACTGTTGAACGTACAACAGTGGGAAGGAAGAAATTGCAAAAGATGTCTTCAGTGATCCACCCCCACATGTTGTGTCATCTTAATCATAGGATGTTGGTGTGTGTGTGTGCAGTGTGGGTGGGTGTGAGCTGTCCTGAAAAAGGAAATTCCACTTCGAAAAGGAGCAGCGGGAATGAACGGACTAAAATAGCGAATGTGGGCAGTGTACACATTCATCAATGCTACAGAACAGGACACAAGCGCATTTAGTGCATTCTACAAATGAAGCGAGCATTCGGTAGGTTATAATCAAGCGTACGTCCGCTTCAATGTACTCGTATGATGCCTGTTGAAGCACACACGGCAAACAATGACATGTTTGACATTCTTAGGCGGGAATTTTCTGTTGGAATTTGCCAGCCGAGCGCCACACTAAGGCGACAAATGTTACGGTTGCCATGACAACAAAAGCCTGCAGGGTTTGCGAACTTGCAACCCTAATAGACACGGCGTGGATATTACAGTTCAAAAGTACGTAAAGTCCGAGGTTACAGAAAACTTATTAGGCAAGATTCATTCAAGACTCTAAATCAGGAGTCATCATCACGGTGCCAACGGGCACCAGGCGGATCCCGAGTTCCACGGGCCGGTTCTAAAAACAGTTCACAGGGGATGGAACATTGTGCTTTCTGAGGAGTGTTTATAAGTGTTCATTTGAGAGGATGTAAACATTGGCAGAGGTTTTTGGCCTTGGCTACTTCAGCCAACTTGTGCTAGCTTGTGTTCCAAATGTGTACTTGCTTCGATGTAGGGCAACGATCCCTGAAGGGTTGAAGACGACTGGTGAGGAAACGAAGCCCGTGCAAGTCATCACGGAGGCGACAATGATGTCAACTTTTCGGTTCCTCCCTGCCGATTAAAACTCAACATGCACCCAAACACAAAAATTGAGGACATGACCGATCGATTGTACGGGGCCGGGTAAACTAATCGCTAAAAAGGGCAGCGAGACCCGACGTCTCGGGTCGTTAGTGTCAGTGACGGACGAGAGACGAGGGCGTCAGTGCGCGTACTGGATGGACAAGACAGTTGGAGGTTAGAAACGGATCGAAAGGAGGCCATCTTTGTCAGCCGGCATTAACCATCACGCCACCAGGAAGGTGGGCTGAAATGTTGCTTGGAATGACGCCTTGTCGCAGCAGCTCAAGACCAGCGCTTGTTGAGCCACGCGTGACCGTAATAACGATTTCAGATCCACCTCAGAAGCCCAGCTGCCCCACAATCATGTTGGGATTCTTCCGTCCCGATGGCTTGGTCAGAGCAAGCCAAGTTCAACTGGCAAAACAAGTCTGCAGACCGGCACACATTAATACTTTTTAATTCGAGATGTGCGAGTACCGATACCAATGTGCCGATAGCAGCCTTATTTCAAGGTATCGTACTCGCGACCATGGCCAATACCAGTTTCTGACCCCCTCTTGTTACTATTTCACAATCAGGAACTAGAAATTAGAAGAACGGACAATTCTCATTACGTTCATGCAATTTTAAGGAAATTTGATAACTTTCGATACATAGGTCTTTCTTTAAAATTATCATTGCTTTTTTTGGGGCAATTTGATGTAGCAACAGTACTAGTGGTATCAGTATTTGGTATCGGTGATTACTCAGGAATTGAGTACTCGTACTGGTCTGAAAAAAAGTGGTATTGAACATCCCTACATTAAATAATCAGCGTTAGTATGATGTCTTTGGTTTTATTTCCTTCTGTTGTTGTCATGTTATTAGATAAATACTGATTCTGAATTTTATATACAGTACTGTGGTTTTGTGCAGTTGAGGAGAGTTGCTAGAATTGGTGGTATTAAGAGGGTGAATTTAGTCGGTTGTGTGGTCACAGCGGGCTCCAAATACTTGGATTGCCACCTGCTAGAAAGTTACCACAAAAGTTTTCAAAAGATCTGCTACAAACTGACATTCTTTGTCCTTCAATTTTGGCAGGCTGCAAATAAAAATCCCCACTGCTGTCTTTTCTAACCTGCTGAGAGACAGTTGTCAGACAACAGAAATAATACGGTTGAGTGGTGGGGGTTCCACCACTTCACCAACCTGATGCCAACTGGGCCTGAAAAGAGCGTTTGAGAGGCTGTTGACATCACACAATAGCACACAATAGACGCCGTCCCCGTTCTTGGCCCCCGCCCCCCTTCACGCTTTGTCACCTCCCTGCCAGCCTTAACCCCCAAAACAAAACATCTCTCTGTCTACTGGACTTTTTGGACTATTTGGAGTTTGTTAAATCAAGACTTTAGCCTACCAAACTCTTAGCGACGGATATAAAATGATCAATAACTTCCAGATGGATCGTGACGTGCGCCCAGGACAATGGAAATTTCTCGGCTGTTGACCTCAACGCTGGCGCTTTAATCCACACTCGGCCCTGAAAGCAATCAGATGGCATCCTGGTGCAACGCTAATCTCCCCAATCTGTCTGAGGCTGCCAGCGTGGCGCATTGCGCCTCAATGTCAAGTGTGAAGACGGATCATAAGTGAAAGCTTTGATGGTGGGCAAGGGGAAGACAAGGGCAGCTTTTGAGGATTGAGGCCGGGAAGGAAGCGTTGTTAAAAGCGGGACATGGAAGATGATGCCAAGATGTCAAGATAACCAAAAACCGCCATGTCTTTGATGTGCAACGTTGCAAAGAGCGAGAACGTTGCCATTATTTACTGTTGCTAAATTCATCACGCTTTCAGAACCAGCGTGAGGCTTCATTCCAACACCAGCCAAGTTACAGTCGCAATACTTCAAAAGCAAACACATTCGATGGTGTAGGCGATTAAAAAAACGATTCAAAATTTAGGGTTTAGAATACGGCCTTCTGATTGGGGCTCATTTGGGCCAACTTCTTTGTGGGACTTTATCAAAGTATGGACGTGGAAATTAATCTAAAAAACTGGTGCCACAGGGTAATTTTTTTTATTTTTTTTTTTAACTTTTCAAGGCCACTTTTCCAAGGATATCTCCTCCAAAATGGAGGCCTTATTTATCAACCAGCAGTCCTAACCAAGACTCATTGCATAAACTGATGAAGATACACAGATGAGAGGCAAAACACCTTCTAAAGGCCTAGAAAGACCAAACTGACATCGCGTCGGGAAGAGTCGGGGGGCGTCGAATTGCGCCGTCTGACTGATGTAGCGAACATCGTCATAACAAAGGATCCCGCCGTGAAGCGTCTGGTGGGCATTTCAGCCAGTTGAATCGGCGTCGTAAGTCGTGACATTTGGTCACTCTGATTGGCTGTTAACTGGCCAATCAGCGCACGGGGCAAGAACAGGAAGTGACGAATGCGGATAAACAGTAAGCGAAGGAAAGCTTTGAGAATTCCGCCTTTGCCGCCTCAATCTTTTTACAAGCGAGAGTTGACAATGTAAGTATTGCACGATACTGTGTCAAGAGCGTGAGGGTTTGCTTCGCGTCGGAATTCGTGAGCGAAAAATATAGCGGAATGCATCGTTTACGTTTTTATATTCCGCCCCCGCCAATAGCTTTCCGGTTGGCTTTTTCTAACCATGAGGAATAGTGACTACCGCCGCCGATGGTATGGAGGGGTATTACATCTCACGCACGCCTCGGAAGGTACTTAAAGGTCAGCTTCGCTGTCTGTCGTTGCGGTGTATTCCTCCAGCGCGACTTGCCGACAGTTGGCCCGACGCCACGACGTCGGACGACGATTGGACGACGTCTATCTATGCCTTAAGACAAACAAAGCAGTCCAGTTGCAATACTTGTATGAACTTTCCATGGCGGGAAACAAACATTGGGGAGCACTGTATTAAATGGACTAGTGAACTTTTGACCAGCAAACAGGACCTGTGTGCATGTTGTGTTAGTCAGAGGCGAAACAATCTACAACAGACTGCACATATCGGGAAAAAAAAAAAAAAGGGAGCGATGCTTTAAGAGCAGATGCTCCAATTATCTCTGCTCGGGCTCATTTCCTTTCCCATTCCTCAGTTTGCCGAGTTGTATACCTTCTGAGTTTGAGATACTGAGAACTTGGAGACACCCACAAAGTCCACTTGTAAAAGTGTGACAAGGTGGAATTACGCACCATTGGAAATGAGGGTTATAATGTGAAAATGAGGTTCTCTCGTAAAAGCAGTGGCTGATAAGCGACAAGAAGCATAACGTCGTTGTCATGTGAAAAACACTTATCTCCATTTTTTTTTTTCATTTTTTTATTATTACATGAATGGTGTTTCCGCGTTACAGACATCGCATTCATGTGAAAATTACAAAAGTTTCCAAAATTGGAGATAAGTGTTTTTCACAGGACAGCGCCGATAATTAACATTCTGTCTGAAGAGCACAAGTCAAGACAGAGAAGCACTGTGCACACGCACGCACGCACGCACGCACACACGACACCTGACAGCTGAGCTTGGGTGTTCTCTTCTGGCTTTTTGGTCACATTATCTGGTGGTGGCATGGAGCCCCAGTAGATAGTGAGGGGGGGCACGTGGGCACGTGTGTGACACCCTGCTACTGCTAATGTGTGTTTGTAGTGGGCGGGGCTGCACTGGCGTCTGCAGGCCGGGTGGCTGGGGCCCTTTTTTTTCCTTTTTTTTTTTTTTTTTTAGAAAGAGGAGCAGATGGCAGGCTGCAGCTGGGGGCGTCGGCCCTCAGAGGGTGTGTTGTGTGCAGTGTGTTTATTGGGTGGCTGAGTGAGCAAGCAAAGCACTTTCAAGGAATATAAAAACCAAGCACCCTTTGGACTCTATGAGCTGATCTTTAGCAGAACGGCAAAAGAATTGGCTATTTACTGTAGTACGAAATGTTGATTCTATACCTCTAGTGCATTCTTTAATCTGGCTCACCGAGAATTGGCTTATCAATTATATTGGTCCTGTCACGCTTGTTTCAATACTAGAGCAGTTTTTGTTTTCTTAAAATCAGTTAATTAAAATATATGTTCATTTTTTTATGTTTGATTCATTTGTCTCATTAAATCATTGGATTTATTGTATACAGTATACAACAAAATGTCACAATTTTACATAATACATTTAATGACTTTTCATTTCTGTATTAAATGATTGATTATTGCTAATTACGTTGGTTATAAATAATACACTTCAGTTTGAATGTTCAACCTGTTCATAATGCTGCAGTGGCTTACAGTTCAGTACATTTTTTTAAGCACAGTTCTGTTGTATTTAACTTTTAGGCACAGTTCATTTGCATACATTAAGAAATATTTGTTTTTAACAATTATTTAGATACAATTTTTTGAGGTGGCACTTGATGTAAAAAGGTCAAGCGCCACTGCCCTCGCGAATAAACAGCTTCTCGCCCTCACATTTTGACAAAAGCGTGGAAGTGCTTATGTGGACTAAACATTTTGGGCTGGAAAATACATTCAAAGGTTCTCATTGTTGCCACTAATCTTACGTACTACAAGAAGAAGCTAAATTTATGGCTGCAAAGTAAAACTGTGACGGATGGGACACTTATTTTTATTTCTTTTTTTGTCTTTTTTTCTGGAATGTGTGGGTAGGGTGTGCCCATGTGTTCAAGCACTCACCTCATGAGACTTTAATTATGAGTTGCAGATGGATGGGCGGCAAATTAACAAGAGGGGTGAGGTGGAACGAGGTGGGCGTGAACTTAAATTGCGCACATGACAGAGGGCTCAAACGTGTATTCATTAGCGCTTTGTTGACGTGACTGTGGCGTGTAAGTGCGTGTGTGCCGGATTAAATGTGTTTTAATTACCGAGACTGCTGACACAGCTGAAGCCGGTAAATCACTGAGTTTTTAGCGAGCTGAAAGTATGTCCATCTGCTACTAAACGACTCAGAATGGAATGCACTACTTGGCTGTGACCAGCAGAGGTGCTGTTGAGTCAGTCTTGTTTGGAGTCTGACAAAGGACAATGTGGGCAGTTGACCTACTTGGCTATGAACTATGAACACTGCATAATTCTGCTCCTCATTTGCAGGTAGAGGAGTTAAGAAGATTTTGAGACATTTGTTGGGAAATTAAACGGCTAACTTGGACATCCGAGGTGAAGCATCATGTAAAATTATGCTGATATCAGGCAAAATGGAAGACAATTGGTTGAAAATAGCGGAATTAACTTAAACTTAAATTAAAAGTGTGAAGATTCAAAACTGTACTGAACTGTCCGATGCTATCAATGTTGCGATAGATTCTCAGAAAAAAAAAACAAGAATCCAAAAACAAAGTTTTTATTGTGTTTTCTTTGTCTTTTTTAAACTAGGAATCAGGTGATGGTAAACCAAAATTACAACAAGAGAAAAGCAGAAAAGTGGTATTTACAAAAATTAAAAAATAAATAGCTACATGTTTTTCAGTCTTACCAATAATTTGACTGAATTTGATTTTTTTTTTTTGCCCCCCTTCCCTAATAAAGTCACCCATTCCCTGTCGTCTTCCAAAAATTACTGTTTTACACATTGGGCACCTCTGTGACTTTTTTTCTGCCTTTTTTACCAACTCACTGTCCTGTGTGTTTTGATAAAAGCATGTCACAGCCATGTTATTGAGACAACTGGGAAATGGTTTTAGGAAAACTTCACAAAGTTTCTAGTGGCCACAGCAGCCCTGTTTCAGACCGTCTTGAACAAAATGGGGCATTCTTGGGACAATGCGGAGGGGCGGGCCGGGGGGACTTAGACGTTACATCGAATGGGCAAACATCAACAGGCTTTGATTTCCGTGGATGCCCGACGAGATGTTTCAATTGTCAAAACATTTTAGTGAATTAGTTGTTGACACAAAACTACCATTATATTATCAAACATTTATTGAGCGGCAGTGAAACGTGCTGATGCCGACTCTGGGTCCAGGCAGGGGATTCGTTCCACTCTGCCAGGGCAACAAACATGCTCACATAGCTGCCAGCTGTCCACTTTTCATCCATGGTAACCATGGTTGCCGTGGCACCATATTGTAAACGTAGCCTTAAACGCTCAATCGGGCATTGAAGAAAGAGGCTTACCTGCTTGCCTTGCAGCGTGTACAGTCTCTTCACGGCACCCGAGTCGAGCTTGATGGCGTCCGTGATGTCGGTGAGCACCTGCTCAAAGGAGTGCGCCGTCTTCCTGTTGAGCAGGACGCGCACGGCCTTGCGCGGTTTGACGCCACTGCGGACTACCGTGACCAGCTTGGGCTTGATGAAGTCTTTGGACTGCCGTTGCTGCTCGCCCCTCGGCGACACCAGCGATGACAGGGAGCGCGACGTGCCCGTCTTGCTGCCCACGGCCCAATTGGGGTTGACGTTCTTGGCGTAGTCTACACGGCGGAAGGGCTCGTTGGAGGCGCACACGTAGCTTTCCCCTGGAGGGCAAAAGAAAGGCAGTTGGACACAGTCTCGTATCTGGTTGTGGATCATCTCGTACGGGGGACATGGAGAAAGTTAAAAAAAAAAAAAAAAGGTTATATTTACACAGAGCGTGTAACCTATTTCTTAGACCAGGTGTCGTAAAAGCAAGAACAGACAGACTTGGTGCGGATGGATGTCTGCTTGACCGAATCGCCTATACACAGTATCACGGTAAAGGGCTTATAGACTTTACCAGACAACAAATCTAATGTGCAAATAAAAGATCCTCAAAACAGGAGATCACACAGGCGCTAACATGTACCTCATTAGAAGGCCAAGTATCGAACCACGCTAACAAAAGGCAGGCTCGGCCTCTTCAACATTGGCCTCATCTCTGCACTGCTCAGCTGCTGCACTGGCCTTCATCCAACGCGAGACTTTCTGCCAGCATTCCAGTCAGGGAGTGGACACGCAAATATTTCCCCCTCAGAGCTAGGACAAAGTGTGACAATGGCAGTGGTTTGGTCTGATGTGGTGCTTGATATGATCCACAAAGCACAGCTGATCAATCCAGCAGTGATCAGGTGATGTGCATGTGGAAAGCAGTTTATGAACAGAGCACAGTATAATCCTTTAAAACCTACATGCCAGAGAGGCTATGAAATCCAGACTCTAACATTCTCTAATGTGTGTCAGGAGAAATGAACAGAGCTTCTTGATGTAAGAAGGCCGTTGTGAAAAGGTCTCCCTTGGTGCTTGGCTTTATTCCGCTTGCTAATTATATAGCTAGGCCACAGAAGGAGGCCGGGGACCATTACGTGGCTGTCACTTAACTATTGGGGGGGGGGGGGGGGATTTGGATCATACCGCAACATTGTGACGCTCCTCTTTCAGGACTAGCGACAAACCTATTCCCCTGAGGGTGACTGGATCTCAGGGAGGTGCCGCCTACTTCCAGTCGCCCCCGGGAGACAGACTGCTGGCCTCATGTGCACGACAGACGCGGTCAAAAGCAGCCCGACAGACGGGAACCACAAAGTCGTTTTTAACACCAAGTCCCTCCGAAACAAAGCCATTAGATGATCGAACATTTTCAGGCTGCAGTACAGGAGTCACTCGAGTTGAGGGGCGTCCACCAAAGGGTCGATGCTTGCATATACTCCAGAGGTGTTCACACATTGATTCCTGATCCATATCTTATCTTACGAAGCGCCCCACTGAACCATTTCCATAAATGAACTGCGCAAGAGTTGGCTTGTTTGGTCTACACCAGATTTACTGTGACTGGTGGCAAGGGGTGAAAAATGGACTCAAATTTGATTGACTAAATAGTGCCAGTGTTAAAGGACCCCCAGGTCAGTTTGCTGAAGTCTGCAGAGAAGTTGCTTTTGAAGGGGGACTTACCATACATTTTTAATCACAATTCAAAACTGTCTTCATAAAAGCTCTCTGACATTCTTCTGTGTAAGTGCACAAAGGAAAAAGATTTGCGACACTTATAACTCTCTTGACTCACTCTTGTTGAAATCACTCAGTGTCAGGGGGGTTTTCTGCCTCAAGCAAATGCTGAATAGGGCTTTCGTTACCATAACAACCAGACACAGCGCTAGGGCGTCATGATTAAGCGAGGCCTATTCAGTCTAGTCAATTTCTGGACTTTTATGACACCTTAACCGAGTATATGTAACAAATCTAGCATCTTTTAAATCTTTTAAAAGACTTCTGGAGACTTCATCCAGTGCAGTAGTTGTAAGACCCTCTGCATCCCGACTGCCAATGAATCAAAGCCAACACTGGCTCATTTAACCATTAACACCATTCCCGCACACTTTTCACCAAAGCACCATTGTCCGGCTCAGTAATCCCAACCAGTCGCGAGTCAATTGCTCTCCGCTGGGTTTCCGCACACAAAAAGCTGTTGACGGGCCTCAATTAATGGCAGTAAACTGCTGAGCGGTGCTAAAACGTCGACTCTTGCGGCGTCAAAGACGACAAGGGTTTGGTAGTCGACCTATATGAACTTCTTTGGATATCTTTGAGGCTCTTTCCTTTTTATTGCAGTCCAGAGTTTATACTACTTTAATCCGGGCCATAAAATGAGTTGAGCCTGTAAAGTCGGCTAAAACTTTGTTATGGACGAAGCACTGAACCGATGGGTGTTCAAATGCACTGGGGAAATAACATTTTATCGTCAAACAAATTACTTCCCAAACAGAGTTACGACCACTTAAAACAGTAAGCGCCAATTACTGGGCCCTCGCACCACCTTTTTCATGGCGAGCCCTCAAAATGGTCAGCAAATGTTGAGGCCATGCTGAGCCCATATTAGATGGCAAAAAAGCTTAGCAATTTAGTGGTGCCCATCTCACCATTTTGACTGATTGACACAGAATTCAGCATGCATCCCTATGAGAACAGTTTGCACGAATAAGTCGAAAGTATATATACCCGATATCGAAAAGAAACATTTTCCCATTATGGAGGCAAATACCATGCAAAAAGGGCCTGGAAAGTTAAAAAAAACCACTGATTGACGTAAAATTGGGGCAACATGACCAATTGAAGAGAACGTTTGAATTTGACATTTTGGGGGAATTTCCTGAGAAGAGGGCATGGTAAACTGTTCAATGTATACAGTATATATATATAAAAAATATATATTTTTCTCGCCCACCCGGGTAGTATTCCTTCAAGCTCGGGTCCTCTACCATGGATGAATGAAACAACATGACTCATTGTTACCTAGATAATATTTATCACGGCCAATCTAAAAATAGGTATACAGTACATTAGAAGCCTCTTCACTGGTGGTAGTGACTGGGCTGAGGCGCAAATTCATCCATGTAGAATTGATGCGCATTAATTGAAATGCATTGGTGAAAAAGAAATAAATAAATAAACCAGAAACATTATTTTGAAATGCTGATAAACCTCCAATATGCCTTTTCTGTGAACATGGGCATCAGCCCGCCTCAAAAAATATTGAAAACAAAATTTTAAGCTCTGTCGGGTGAAGGTGTCCACTTTTAGATTTTACTATCAATTGTTTAATTTTGTAGAAAAATAGCATATTACAGACCTGACACAAAACCTAAGCCATTTTAAATGGCAACTTTCTGGCTTTAAGAACCACTAAAAGAAATAAAGAAAAACAGTCTTCCTTGGTATACCAGTATGCTTGCCTTTAACAACCTTCCCATGTTGTTTGTACTTGTCCAGATTTAAGACACAGCTGACTATAAACAACCAACACCTTTTGTAACATTTTGTGATGATTCACCTTTCAGAAATTTGATAATTCTCGCCTTAGTTTCAACTCACATATCTCATGTTGGAGCCATGATTCACGGTGGTCCCCTTGGTGCAACAGTTCTCAAAAGGTGTGATCATTCCTGTTTAATTGCAGACTAACCATCAGATCTAATCTGATGCAAGTGTTTGTTTGTGTTTTGGGAATGGGTATTTATTTACATGGTGATTCCAAAATATTTTCCGCAGAACTGAGTGATTCCATCATGTTTCCCCTCTGCTTGGTAACTGCTACTGGCTATTTTTCTTGATTTCTTTTAGTGTTTCTTAAAGCCAAAAACATGTCATTGTAAATGGCTTAAGTTTTGTGTCATGTCTGTGATCAAGATTTTTTATACGAATTTAAACAACTGAATTAACATCAACTGGAACTAGTGATTTCATTTTTTTCCCCCAGGGGTTGTGTTTTGGGCCACTCGGCGCCTAAAAAAGTGTCCACATTTGTAAGCTTCGTGCCATTCCTCCTCACGCTTAAGCTTGTTTTCTGGCGTCCTCACCACCTTACCCTCCACCAGCTCGTCCAAGGTGCTGATTTTCCTGCCCCCGTCCAAGGCGTACAGAGTCCGGACCCCCTGCGGCAGGTTGACGTTGTCCGACAGCGAGCGCGTCAGCTCCATGAGCAGCGCGTCCAAGGAGCGGAAGCGGTCGGAGGACACCGCGTACACCAGGCCCTTGAAGTACTTGTCCCCGTTTCGGTAGAAGCGCACTTTCCTGGCCTTCTTTTCGGACGTGAGCGACTGCAGGGTTCGCGTCCGGTAGAAGCTGCAGTGCGCGCTTTGAGCTGGGCTGGTCGTCATCCCCGCGCCCCGGGAGGAGCCTCCGCCGCCGGCGGGGTGGGAGCCCGCAGACCTCAGCGTCCGGTGCGGCTTGCTGTCACGCTCCTCGAAGTGCTCGAATTCGATGCTCCGGCTCAGCGACATGTTGTCTTCTTAACTTGCAGTGTTTTAAGCTCAAACCAACTTTCTTTGACGATTGGAGAGCCAGACTTATTACAAATCAAGTCCAAACGCGGCCAGACTTTGTTGTTTCGACATCTTTAGTCGTCCTGAAGACAACGAAGTTGGTTAAAGGAAACTTTAACGAGGTTCGAGGAGTGCTCCATCCGTTCACTGTGGTTCCTCTGCGGCCACTCGTGAGCGTCAAATGTGTCTGTCAAATCAATGGATGGATGGATAGCGCGCGAGCGAGCGAGGGAAGCCCGGAAGAACACCCTCTCACATGTTTCAGGGTCCTAACGTCCGTATTTTACTTCTGTCTTACACTGGACCCCTACATACTACAAAAAATGAAGTCAAACCTTTTAAGTAAAAAAAAAAAAAACTAACACAAACACCGCACAGCATGTTAATGATAATCGAGAAAACATTCATACATGTTTTTACATTAGTGTTTTTCGGAGTTATACCACCCATATACTTCCAAGGACGCCTCCGGGATTCTTCCCGTCCAAAGCCAGCTGTGTCGGATGTGTCGCGCAAGGCGACTGCAAGGGAGGAAGTGAGTGCGAAGAAAGCAAATTGGAGCACTTTTCCTGCAGCCAGGCAACAGGATATCCTGTACAGCAAGATGACAAGCGCCCCAATCTCTTCTATAAGCAACAAGTAGGTCGGAGGGGAAGTCTTCAATGTCGCCTCCGCGTTCTCTTCACTCTGTTCACTGAAATGACAGTATTATGAGGGGTTAAGGATGCTAATCAATATTTTCACGCTTTGTATAAAGGAAACAATTTAGTTAGGAAACAATGCCAGTTTCATTCCCAGTTGCATTTCCACTCCCCTCCAAAATTATTGGAACAGTGAGTTCCAATTCTAGACATTGAGTAAAGAAGAAGGGGGGAAAAAACACTTACAAAACATAAGAGTCCTCAGGGGCAAAAAGCGGAAGGTTCTAAATTGTCCAGACTGACCACCAGACTTAAACAACATAGAACATGCATTTATACCATCTTGAGAGGAAGCTGAAGGGAATGTATTGCTCAGTGGTGCCTTCTGACTGCAGCTGGTATTGATGTTGGTCGCATACAATGCGACTGGCAATTACATCACTGCTTCTTATATTGTCCATTTACAGTTGCCTCTACACTGCTGCTCTCATTCTGCTCATTCGCATTATCTTGTGTTGTAAATTTGGCTCATAATGATATTGATGCTTATGCTTAGTTTATTTGATATCGTGCAATATCTGAGCAGAAACTATAAGTGAAAATAAAAACCTCTAGCGCTCTATAGTGTCCATTTTAAGATACTGGCCGAATAAAACCACACACACAGTCAAATGTGAATAAAGAATTCAACATTTGTTTTCTTGAAAAAAATGCTCTCAGAAAAGAATGGCTTTGTTCTTGTAATATGACTTTGATTCTTGTAGTGTTACATCTAAAAAATATATACAACTTTATCTTAGATAACCCACTATTTTCTAAGAGTTTCATAGCAGTTATGAGGCTTAGTTTATTTTATGTTCAGTTTTCCAGGAAACTTCAACTGGGAGTGTAAATACATGTAGTTAAAAACAAGCAAAGTGTGGCACAAGGAAGTTTTGTATTAGGCGTGGCTTTGGCGCCATCATGTGGCATCATAGAGTGCTTCAAAAAGCGCACAAAAACTGAGAAACCGACTTGTTTTTTTCAGTGAATAACGAAGGATTGGTTCCCCCAAAAACTGCGAATAGGTGAAGGTGCGAGGACGTGGGACAGGTATATATCCCAGTTCACTGCAAAACCTCATAGCTAACTATAGTTAAAAAATATATATGCAAACTCATTGCCTCTAAAGCGTCTGGTTTATTCAAATATATTTGAATGATTGATTGACCTACAAAATAGCTTTGATATTTGTATTGGAGTCACTTTTTTAGGCAAGAAGTGTGCACTTTTTCAAGTCAATTTAGCAGGTTTTACAATGTTATTTAGGTGCAGGGTTGAATGGCATCGTATTGAGAGCTCCTTTAGATATACCGACCCTCTTACATAGCCAAAATATTGGAATTAATCAATACCTTTCTGACGGTGTCAATCAAAGTCATCATTATAATCTTTGTAAAAGCATTTTACAGTTGCATCTAAAGTGAGCCAATGATTCTGTAGCATAAGCATGATCTTTCATGCATTCACGATTGACGTCATCATTAAGTCTGTGAGCGAGCGCGTTGTTTGTGCGTTTTTCCACCTCCCCTGCACGATTAGAAAACATGAACTATGATGCATACATCATCATGCACATCACATGGAATGTGTCAGAATGTTCACATTGCGAGCAGTTGGAATGCTGACGGTTGACTTTCACAGTGCATACCAAACCATCTGGCAGGTTAACTTTGCTGATGTCAGAGTCGCTGGACGCTCTCATTGGCTGAGCTCATGAGTTTGTGCAGGTGCGTCTAATGACGACACAGGTTGCCCGTGGATTTCGAATATTAATCACAGCCACTTTTGCACGTTTTTACGTTTAATTGGTGTAATTCTGTTTTTCTTTTTACAGACATCAGTACTGTGCGTACCTTTTAATTTCCCATGGGGTCAAATCAATCAATTGTTTTACCAAACCATTGATGAGTAGAAAATATTTTTGACCCTCAAAGGCCGACGTACATGCATTTCCGGAACCAGTTAGTTAATCGTCTGTACTAGCGACTCCATTAGACGACAAACAATTAGAATTATAATGCCATAACATTACCACTTGAATTCAATTCAAACGAGCTACATGGGCACACACGCACGAGTGCTTGAACATTAAAAAGCGTATAAATTGTGATTTAAAAAAAGGCAAAAAATAATAAATAAAAAAATCAGTACTGTCTCGCTCTGTTCGAAGTTTGATCAGCAGATGGCGCTGTTTGACAGGCCTCTCAATGTACAGTATAGTACAGACAATTCTCAGGTGAGAAAGTTTTCCCTCGATAAAGAAGCAACTTCCATAGACTTTCTGCCCAAGAGCTCCTGGAGCCATGTCAGTCTCAATCCTTCAGGGACGCCAACAGTGCAACACGCGCCGTGAAATGGAAATGTAGACTGGATACTTTGCAGAACTGTATGTTAAAGACTGACAGTTTTGGGAGGGTTTCCCGAGTGCACTTTTACTTGATACCAACTATATAGGCTATATATTTGGTTGAAGAGTCACAGTCATATTTACAATTAATATTTTCTAAGTATTTTTTTCCAATATGTTTTGGCATCTCGTACATGCAAAAAAAAAAAATACATTCGCAATCCTGAGTTTGTAGGTCAACTATCTGGAGGTACTCAAACATTTTACACTACCTCAAATTTCGATCTACAAGTACAACCATTATGACCATAAAACATATTGTTAATTTGTTATTGATATTGTCATTTAGAACGCGCATCGTGCACGCGAAGAAATAAGTTTGCAATTTATTTTTTCAGCCGCAGGTGGCAGTAGCGATTACAAACTCAAAATCCTGCGGACTAAACATGGGGGGGAAAAAACAGTGCTTAAGTGTTTCATTTAAAAAGGTAATGCACATAAGCTTAATATAAATTGCACTTAAATGTCTGAAAACAAATGGGTCTAAAAGATTCAATACAAATGTATTTAAACGTTAATTACAACAGAACTGAAATTAACAAATGTACTGTAATGGATTTTTTTTTAAAAGGGCCACTGTAACATGACGCATTTTGAACATTTAGCTCAGACATTGTGCAATATTGCTATGATATATGTTTTTTAATTATTTGTTGTGAGGATGCGCTGTGCATTCAGATATACAGTACAATGTATGAAAGACTGCGCCGCTCTGTGCCCGGTGCTTTGACTGATGCTTTCCTGTAAAGAAGCTGGCACCTATAAGATCAACCAGCCACCCATCCATTCCTTTATTCACAACATGGATAGCTTGAGTGATGACCTCCTCTGAGCTTGTGTGTGCGTGCGTGTGTGGGTGTGCGCGTCTGTGTGTGCGCATACACATACCAATTGTATAAATATGTATGCGCAAGTAGTTAACACGGGCCTGTCCTGTTTGTGGATGTTACACCTCGCATCCGTTGCCTGGCAACAGCTCCCCCATTGCGGTCTATGGCCTGGAGACGGCAGGAAGTGATGTTTTGCTGCTGCTCTCTGTGAATCACACACTTGGTAGGAGACTGCGTGTAGCAGTGATGTAACAATGTACAGTACAGTATTTGTGTCCTTTTGAGTAGTGTGACAAGACAGTTCATTACGTACACCTGCACAATCTCATGTGATCTGCGTCAAAAATTGGACGGGGTCGGAGGACGATTATTTTTATGAATAAGGACGGAGGGACGAGGACGGAAGGGTACCCAGGTCACGGACGGACCGGCCAAAAAGGGTAAAGTGCCCATCTCTGCGAAATATAATAACCTCATATTTTATGGGGTTTTAAATTTATCATAGACAGCCCGACCCCCCGAAGCCTCGGACTCGGCCAACGGGAAACTGAAACCTCGCACTGGCCATTGAAACCTCACCGCGAAAATAGATGATAGACGATGACATAGATGGACAAAATGGGCTTCCAACTATGCTTAATCCGTTTATTTTTTTTAAGGTTCTCGTCTATTGTCTACAAAATGGGCGTCCGTCAAAGGCGGATAGACGGACCGGTCCGTCACGTGGGTGGAATGCCCAGCTCTGACAGGCACCTCTAAAGACTAAACTCAAAATAATGTCTCTTCATACCCTAAAAGCCCACACCTACCATACTAGGCTATAATTAGCTGTTAGTTAAGAATTTAATTGAAAAAATACTGTAATAAAGTATGCTACAAAAGGATTCAATTGAAGTCACGGACTGTTCAGCAAAACACGAGTGAGAACGTTATGGAAAATCATGTTACTGATGAGTGCAGCTATAATCAAGAATAGTCAAGTCTATGCATTAGGTACAAATGTGAATAACAAAGTGTTTAAAAATGTGACATAAATTTCTCAGTGATTATCAGATACCACCTCGCTCTCATAAAAATGTAATGTTTAAGGCAAAATCTGTCTCCAAAAGCCTCTCCGCGCTGGAGACGGCGGTGTGGTTTTCGTCTCCTCGTCACGCTCGATGCCATCTGTTGCTCATTTTTCCATTTGGTTCCCGTCTCACGTTGGCCCGGGCGCAGCCTCGCATGTTGTGAAGCTTTCGGCATACAAGAATTTGTTCATTTGATTCCTTCCAAATGAGGGTTTTGTCACAAGAGCGACGTTGTGAAGCCAATGCATTTTAAATAAGACAAAGTCCTGGTGAATTAAAATGAAAAAAAGGCACAGGCGGTAGCGCAGTCTTAAATATCAGTTTACCAATTTCATAGGATGCAAGTTAGGTCAGAGTAAGAAACTAATGACGACCAAATTACTGCTATAAAAGACAGGTTAAGTCACAAAGACATAGAAGCAAAAGAAAGCTGAATGTTGGCGCTACATGCTAACATAACTTTTGCGACATCATGTCTTAAAAGACTCCTAATGATAGCTTTGGTCCTCATGCTAACACAACACGAGTGGTGTCCTGGCTGGTCCAGAAATAATATAGATGACTAAATGACAAAGCCATGGGCTGAAGCTAAAAAAAATGAATGTAGCTATTGAATGTGGAGGAGGAGAATGAATGCATGTACTATATGCTACATATGACATATCTTGTCCAACATCATGTCATTGTCTGACCATTTTAGAGACTAATACTTTGAACAATAATGCTAGCTAGCTTTAACACTAATGTAAACAGAACATGAAAAGCAGGGCCAGCTCGCCAATTCGGCAAGATAGGCAGATGCCAAGGGTGCGGTGGACTGTATGAGGCTTGTCCAACGTCCTGATCATTTTAGTGACTGAAAATACTCCGAACAGCAAGATGGTCCGCCAACATTCTTATTGACGGGGGTCGCCATGGCAACGGCAGATGCTGATGCCTTTCTCCGTCAACATTATGACTTGAAAGCTGCTATTTTTGCGTCAATCCGAGCTCAAAACGGTCATTTTGTTTCTAAAACAAAACGCCAGGTGGTCGTGTCCAGTGCTGAATGTGTGCAAGGCTCGTAGAGGTAAATATTAATAGACGGCTGAGAGCAGCGGCTTGAATATTTCAAATCAGAGCGGCTCGACTGTATGGTTACATTCCTCGCTGTGATGCATTAACGCTACGGTGCAACCTCGCAAATGTACCAGTTCAGTCTTGCCCCCCCCCAATGTGTTTTGCATGCTCTACTTCTACTAGCTTCAGGGAATAAAAGAAACGCGCATACTGACGTCAAAGACATGCGCGGTCAACATGGTTCGTTCCGAAATTTCAGAATGAGTGTTTTCATGCGTACCGATCGGAATAACAATCGACATAAACCACCTCTCTCGTTCAGAATAAACTATTGATCGGAATGTGCTTGATCAGGTCAGAATATTCCGAATGGGGTGTGTACATGAAGCATTTTTATTCCGATCAGGCATTTAATCCGAATAAATGTGTCCATGTAAACGTAGCCAATGAGAATTGAACAGGAACATTTTGACACAATTGTGTCACTTTGATTTTCTTTTTGTTCACGCAAGCATTTTCTTTGAAGAAATGTTCTAAAGATCCACAAAAGAAACACAACCCGACAAGTCCAATTACATTTGACTCCTCAAATCACTTTAATTAGTCTTCGGGCACTTCTCACAACAATAATCTTCGGAACAAATTCCTGCACCGCCATTCCAAGAAGTGTGTCTTAGTCTGGCGTGATTTGAATAATTCAAGTAATAAAGTGTGTGAGTGAGCGACAAGCAGTCTGATAGTTGGAGCAAAGCGTGATTGTGCAGCCCAAGTATTGCATGACTTATACGGCCCAACTGGCCAGTTATGCACCGTGGTGGCTTTATGACACATTTCTTACTTCTGGCTAAGATGTACAATTGTTTACAATTAGGCATTAAGTGTAGTTGTGTTGTTAACTCCAAAATTCTTTCTTTGTTCCTGCCTGTAAGCTCGCTTTAGTGCTCATATGTGCGCTCAGTGCTGCCTGGCATGTTGTGGCACAACGTGGTACTACACTTGAAGGCGCGCAAATTCTGAATTCAGAATTGCCTACTGTAAAGACCAAAATCGCTTAAAACCCCGCAGTATTGCAGGGGCACAAAAGATGAACTGGAACTAGTGACAAAACGGCACAAATCCGGTCCCGACCGGGATGACCCGAGACGCGCAAATTAGCAAAGGCCCGTGGCCGACTCACTTCCCATCCTTCACATCTTTCGGTCGCTTGAATTCCGCCCTTTGGATCCCAGTCAACGCAGTCATCCGGCTTTGATGTAAAGCAGGTTGACTGGTAATTATGCAGATTGCCCTCCATTACGCAGAGAGATGGTTTTAATGTCTTCGTCAGGCATAAAGTGTCACATGCATCACAGGCCGGTGTGCATATTGTGCTTTACGGTGTCGTAAACGGCCGGTGGAAATGAATGGAGGAGATTCTTTTTACATAATTACATTTTATAGTTGGATTTTTACATGAATCTTATGAAGGTTTAAGTCTTGGCGAGAATGTTTCACTTTAGATGAAGCGTCCAAATATAAACCTGATAAGAGGTACTCTACTTGCACGATTTCTTGAAAGTATTAAGGTGTGAAATCTACACACCAACATTTGCAGGATGTAAGTGCTGTGAAACAAGACAGCAAGATCAAACTTAACAGTAAGGAGAAGTTTTTCTGCACCAGGGCTCCACCTGCAAATAAGACACGCCATTTACTTGGAAGGTACACTGTGCATCTGTGTCGGAAACATCACGTCCTAATCGTCATGACTGTCTTTTGAATGTTAGCACCAAGGCTAGGGTGCTGAGCGCAAAGTGAAAAGTTTCCTGGCTGGTCTATCAAGCGCCAAGGTTATTATAGTTAACGAAAACTAACAAAAAACCCAAACTAGAATTGAAAAAACATTTTTTTTTAATGAAATACAGTAAAATAAAACCAAAAGGGCATTTAAAAAACAAACACTAACTGAAACTAGATTTTGCGTTTATAAAACTATAATTATAGCAAAAATGTGCGTTGTTTTCATCTTAAACAATTTCATGCATGAGCTTTGAGGGTTGTATTGTATTGTGAATTATGTATTTATTTCAGAATCACTGTTTGACCGTAAAGAAAACGTCAAATCTTATGACGCACTCCACAAACGCTCCATGTATTAAAAAAAACAACACTAATACTAAAACTAATAAAAACTAAACTAAAAATGAAGCATTTACAAAATAATAAAATGAAACCGAATAAACCCTCTCCAAAAACTAATTAAAGCTAACTGAATTTAAAAAACAAAAGTCAAAATGAAATAAAAACTCAAATGAAAAATCCCAAACTATTGTAACTCTGCTAAGCACCGTAGGCAGAGCACTTACAATGAGACAGTTTATATCATTGTCACATTATTTAAAAGCCAAATTGCTACAAATTGTTGCTTTAATTAAAATTTTGAGGATACAAATTCAGATTTTCTGTTACTTTTTATGGTAAACCTTTCATTTTTATTTTCGTGTATACCCTTTTCCGGTTTTCTTTCAAGAAAACAAAAACAAACTGCACAACATGTTTAATTATCTTGCTGTATTGCTCCCACTACAGCTATTCCATGTATTTCCCTCTAAAGTCCCTGTGTATCAGTATCAAATCATACCTTGAAACGATTGTCATGATTATCTGTAGGAACATTAAGAGCCGAAGCTAGTACTGTACTGAGCTGTCCTGAGGCTGGTCCTTCGGTTTGTAAAGCAGGTCATCTGGGGTCACCAGATCAATGACACCATGTTTCATGTTCTACCAGTGTAGCATCAAAGTAATCCTAAAGCTTTTATTCAAACCACAAAATTGTTACATAAAGTCTCTTTACTTGACTTTGAAGCTCAAAAGTCCAAGATTGAAGTCACATGGTCAATAAAGACGCAAAAGCAATTCAAACAGAAGTCATCCAAATGCTAATGCAGTACATCGATGATCGACAATGGCTGGTCCAACAATACTAATAGACCAGAAAAGCATTTGCTTTCTGCTATTTAAAGGGCAAAATGATTACACATGATGGCTTTAAATTAATTTTAAAGCATGCTTTAGAGAATTCATTGCTCCTTTAACCCACTCACAAACACCATCTGGGCCAAAGAAGACCCCAATTAAAATGTTGGCCATGCAGCAGGAGCCATGCGTTTTCCGCCATGAGGCCTTCCAGTTTGTAATGTACTCGCTGGCGTCAAATCACACAAAACTGGCGAGTTCATCTTGCTCGAGTTTGCTGAAGTGCATTTAAAGGTCTGGCCGCAGGCGTGGTGGTCAGGGGTCAGCCTCAATGTTGTGTGGTCATCTGCAATCATGCATTTGCATGTTCACATTGTGCTCTGAAATCGACCACAATTCATTGTGGCTGTGCATCCATTTTTAGGTGGTCTATTGCTTTTTAAAATGTTTAAAAATTGCTTACGTAAATATAGCACAAACTATGACCCAAAACACTTTCATATACAATAGTTTCAAACTCATTTTACAACATTAGCTTTAAACTGAACACCAAATTTTCATGGTTATGTCACTAAAATTACCGAACAGTCAACCCTGCTGGGGGTGGGCCGGCCCGGCCTGCCAATAGCAAAAATCTGTCTATCATTGATGCCCATTGAAAAGAATCGCGAAACAAAAGAAAATTATAACAATTTTAAGCCCCAAACGTTGAAAAAAAACCCCGCTTCTTATTCAATTAACATTTTCCATGAAAACCCGGGGGCAAATGAGGGTTAAGCCCCACAAAACAAACCCACAAAATATTGACAAATATTTTTCAAATATTGTAAAATAATATCTTTTTAATTCTGTGAATATGCAAATCTGTGGGTTGCTGAACTGCAAGTATGCGGGGTCAACTTTTTTTTTCTTCTTTTTTTTTTACAGACAAAATGACAATATCAGTTTATGTATACAGATTATGTCTTTTTTTTCCCAAGACAAGCTATTTGTTGAGCTGCTTATTCCAAAATCACAAATTAACATTACAATTGAGAAATATTTCACAGTGACTTAGAAGTCAAATTCCTAAACCCGTAATGAGTGAAACTGGTTCATCAGCGACGTTCTGGCAGTTTCCAGTCCACTATTACAAAACTTTGTAATTACAAAACTTTCGAAGAATGAAACGAGCGATAACAGCTAATCTAATGGGAGACTAGCCCGACCAGTGTTTTTTTTTTCTCTCTTTTTTTTAACGCTGGATTTAGTTGTGCAGCTGCAAATGTCTCATTAACCCAGGTGCCATTCATTAACATTCCATTATTCATCTGCTTTGGACTAGCCACATTTCCTCCACGGCGACAATTACACGGCCAGCACGGCAACATTAATTACTTCTTTATTTGTTACTTATTAGGAGGGCTATATTTAGGAGCAATAGACGTAGCATTTATTGAAGTCAAACGAGGTGCAAAAAAGTGTATGAAAAATGCCAATCTGTCTTCTCCTTCATTCTTTGGCACTGGTCTGTAATGTGCATTATCACCGCACACCGTACTAGTATGGAACAGTACTCGTTGAAATTTACGACCGCTTCGGCAGTTGGTTTTTTTTGTGATTTGTAACACCATTTCATAATGTGACATTCAAAGGTAAAGTACAAATTAGTCGGCCGAAACCTTCTGGTGTGACGGACGCAAGAAAACGAGGATGTCACTGAAACTAAGATCAGAGACATCCTAGCTGGAGCTCAAGTTACAGGTGATGTAACTGAACAGTTGATTAAAGTGATCAAAGAGCTAATTTTTCAAGGCGGAGGGGTTTTGCGGTTATGCTGGGAAAAGAAAAATGAAGGACCCAAGTGGGGGGTAGCAGGGAGGCTTGCTGCTGTCTCAAAAAGTATTTAGAAGGCAAACAAAGAATGTGGAATAATCAAAAAAAGTAACAACCCAAGAATTAAAGTAACAAAAAAAATCAACAACAAACAAACAAAACAAAAAAACACGTTGAATGGACGCACGACTGGCAACATGACATGACCCGGAGAAATGTGACAGCAACAGCAAACCGACACTGAAAGAAACCAGGGAACTAAACACAAATAAGAGAATTCCATGTGTGTGTGTGTGTTATTATTATTGCTATTATCATTTTTCCTCAACTCAAGTGTATTTATAAAGCACTAAACATAATTTTCAATGGCAAAAAAATACTGAAATATTCAATATACGTTTCCCACAACAACAAAAAAAACGGTGGGAAAATGGGGCACTCCCACCACAAAAAAAGAAAGAAAACCCCGAAATGTTAAACAATAGTGAAAAAAAATCTACAACTTGCAATGGCTAAAAATGAGTGGATTAACACTTATTCCACAAACGCAATATTTATCAGAATGTCCTGTTTCAACTAATGGGCTTGCATGGAACATATTCCTGAAAAAAAATGTTTGCGTTGACCTCCGCTTTAACCAATACAAACTGGGGCTAATTTTATTTGTGCCACACATTTTTATACAATGGAATGTGCTATATTGATATATGTGCAAGTTGGTATGATGTTTTTTGTAACACAGCCACATGTGAATTGTATGATCTCCGGTTTTGGACAGGTGTGATACTTGTTTGGCCACTGTGCCTGTCTGCTCACCGCGCTCAAGAGATGCTCAGAATTTGTGTAGCAACGTTCGTCACCACTAACATCATTTTGAATGCACATTGTAATTCAGGCATGTTGCCGGACATTCTGTGACCTGCACTCAACTTTCTGCGCTTAGACGGTGCAAGGCGAAGAAGCGTTCAATAGAATCTTTTCATCTGTGACGCACACCTCTGAACTCCATCGTCGCCCGTCCCGCCAACGTCGGCTGCTGGTAGATAAATATTAGCTTCCCTGGCACGGGAGCCCGCAGGCCCCTTGATGAAAGCCATTTGTCACTACGGCCGGATGACCTGTCTGCTCTGACCAGCGCGGACCGAGCAGTCGAGTGTGAAGGGGATGTCTCGGCGCGGCCAGCAAATCATGATTTAATGCCTTTAATTTACACTGTCTGTGGGCCTTATCAAAAGGTTAGCCCGGGCAGCGGCAGCGAGACGCGGCTGTGGCGGGGCGCGTTGGTAAACTTGGCTATGAATTTTGGGAGAGGTTTGGAAATGGCACACGGTTCTAATCGCTGATGTAAGTTCGCTATTATTGCTTAGTGTTGCTTTTTCCACCCCCCCACCAAACCAAAGTCATTTGTCATTACATCCTGAGAGAAATGGTTTAATGTTAAAGTGGTGTTACGTGAGAAAATTGTGCCTGAAATCATGATATAAATGTCCACATGAAGATAAAATATGAATTGTGGCATTTTGGTTTGTACACGTAAATGTTTGAAGGTTAATATTTACATTTTAATACAAACAAAACATCTTTTTTTTAAAGGGGAAAATACATTCTATTGTTTTTGTTCGTTTTGCAACATGTGTCCCACTAGTCAAAACAGTAGTCGGATTAATATTTTATTGGTGGAGTGCTGTCATCGCCACCAACATCGATGTATCCGCAAGACCACAAGACTGCTCTGCCGCGCTGATGATCCCTCTCAAGGTATAGCCGACTGAATCGAAATATGGTGACCCGTTGCTGTGTTACGTGGTGAAGCAACATCTCCGAAAAACGCAAAGGGAAAAAAAGTTGACAACGTCGGAAGACAGGGAAGCCTCTTTTCAGAGGTCACAAAGCAATGTCGGATGGTGTGATTGTCAGCTGTTAAGATGAAAAGAAAAACCTTCGACAGTGCTTCGTCAACAGCAAAACGGGGTGAAAAATTGTGGGGAAAAACGATATGGGGAAAAAAAAAAAATCATGAATATGAGAAATAATATGCCAAACTGCGAATATGCAGGGATTGACTATTTGAAGTTGGAATATCACTCACCATTAGATGGCAGACACATTTTAGTTGCGCTTATACTGCCCCATATTACAACGTGAGTAGGCCTAATATTTTTGGACGGATTGGGAATGATATGCAGGACAGAAATTGTACCTCAATAATGATTGATTTTTGTCAAATAATGTACAAAACGACTTATTGCATTTAATGTTGGTTTCTTTTTCAACAGTTTTGTGCCATTCTTTAATGGTAATTTTTACACAAGAGAGCCCTTTGAGCTGGAAAAAAAAAGTACAATATACGGTTATCTTGTTGTTTGCTTCAAACCCATTGTTGTTGATTCAGGATAGCGGATCTTTTATACATGCGTTGAAAATTAAAATATATTAAGAGCATGTATTTTGCATGCACGTATTTTCTACATTTTTAAAATAGCAATTTTGACATACATCTAGCTACGAAGAGTGTGGTCCAATGTGGCCCCTTAGCAGCACTGACGAAAAATTGTGGTTCTCTCAATCATTTAAGTTGCCCATCCCTGAAGTACGCTTTTTCGTATGTAATAAATACGTTTTGTTTTTAAGAGCCATTTACTTCTTGTCAGTTGTGTCTGTCAGGATCAGTTAAAGTTGAAAAGGTAAAAAAAATTCACCTTATTATCAAAAGAATAAACAAGAATATAACAATATTGCAAAAACAGTGCACACGAGTTATTGCTTGCAAGTCAGCATAAATCTCAATCTGTAAACAATATTGCAGGAATAGTGCAAAAGTACCAAAACATTTATAATGTACTGTATGTGTACTTTTGCAAGGTGACATCTGTAGCTTTGGGTCTAGTTTGTCTTTGTAAAATCCCATCACTGTCTTGCATTTTAACTTGTTTTTGACCTGCAAAATAATGCGAAAAATACACAGCCTTTATATTAGCCTACAGTACGCCTTGGATTACATTCAGTTTAGCCTGCAGAAAAGTGGATGATGACGTTGTGATGACGCGGTGCCCGAGCACAATTAAGCAGATTAATCCACACATTTTCATCCACTGCAAGGGGCTGCCATTTTGACACAGCAGAGGGCGACTTTGCTGTTGACGGAAATACACGTCAAAGTGCCCTCCGGCTCGCATTGCGACTGATATCAGAGATCATTTGTACCTTTGTCAGTTTTAATATGTTGGTTATGCGCTTTGTTCTCAGGGCAATGAATCGATTGCAACTGGACCGCTTTAGTTTTCCTAGAATGGTCCTCAAGACAACCAGAACAGCCCAGTTGCGACAGACCTGACCTGGATGAATGCGAATATTCACAGGCATGCAATGCGCTTTACCGCCACCTGCGGCGTTGGCGTGGAACAACATCGACTGCAACTTCCCTGAGCAGCGTTGCTGTGTTTTCCTACGGCGTCAGGAATGCAATGGAGCTGATCAAAAGCAGCCTCGGTAGCAGAACAAATTAAAAACGTTGGCCGTCGTGAACGATTTATGGCTTCCGTCATCATCACTTGAAGTCATGTCGTTGGAGGACATTTGTGTTTTGCTTTACTGTAAATGTCCTCCTACACAGGCACATGTCTTTGGGCAATGCGGGAGGAAGATTGGATGTGCCAGTGTAAATCTACAACCTTAAAACTGTCTGTGCCGCATGAAGATTAAGAAGCTAAGAAGCGGTTCCAATGCACTTCTGGATCAGGCAGAATTTGAAAGAAATAAAATTGTGGAATTTGACTCCAAATACCGTATCATGGTTAACATCAGTACCTGAATTATATTAAGATAAAGTTGTATCTGTCGTTGCCAAGGCAAATCTCGGAATACAAAGAATTGGCCAGATTAATAGCAATTTTGACAACCTGGTTTTAATCTGCTAACAACACCGTTATTGTCAACCATCTGCTTCTGTGTTTTTAAGTTTTTCTGCACTTGCTTTATCAAAACAAAGTACAGTAATGTCAAACACATTAATAAAAATCCTAGTGGGTGTTGACAACATTTTAATCGGTTCATCTGGTGGGGTAGTGCCCTTAACTCAAATGTCAGTGCTGACATTATTGGTCTGAGTTCGCGTCCTGACAGAACATTTATTTCTCGCTAAACATTTTAAAGTTTAAAGTCAGGGAAAACACTTCTTAAGAGCAGTTTAGTCGCCCGATACAGATACAGACCCCCCGAGGACATGACAAAGGTCCCATTCAACTACTTGTAAGTCAATATTTCATCAAATGAGTTATGACAATTTTTTTTATTAAGGTTGAATTCTTGCCCAGTGCTGCTTTAAATTCCATTCTTTTATTGGAGAGCAAAACAATATCAAATCATCTGCGGGGCACGATTTTAGAAATATGGTAAATCCGGGCCTCTGCCCAACGTTCTCCACAAATCATCCATGGTGCCAAACCAGACTCCAGAATTTCCATTCAGCCAGCCAGGAAAGTTTGAACCGTACTAAACTAAACCATTGACACAGACAGGAAAACCAATGAAATGAGACAAAATGAACCTTATACATATTTAGCTGCAGTGACAATATCACATGTGCATGCTGAATCTTCAGCCACAAGCCTTTTTGTTTAGTTTAGCATAAAGTAGCACAGACTCTGCATCACCTGCAGTGTCCAGCACCTTTCCAAAGCTGCAAGCCAGCTTTCTATTTGTTGTTGTTATTGTTTCTTTCAGTATCAAGAGCAAAACAGCAAGTTGCAGCTCCTGGAGTGTCTGTTGGTTGCCAGGAAACCTTGCAAATCAATACGACACCAGGGGACCACAAGGTGTATACGTTTTCCTTCAAGATTATGTATGAGACGGTAAATTTAGTAGATTAGTTTTGCGCTGCTTTCATTTCATCAGAGGTACTGTTTAAAGTTAGAATATCTTCAAGCAGATGATAAATAATTCATTATTACAGTTTAGGGTGGTTCAAAATCTGCGAAGTCATTAATAACATACTGTACAGTCAGAATTTACGATTGGTTGGAGACCAGTCCAGTCATCAATCACAATTCATAATTTTTAATTTTGAAAAAAAGTTCACAGTGCCCGTTGTATATAAGAAGGATTTTATGTTTAAAATGTTAAAAGGTTTTTCAAATAATTCATTGTTTTCAAGCTATTACAAGCGTTTTTTTGTATTTTCATTTCTACTTTTATATTGCCTTAATCCTCTTTTTTGAAGCTCAGACTTTTTTTTTTCAAAATCACGTCATTAACTAATTACTAATCACTTCCTTAAGTGTTCATCTCGAAGTTGGCACCACTAATGCAGTCTCGTTTTAACAAATGTAAAAAAAGAACTTTTTTTTTTCAATTTCCTTATTTTCTAAATATTAAATCGTACTACTGTAAAAAAATATATTTCAATCTTGTTTGAAGCGACTGGGGCCAAATGAAGTGTACTGCTTGGCTGCTACCAGCAGGGATGCTGCGGATTTAATCTCAACAAGTTTGCTGTCTAAAGACCACCAAAATATATTTATGAATTACTTTTACTATCTTTCTCAAATAATTTTTCTTTAAATGTTTAGCTTCCCCAAAAAAATCTAGAAGGCTACTGTGAATTCTTTCAAGTCAACTCACGCTTTGAAAACTGCTCCTTTAGTCATTCACTGCCAGATATTTTCAGACCCTCTTTTACGCTTACACTTGAAAAAAATTGAAAAAAATATAAACAAATTCCTGGGACTGAATGGCTGGACTGAAAAGACAAGTAAATTCGTCATTGGCAGTGAATGAGTGAAGTGAGTTGTTTCTATTGCTGTATTGCTTCTACTGTTGTGGCATTACATGGAGGAATGAATGTCAGAAATACAACGAAATACCACACAACCTTGCACCTTTATCAATAAAAAACAAGCAAATGTCCTCTACTCTGGTATAATCATTAAACAAAGTGTACTAGGAAACTAAACACTTGTTTTTATTGAAACAAATCTTTAGTAGTAGCAGCTCTATCTCACTAATTAAGACACATATACTGTTTTACTTGTTCTCCTACAATGGCCATATTGTGCCATTTGCTTGCCGGTGTTATTTTTTTTCTTACTTAGTTTCAAATTCAAACCCCCACGACATGCCAAACGTGAAGATAATGAGTAGCGTAAAGAAAGAAAAAGTTGTTTTGCAAGAGCAGCTTCCTCCTCCTCCAGCAGCCTTGTGGGTTACAGCAAAACTGGTGCAGCTGTATATTGCCGTGTCTCCTGATGACACAGGACCCATTGATACCCTTTTAAATTGCATTTTAGATATCAAGTCATGGATGGCAGATAATTTCCTACAGCTCAATGAGGACAAGACTGAGGTCTTAGTTATCGGTCCCGAAGGTCAGAGAGAGAAGCTTTTACCAAAACTACACATTATTAATCCCTCACACTGTGTGAAGAACCTTGGCGTCATTTTTGACTCTGAGCTCAGTTTTATTCCTCATATTAAAAATGTAACCAAGATTGGTTTTTATCACCTTAAGAATATCGCCAGAGTCCGCCCGTTTCTCTCTCAGGCTAACACGGAAGTGCTGATGCATGCCTTTATTTCCTGTCGTTTAGATTACTGTAATGCCCTGCTCTCTGGCCTCCCGAAAAAGAGCATTTCACCACTGCAACTACTGCAGAATTCAGCCGCTCGGGTGCTGACGAGAACCAGAGGGCGGGAGCACATTACGCCAGTTTTGAAATTGCTGCATTGGCTCCCTGTGTGTTTCAGGATCGATTTTAAAGTACTTTTATTAGTTTATAAATGTGTTAATGGTCTTGGGCCATCTTATTTATCTGATTTGCTTTTATCATACCAGCCCTCGCGGATCCTGAGGTCCTCTGGCGCCGGCCTTTTATTTATTCCAAGGGTGAGGACCAAAATGCATGGCGAGGCTGCATTCAGCCATTTTGGTCCTCACCTTTGGAATAGCCTGCCAGAGGATGTCAGGTCTGCAGAGACTGTTGATATTTTTAAGAGGAAGCTCAAGACACACCTTTTTAGTTTGGCTTTCAACAACTTTTAAATAATTTATCTTTTCTTTTGATTGAAGATAATTCTATGTTTTGCTTTGAATGTTTTAAAGCACTTTGAGTTGCATTTTTATGTATGAAAAGTGCTATATAAATAAAATGTGATTGATTGATTGATTGATAAATGAGGGGTGGGGGTGCGAGAGGGGTGTCATGCTGATGGCCATCGATCCAAACAGAAGGTACTGTCTGGCGCTCCGGGCCATTCACGCACACACACACACACACACACACACACACACCCACGCACACACACACACACACACACTGATACACACACTTCTGGCGTTCAGAGCGCACTGCCATCGACAACTTTGCCAGTTTGCAATTTATATCAATGTGTTGTTGTAGGCCGCGCGCACGTGTGTTCTTCAGCATTTGGTTGACGACCCATTGCAAGATTTTTCCAGGCCTTTTGAGTAGAAAACAAAAAGCACGAAAAAGAAGTAGACAAAATGGCCTAAAAGAGCTTTGAATTGCAGAAAACGTGTGGTTACAGAAACACAAGTATGATATAATACTTGTATATTAACTTACAAGTTTCCCAACGTCAAAAAAACAGCAGAGCAAGCGAGATTAAGCTAGCATTGGCATTGTAAACAAGCCAACATTAGCCACGGCTGCTACGTTTGTAGCGTGACTTATTTGTAATGGAGTGTACAGTAGCTGCAACGCTAAATGTTTGAAGTGTTACTTGTTGGAATGCAAAATCAATTAAAAATCTAAATGGGGTGATAAACTTACCGGTCACACAGAAGATATTACTGATCCGTTTCAATTCTGAATTCTCTCAACTGTCTTATGTCCAGTTGTTGACTAATACCATAGTTTTAGCAAAGCTGCTAAAGCCCAAGATAACAGGTCAGTGCATCACGAGACATAACGGACAAATACAGATGAGCTATGATGTTGCCCGAGGGCAGTTTTTGACGTCAGTTTTAAGTCTAAAATGGCAACCCCCTGAGATCGATAAATTGCATATATATATATATATATATATATATATATATATATATATATATATAAATTGCATATATATATATATATATATATATATATATATATAAATTGCATATATATATATATATATATATATATATATATATATATATCGTTGAAATTCCAGATGGCAACCACGCCCCTGACTGTTCTATATCACATGCTAAAGGTCCAGGACCGATTAATTGTTGCTTTAATGAATAATTAATATTTAACATTCCCTTGGTTACTGACATATTATGTTAGAAGATGACAGACAGCTAAAAGAGTCCATGTTTTCAGTCCCAACTGTCATCCCACCCATCTTCCCATCTTCCTCCCCTGCGCTCACCATTCTGACAAAAAAAACTCCCCAAAGTGTTTTTGACCTGCTAAAAGTTTTCTTTAACCCTTCCTCATTGGTGTAAAAAAAAAAAAAAAAAACGCAACCGACTGCGGCGGAGAAAATGGTCATAGGCAGACAAATTGACACCTTTTTGCCGAAGCGTCGCGAGTCCTCGCAATTTCACACACTTTTCCCTCGAAGGAAGGCGGCCAACCTCGCCACTTTCCAGATGGATGCTCGGCATCGGAATAAGTCACTAAGCGAAAAAAAAAAAAAAAAGAAAAAGTTGCATGGGAATGTCTGCGTGTCGTTTGCAAAGCGAGCAATTTTGCTTCTCACCTGCGCTGGAGTTGCGCTTACGTTTCACCGACTTGACACTCTACGATTAATGCTGGCGCTTCGAGTTATACTGAGTCGCCAGTAGCTAGGACGCTGATTTGATATTTTTAACAGATTTTTTTAAATTATTTTTTTTAAAAATTAAGTTTGTGCCTTAATGAAAACCCCCTGATATTATTCGCAGAATACACACACACACCCACACCCACACGCACACAAAATCATAGCACAATTAACCTCTATTTGTTTGGTTGAACTCGCTTGCATTGGGGGAGGTTCTGTTCTCTCTCACGCAAATGGAATGGAATGGAAAAAAGAAATTAGTTACAAATCTGCCGAATTGCACTCCTCCGATTACAGACTATAAATAAATCACAACATTGGCTCATTTAAATTTAAAAAAGAAAAGAAAGTCTTATACATTCCATGTTTAAAAAATCTATATATTAAGAGTCAACCCCTGGTGGAAGTTGACTCTGCTGGTTGCTATTCTAGGTTTTGATTTGATTTAATGTGAATTTATGTAATTAGCTTTTGTTGAGCGGACACTGAAGGTCAATCCTCACCACCTACTGCCTCATTCTCGTCAGTGCGCACACTGCTGATGCTGGAAGAGGTTTGATCAACAAGCACGCCCGCGACCCTTGTGAGGATAAGCGGTTTGGATAATGGATGGATGAAGAATATATATGGTGACACAGAAAAACGGGAACTTCTTAACAATCCAATAAAACCAAGAGTGATTGAAGAAAAATACTGTCCATTCATCCATCCACTATCTATACCGCTTCTCCTCACAAGGGTCGCGGGCGTGCTGGAGCCTATCTCAGCTGTAGAAAAATATTGTATTCATAGTAATTGAAACCTTAAAACATGCCTTTTAAGAAACATTTAAATGGCATTTAAGAATTAATGTTTTTTTATTTTTTTAATTACGTCCTGTAGATGGAAAAAATTCCCTTTTTTTTTCTGGTGGTGGGGCGGTAACCCAAACACATTTGTTTCAAGAATGTGTTCCCAGCAGGCCCACTAGTTGAAACAAGGCATTCTGCTTGATATTGCGTTTGTGGAATATTGAGTTAAGCAGCAAAATTCACCCCTTTTTAGCCATCTCGGGCGGTGGCCATTTTGTTACTTCTATTGACTGAAAATGACAACACAATTGCTCAGGGCTCAGGTAACGACCAATCCCGGTTGACCTGTTTTCTGAAGCTGTCCTTCATGCATATGGCAAGCGCATTTCACTCTTTAAAGCGGAAGTCAACCCCAACGTTTTTTTCAAGATTATGTCCTATGCAGGCCCACTAGTTCAAACAAGGCATTCTGATTCCTTCATGTCATTTTCAGTTGACAGAAGTGACAAAATGGCCGCCTGAAGAGATGGCTAAAACGGGTGGATTAACTCTTATTCTCCAAACGCAATATTTAACAGAAGGCCTTGTTTCAACTAGTGATCTTGCATCGAACATATTCTTGAAAAAAAATATGTTTGGGTTGACTTCCGCTTTAAGATAGTGTTCGTAATGCCCCTATTGTCGGCCCCCGCCCCGTTCCGAACCGCAGTTACCCCCCCCCTCCAAAAAACGTGCATGGTGCCCCGCGGGAGAGATGCAAACGGAAGAGGTTTATTTAAAGACAATTAGCTGGCTAACTTACTATTCAAACCCACTGTGGACACGCCTCAAACGCGCCACTCACTCACTTACTTACCCAGCTGCATGTACTAACTTCCATTGCGAGCCCTGGGGTTGGTTTTGTCGTATTGTATAATTATTTGGGTCCAACAGACGACAAGTCTGCAAGCATCATTTGAATCAGGTGTGTAACAGCAGGGAGAGATTGAAAACCTGCAGAGGACAGGTGCCCTCGAGGACCGGTGCCCTCGAGGACCGGAGTTGGTGACCCCTGGTATGGAGTTTGCCATCCGCTGCATCATTCATGTTGACGATTACAGAAACAGAACAAATGTTTTTTTTTTTCTTTGGGTTTAACTGTAAACTGTAACTGTAAATGTAGTGAGTGCTATTGTAGTTAATAATTCATTCTGTTTATTTTTTTGTGGGTTGCTAGGTGGTTTTGTGCTCACTGCCTCCTACCAAAGTTTTGTGGAGGAACAGATGCTCTTTTGTTGGAAAACTCACTTGCAGATGCAAAAAACGCATGTGCTCACTTTTTGCTTCCTACTAAACTTTAAATTTAGTCGCACCAAAAGTGATTATAGTATAAAAAATGAAATATGGAATTGATCTCTTCCACAAGCTTGTTTGCAACACCCTGCACACACGACACACACAACACAAGTTGCGGCGTCCTCCTCAAAATAGGAAGTGTGCGCTACAACATGACAGCACTGGCGGGCCGCTCTCGCTGGCCTAGATTCTCTGAAATCCGCTCTGGAAGTGCTCTCGTCCTCAGCTGCCACCACGGGCGAGCGAGCGAGGCCATCTGGCTGTGGCGCGCATCAAATCCCAATCTGTGTTAATTTGACTGATATGAGGGCCATTGTTTGTTTTAGACGGATTAATAAATACTCTAGTGGTTAAATCAGCGGGTTTAAAGTTTGAAAGTTTTTGTGGTGTGTGTCGCAGTATGCCAGGTGCGCTGCGGGTCATTGCTGAAAATTAGATGCGACTAAGCCGGTGAAATAAAGCTTTTATGTAACAACAAGACAATGAGACTTTGCCTTTGAGGGCATTTGTCGATCCACTAAGCATGGAGCTTGTTCAAAAAACACAATATTCAGCACTAAAAAATGATCCAGGACGCTGGACCGGGCACTCTTTCTGGCAAGAAATGGGAGAAATTGCATAGAGCAGACACTCGTGGAATGCAGTAGACATGGTCTTGGTCTGCCATCACATCTAATGGATATCCAGTAGTAATAGTTTTATCCGCTTTTGTTCTCACGTTTAATTTATCTTCCAATAGCAATGTACATGACGACGGAAGGTAGTCTAGATCAGTGTTTTTCAAACTTTTTTTAGTCAAGGCACATTTCTTTCATTGAAAAAAATCCCGTGGCACACCACCAGCTGAAATTGTGAAAAAAATAGCTTATTTTAACAATATCAGTGTATTGTTTATGTAAACATTTTTTAACATTGAAGAATGATTAAGATGAGAAATTATATCATAACATCTTGAATAGGAATTAAATAAACACAAAGAAAAAAGTATTTTATAATGTTTCATATTGAGGGTATACTCTGGACGGGTTGCCTGCCAATCGCAGGGTACAATTTCAACTACCCCATAATTGGTCCCCCCAAAGTAGAATAAAGCTATCAATTCCATTTTTATTTCAAAAAAGCGCTCCAAAACAACCCGTTACATTTCCTAACATTTTTTTAGTATTCTTAAATTACTGCCTGATAAACGCACAGCTTTTCTTTTCAAATATCTTATAATTTTTTCCTTCCATTATCAACCTACTTAATAACAACATAGTCTACACAATTTAGTAGAAAACTTTACAAGTCATTCTAGATTCATTCATTCAGTCACTCTAAATTCATCAATTCTATCATTTTGGCTAGCCGGCTAGCAGGTGCAGCGATATTTTGCCCTCCCTTGTCAGTTGTTGCCATGCATAATTCATAAGCATCGGGCACAATGGTAACTGCCCTATAGCTAATTATAATTTTTAAAAAGTTAGCTCAATTTAGCCTCCAGAAATTTGGTAGGCATGTCTATCATGAGAAGACCCACAAAAAAGTCTCAAGAAACCAAGCCCAAAATGACACAGGAAGTCTGCCATTTTAGTTTGAAGGGGCCAATTTTAGTGTAAATTTCACTGGGTCACACAAAGATAGCTCTACCAATGTTTTAAAAATTCAGCCCCCAAAAGTCACTCTCACTTTGCAACATGAAATTTGGTAAGCATGTGTATCAGCAGTAGCCACACAAGAAGTCCTAAGAAACCAAGCTAAAAAATACAGTGGAAGTCTGCCATTTTGCTTTTAATTGGACATTTTAGCATAATTTTCAAGGGGTCCTACAAAGATAGCACTACAAAATGTTTTAAAAATTCAGCCCCTGAAGCCACTCTTACTTAGCAACATGAGATTTGGTAGGGATGTCTATCATAAGTAGACCTACAAAAAAGTCTCAAGAACCCAAGCCCGAAAAGACACAGGAAGTTTGTCATTTTAGTTTGAAGTGGCCATTTTTGGGTCATGTTGGCTCTTTCCAGGCATCCATCAAAGATACACTTGTCCTGGAGATTTTGTCCGATTGCTACCAAATTTGAACCACTTGATGGGTGATGCTGGGTTACAAAACGTTTCGTTTTTCCTCAATGTGTTGGCATAGATTGTCAGCAAACTTTGATGATTTGCCATACGGCACAAAACTCAAATAAACCGACTCCACACGATCAGATCTTGATCAAACGTCTTGGGAGCAGAAAGTCCAAACTCTGTCTTGGTTTTCGTGAACCATATCTTTACTTCTTTGTCTCTTCATACGCTTGGTGCCTCTCTCTCTCACACACATGCACATGCACACACACTGACACATGGTGTGTTATGCAATAGGTGATGCCTAATTACCACTGACATCGCAGAGCCTGTTCACTTGCGAAATTAATCATGACACAGGCGTCACATTTCAGTTTTTTTTCCCCCTGGGTGTTCAGCAGCCGACGAAACTAAGAAGTGCGCAAGAATACCCATTTGTCAGCTTATTATCAGGCACAAGGTGGCGCACAGGAGTAAGTAAAAAAAAAAACAACAAAAAAAAAACATTGCTTGATAATTAGCAGGACGTTGTTTGTTATCTGTTTGGACTCCGGGGAGCCGGATAGGAAATAATGAACTATTTCATGCGTAACGAGGCTTTACGTCTAGAGTGTCTTGTGGGTCTTATGGTCTATTTATACACCCGACGCAGTACTGGAAATCGCTCGCAGTCCATCCAGCTGCACGAGTAATGTTAGTTCACAATTACGAATAGATGAGGTGAGACCGTGGCGACAATGTGCAGCCAAGTGTGGCATAATTAATGTGACAAATGTAACTTGGTCAGGAAGGACGACCGTAATGTAATTGCTGACTATATTGCCTTTTTCTGGGGAAGGGGTTTAACATTCAAAAACAAACCTCGAAAACAGCGAACAATTACGTATTATAGGTGTCTTGGATGTGACACCCCCCAAAACTTACATGATGGCACGCCCTATAGAGTCATAAAGTTGTTGCAGTTTTGACATTCAAAAATTCTCTTATTTGCATAATTAAAAAAAAATCTATCCTCTTTTATTTGCTGAAAAGCTAACCTATTTGCCGTTTTGCACCATCTAGTTGCATCTAGAGCCACTTTTCCATTACAGGTTCCAGAATGGCCTGGCACTGCACAGCAACCCAGTCTGGCATCCATTACCGGTACTTTTTCCACAACAACAGGTGGCAATCAAATGGGGCAGGATCGGATCGGGATCACCTGAACTGCGCAAGCATCCATTGCACACTCGCAGCGTGCCGGGTTCAGGCATAAGGTTTCACGAGTGGCGTGTCTTGGTCACTGGTTTTGCGGTGATTCAAAATACGAATCACAATTGCATGATGAGGCGGGGGCCACGACCGTCTGGCCAAAGGACCGCCAAGGCTCTGGGCCCCGAACGGAGGACATCTTCATTGTGGTCAACACCACCGGGAAGGTTCGATGGGAGGAGCCTCATCCTTCTTTTGGAGACCTGACACTTGTCATTCAAGTGAATGGACCAGGTGCGAGCGGTGCTTATGGCTCACTATAATTTTTACCACACACTTCACTGTTATCCATTGGTACATCCATCCATCCATTATCTGTACCGCTTATCCTCACAAGGGTTGCGGGGCGCGCTGGAGCCTATCCCAGCTGTCTTCGGGCAGTAGGCGGGGGACACCCTGAATTGGTTGCCAGCCAATCGCAGGGCACACAGTCATGTGTGCTTGAGTTAACAAGAAATCTATGTTGGTCATGACAGGACATACGAAACGAAGAACCTACTGTATGAAACGACCTGTGAAGCACACAGGTAGTAGAGAATGTGGGGTTGGAGGTGGCTTTTTCTCTGGGGTTTCGACCATGTCCCTGGGGTTGATAGCGCCGTAGTTCATTGTAGGACAGATGTTTCGCGGAGCGGCAACCACCAATCAACCGGGGTTGGGGATGCTGATGCATATTCGCGGTTGGAAACTAATCTTCTATTGATTGCTTGTCAGTGAAAATGAAGATCAGATGGTTCAGTCCTAATTGATGGCCTGCAAAAAGGTCTTATTGCCAAGGCGTGAGTAAAGACGCATCTCATAATGGGTACAACTAAAGAGCTGTCGCAAGACCATCTCAAACTAATTGTTGCAAAACATAAAGATGGCAATGGTTACAAGCGCATATCTAAGCTTCTGAATGTTCCATTGAGCACGGCTGGGGCCACAATAGGTAAGTGGAAAACCACTCATACCACCATAGATTTGCCTCGATCAGGCGCTCCTCACTAGATTTCTGACAGAGGAGTGCAAAGAATAATCAGACGGGTTGTCCAAGAGCCAAGGATCATCTGTGGAGAGCTTCAAAAAGACCTGGAATTAGCAGGTATTGTTGTCACAAAGAAAACAGAGAGTAATGCACTGCGCTGCCATTGCCTGTATGCACACTCACCATGAAAGACACCATTACTGAAAAAAAAAACATGTCAAAACTTGTTTAAAGTTTCCTGAACAACATTTGGACAACCAATTAATGACTGGGAAAATATCGTCTGGTCTGATGAGAGCAAAATTGAGCTGTTTGGATGTCATAATGTACACGTTCGGAGGAGAAAAGGCACTGAACATCACCCTAAAAACACCATACTAACAGTGAATATATATATATATATATATATATATATATTTTGTATATATATATATATATATATATATATATATATATATATATATATTGTATATATATATATATATATATATTTTGTATATATATATATATATATATATATTTTGTATATATATATATATATATATATATATATATATATATATTGTATGAGTGTAGGCTGAGCGAGCTTGTCAGCGAACTGATACACTAAAAAACACAAGTAAAATCAAATTGCTATACAATTAAGTTAGCATTACCTTTACCTAACAGGGAACTGGAGTATGTTATTTCCTTTGTCAATTTTTCGGTCAGAAATGAACATAGCAAATTTCTATTTGACAGCATTCATGTTTTTAAATTTTCAGCACTTGAGCATCTTAACGTGTGCGACAGAAATCATGTTTACAAGCCGGAATATTAATTTCTAATCGACTTGACACAGTTACATTGAACATATTATTTAGTGATAATTCCCCGCATTTTAATGGTCTGATCCAGAGTCTGGCGGCAACCTATAAAGCCTGTGTTCCCACTGAATATGTATGTATGTCTCCGGCGGGGTAAACATGTTATTCCATTAACCAGCCTGTAGCCCCGTGTGGCGGGGTGTGTGTACAAACCCCAGGTGGCGCATGCATAGTACGGCGGAGGCGAGCCGACGCATTTCATTGAGCATTTAGATGGTGACATGCTTGTAGTGGGGCATCTTAAGGTGACTGGAATCTGTGTCAACGCACAACTTTTGACTTGTTTGATATTTTTTTTTTTTAGGGGTGTCAAAATAGGTCATTAATTGCGATCAATTAATTACAGTCAGAGTTAAAGTTTTATTTTTTTTTAATTGCGTTGTTCTCATTTCATCAAACTTTTAACTTTTTTTTGTTTCTGTATGATGATGAGATTCGTTTTGATGCATTGGGCTTGTGCTTGAGTTGTTGGGGGATGTAAAAAACAATGGTCAGTGTCACACCCTGAAGTGGACACTGATTGGCTGCGATTGTGTTTGGCATAACCTAATAGGCTCCTATTGTAGGTGAGAAGGCAAGTTGACGAGCGGAGAGAATACGTGAAGGAGGAGCATTGTAACCAGCCGCGACTAAAGCTACAGCTAATGATAGCAACGAAGACGCTAATGTAGCGAGCCATTGCAAAGGTCTTCGCCAAACTAAACTCGAGAACAGCCCGCATATGAGCAAGTCTGCGACAGATAGGCTGCGATGAATGAATAGCGATGAACTGCAGGCCGATCAACATAATTGAAGACAAGGGAATAACTGGGGTGTTGCAAACAGTGTCCAATGACCCATCATACAAACCACTATGCAGGACTGCAGTGATGACCAAAATCAGCAAGATGTATGATGGTGAAAAGGAAAGAAAACTTGATGTTTTGGTGGTGGATTCAAACAAATGTATTGCTATAAACGCACCTCACTGGACCTCTATTTGCAACCACGGTTATTTGGGGGTGACTGGACTCTTTATGGGTGTAACTTCAACTCATTTTTCACTGATCGTCGTGAAAACAGAAACCAGGGACTTGACTGATAAATGCGCCAAACAGTTCTTCAAGGTGGCAAATGACTGGGTAATTGAAATAAAGATATCCACCATAAATACAGATACATACAAAGGGGACTAGACGCAATTTTTAAGTGAGATTAAAAATAGATTAATTAGATCAATTAATTACAGTTCCTAATTAATCCCTCAAATTTTTAATCTCTTGACAGCACTTTTTTTTTTTACATTTGATACGGCAGGTTGTTTTTAATCATATCACGGTCAAATTTGAGATTAAAACAGTGTTGGTTTGGATCTAGTGGGGCAGTGCCCCATTAGATCCAGAAACACAAAACAACCCTTTTTAGGGGTTGTATTGCGGGTTATTAATTTGACCCTTTTTTGGGGGTGTTAAATGAATAATAACCCAAAAAGTTGGCCAGTCCCTTTTTGTCTCAATTTGGATTATTTTTGACCCAACTTTTTAGAGTGTGTAAGTATGCATGTGAATGTATATGCTTGATTGCCTGTACAGTGTATGCCCTGCGGTAGGCTGGTGAACAATCCAGGGTGTATCCTGCCGGTCGACCAAAGTCAGCTGGGACAGGCTCCACTTTACAACACTAAACGGTAAATGGTATAGAAATGGATGGCTGTACTTTACCATTCTGTTGAACTAATTACAATAGAAAGATGACAAATTATGCTGGCAATTAGCAATGCCGTTCCATTTAGTGCAACTGTACTTCAATGTACATTCCAAATCTTCCCCACTGCTCATCAGCCCTCGTGACATTGCAAATTCATGAGTGTCTCCTGCAGACATCTTGTGCTGAGGAGTCGACGAGGTAGGGGGATTTCGTCTGAGAGTTAACACGCTCCATTTCACCTGTGCCCCCGTCCCCCTGTGAGGCCCCCCAGCAGCTGAGCTCACCGACAAAAACTGTCTTCCTGTCAGAGAAATAACTCATTCTGAATGAAGCTTTTTTATGAGTAATGCTTTTTTTTTGGGCTTTTTTTTTTTTGAGGGGGTGCGTGATATGATACCGCAGAAGGGTATAAGCAATGACAAAAGGAGTGTGTGATGACAACTGTAGTAATGGAACTTGGTCCATGCTTCGCTGTCCGGGGTGCACAGAATAAAATGGTAAAATGTCAACGATAAGATCATTTGCATGTCATCAAAAGGTGTCATCTGTCTATGCGTCCATCTATCCATCTTGAGTACATTGACTTGCATAATGTATAACAGGGCCTTTACACATACACTTGGCTTACTTTTATCATTAAATATACACATTATTAGCATAAAGGCAGAGCCTTATATTTGCAACTCAGGATCATGGTGAAGGAAGGCGTACTACGGTTACCAGTTGTTTAAAAAAAGCATCTCTATTGAAATAGCGCGCCACCTGGTGGGGGCTCGTGTTGCAGGTGACCCTCCGAATGAGTTTCCACATACAGTAAAAGATGGTCAACAAAAGAACTAAAGCCAAAGTGACTTTAACGCCGATGATGCCCTCAATTCTGCCTGACTACCGACCCACTTATACGCAGCACACACACACTCACGCACGCACAAACTCACGTGCACGCTCACGCACGTCTAATTGTGATCAATCTTTTTTTCCTTTCGTTATTAGATCGAGGCGGGCAGTACAGAAAAGGCGCGGGACACCAGGTGAGATGAGTGCCTCCCCTCCAACCACCAACCCGGTCTCACTGGCACCCCCTAGTCCTCGCTCTCTCCCTCTCTCTCTCTCGCTCTCTCTCTCTCGCCCACCCCGCACCTCTTCTCCTTCTCCTTCTTCCACTCGAGCGAGCGAGCGAGCAAAGCAGTACGCCGAGCGGTATACCGTCCGACTCCGCTTGTGCTTTTGCTGCAAAGCTCGCTGAGGATTTTTAAAAATATACATATACTATTATTATTATTGAAGCGAACTGTGCGGAAAAAACATTGGCGCAACTATGCACCCCACTCTCTTTCGCGACTCCTATTTATGACGATTGATTATCACGACTTCTTTCTATTTGCTTTTCTTGGCGCTCCTCTGGATGCAAACACCTGACAAGCACCCACCGAATGTCGTCTTTAAGGTAAGCAAAAGACCCAATGAAATAATAACGAAACATTTTTTAGGCTTCGTGCATGCGTGAAGACGCTTTAAGGGTGTTTAATTAACTTTTTTTTACTGACGTCAGTCATTTTATATAAAACAAAAAAGATGTCTGCTGCAAATCTGTTATTGTTATTTTTATTTTCATTAACGAGTTTGGCAGTTTGTACGACCTAAATGACTCCGTTCATAATGACAAATACGATGTAATAAAAATGGCATTAACAGTATTCATGCAAAAAAACAATACAAAACACGCAGCTAGTGGCGTAGGTTCTATTGAAATCATTTTAAAAGGGGGTGTGTACTCGTCATGCACGTGCCGCCACGGCTTTAAATCACCTCTATAACAATATGAAATCAGACTTTTAATGGTTATTTTAAGATGTTCTTACACGTAAACCGTTTGTATGTCGTCTTTCCGGAACAAAAACAAAGCGTTCCAACTTTGTGTCGCAGTACTGTTGTGGCCGCCGAGGCTTGCAACTTTTTGATGGACAGGCGCTGAGAGCCAATCGGCGCGTGACCTCTGGGTGCGCTCGTCCAATAGGAGCGAGGCATGGGACTGGCTTTTAACGTAGCCCAGGAGACGTCACGTCGACTCGTTAACTCTTACGAGGCACCTACCACCTGTCAAGCTGCTTATTATGTTGTAAAACAAAACAAAACAAATATTTGTGTTAATTTACATGCGGTAATCTACATAAAAAACAAGTTAAAAGTAAAAGATGATTGTAGGTGCTCCATTCTAGGCATGACATTTGATTACCAATGTATTGATTGGTCTTCAGAATTGACTAATTGTGTATTGAAGTCCAGGGGCGACGAGAAGTTCCAATGAGCTAGAAAAAGAAGTGGAACATTGGCTGGTGTATAAACAGGAATTCAGAACACTCAGAAGAGATTTGCTAAACTTATATTATGACTTTATTCTCATTACATTCCCACCTTATATTTGTATTAAAACATAACATTTTATTCTCATATGTTATGACTTAACTTCCTCAAATTATGAGTTTGTTCAAATCAGATTTTTATCTCAAAGTTTATCTCGTACATTTTCTAGTAAAATTACGTCTTGTCACGACTTTATTTTAAAAATACTTCATTTTTCTCATAACCTTACAGCTTTTCTCCAGATAGTTCACACAGAATTATGGCTATAATCTCATTAAAACTTTATTACGTAATAATACATTTCATTCCCTTTATAAAATTCTTATCTCATACACTATTCAAATTTTATCTCGTAATAAACTTTTTCATGTAATATCACAAATGTATTCCCATAATGTTACAATTTATTCAATTAAAGACAAGTTAAGTCAAAAAAATCCTTTAGAATATGTTTTATGCACCAACACTATTCTAAACACAGTACTCTCATTAATATTGTGTTCGTGGAATATGAATTAAGCAACAAAATCCACCCGTTTTCATCCAACTCAGGGGGTGGCCATTTTGCCATTTGCTGTCAACTGAAAATGACATCACAGTTGCTCAGGGCTCAGGTAACGACTGTCACGGCTCAACTCTTTTCAGGGTTTGGTCATGTGACGTTCGCTAGCTGAGCTCTTAGGCACCATGATGTCATTTTCAAATGATAGCAAGTGGTAGTAAGGCAAAATAGCCGCCTCCCTGAGCTGTAAAACAACGGGTGAATTTTTCTGATTAATTCATTGCTAATCAAAATTTTTAGACTAGTGGGGAAGCATAGAACATAGATATTGTTGAGACATTTTTTGACTTGATTTACAGTCTGATTTTATTCTTGTGATGGATCTGTTTCCTTACTGAAACTTTATTTTACAAAAAAAAAATCAGCTTTTTTCTCTTCTAACATCTTACATTTTTGCAAAATTACAATTAATTTCTTGTAACCTTAAATCTTGTCATCACAGTCATCGTCATTAATTGAATCTCTCGCTGGCATATTCATACCAAAACGTTATGCTTGAAATTGGTGTAACTTTTTTTCTTGTCTTTTTTTTTTTTTTTGCAAGGTGACTCCATGAGCCAGCGATGGAGACCAAAAGATACCAAAGTCTCTTTGAGGGGAGCGATACCGAGAACAAGTGGTCTCAGATCCCCAGCACCATGGAGTTCTGCTGTGCCCCCGAGGACTCCGGCCTGGGCGGAGGTGATGTCCTGATGGACATCGCCAATGTCGCCGACCCCAAAGAGGGCGGCGGCAAGAAGCCAGAGCAGGCACTTCTTCGCCCCGGGCCGAACCAGCACTTCGGCATGCCGCACATCAGCAACAGCTCCATCCACGGTCCCAAGACGGAAATGGACTCCAAGGAGCTTTCCAAAACCGTGGCTGAGTCCATGGGGCTTTACATGAATGCTGCAAGGGAGGCGGACTTTGCCTTCAGCCAGCACGGGGGCTCGGCCAGCCCCGGGAAAACGCAGTACACTGTATGCGGGCGGCCTCTCGAGGACAGCCAGCGCGGCTCAGCCAAGAGCCCCAAGCTGAAAGCGTTTGCCTTCCCGCAGCTGAGCGGCAGAGACGGCACCCAGGCGAGCTCCGCTTCCATGCTGGCCTCGTCGCTGTCCGGCAGCCCTCAAACTTCCAGCCCAGGGGGTGGTAACAACATGGTGTCGTCCACCACCACAAGCCCCCCGGCGGGTTTCGGCCCAGCCTGCTCGCCCGTCAGCCATCCGGCCCTGGCCGGAGTCAGGCGCAGGAATCCGTCTGCGTGCAGCCCCGTGGAGTCCAGCACGGTGGGCTCGCCGCCCCTCATGAGGTCCCCCATGTCCAGCCCGCAGAGTATGACTAGCGTGAGGTCCCCGCCGTCCTGTAGCGTCAGGTCATCCGTCTCCAGCCCCACTGCGGTCCGGCTCCCAGCCTGCAGTCCGGCCACGGCCATCGGAAGCCCGCAGAACCCTTCCTCGGGAGGCTTCCTGGCGTCTAGTCCGACCGGTGAACTGGGTTTGGTGCGGAGCGACACCCGCAGTCCCGAAGCAACGGGTTTGACCGACGAGCCGGACTTCAAGCCCTTTGAGTTCCCCAAGGTGGAGATGGTGGACGGGGAGGTGTTCAACGTGGGTTTGGACCAAATGGGCATGGTCAAGTACATCAAGAATGAGCCAGGGACTGATTTTCGGAGCATGTGCTTGGGGGGGTCCAAATGCAACACCTCCAGCGTGTCTTTTATCACGCAAATCAAGAACGAACCCGGCAAAAACGATGGGTGCATGAACCCGCAGTCGTACGGCGAACAGTCACCGCCGCTCGGCCTCTTCCCGGCGTCCGAGACCACCTACTTGTCCCTGAGGAATAACATCGATGAATACAGCCTCTCCGGAATCTTAGGACCCCCGGTGTCCCTCAATGGGAACTACGACCCAGACGTGTTCGCCAATGACGTCCTGTCCAAAGGGGTTAAGCAAGAGTCCAGCGACGGCGACTACTACCAGGAGAGCAACGGTGTGCCCACGTCGGCCATTGTTGGAGTTAATTCCAGCGGACACTCATTCCATTACCAGATCGGCACGCAAGGAACAATGTCCTTTGCGCGGCACGACGTCCGGGACCAGTCCAACCCCTTGTTAAATCTAATTTCGCCCGTGGCGGCGTTAATGGAGTCGTGGAAGTCGCGGCCGGGCATGCCGCAGGGCTCGCTGTCGGCCCGGGGAGACGGATACCCCGGTCAGAACTGCATCGGTGATGGCATGGCAAGGTAAGAAATGGATTTAGGCTTTGACAGTGTTTGGTTGGATTTTGCTTTATGGGGGAGCAATTTAGGGATGTTTGTGTTCTGGGACATTGTAGTCATGTTGCGTGATGATGGTCATACACTTACCGCTTGTGTTATCTTATAAAATTATGGCTATTGTTTTTGTTTTTTTTAGCAAAATATGATTAAAATTCCAACTTAATTCTCATAACAGTACAACTCTGTGACCATTTTGACTTAATTCACGTGAAAATTACTTCATTAAAAACGTCTTGTAACATTATTCAGTTAAAAGATAAAAATGACAATTGTCGTAACAAAACTTTTTTCATAATATTTTGACTTAAGTCACAAAACTAGTGCTTCATTCTTATATTACAAACTTCTTGTAACATCATTTAGATTTAGATAAAAGAAAAATTTAAATTTTTATTCTCGTGCACATTAAAACTTTATTTTTGTAATGTTTTAACTTAATTCATGTAAAATTACTGCAGAAAATTTATGGAAACATTATTCAGATATATGACGAAAACAACTTTATTAAAAAAATATTTTTGTAATATTTTGACCTAATTTGCATAATATTAGGATTTATATTCTCTACTCTACATGAATATTTTCAACATTTTTCTTTTGCTATATGTAATTTCCCAATATTACAACATTGTTTGTAATATAATTCACACAAAGGTCCGACGTAATTCTCATAATGTATCAAATTATTTCTCGTAACTTTGCAAGTTTTCCATCTTAATATTTTGACATTACTTCCCTAAAATTACCACTTCAATCTCATATAAAAACTTTTTCTTGTAAAATTTGAACTTCTGGCAAGCAACATTACAACTTATTTTTTGTATTATAAAACATTTTTCAGTAAAATTATGACTCTTTTCTCATAATAGTTTGACTGGTCATGTAAAATTCTAAACTTATTCTTTACATTACCACTTTTTATCTCAAAACAGAAACTTTTTGTACATTCAAAATTACAGCATGAATCAAAACAAACGGAAACGTTAAAGATAGTACTTTTTTCTCGTAATTTTCTCGTAACATTTATTCTCGTAGTGTGTTGTTTTTGTCGTTTTTAAACAAGTAATAAATTGTTTAGCTTGTAAAATGACAATTATTTCTGTTATATATTCTGTCAGAATGTTTCTGACTTTTTTCTCGGAATATTTCAACTTCATTCATTTGAAATCAAAACTTTATTCTCATATTAATATTTAATTCTCGTAACCTTGCAACTCCTTTCTCATAACTATTCTCATGATAAAAATATAGCATTACAGCTTTTTTCTCGATAAAAGTATGACTTTATTTTCATCTTAAAACTTTTAACCCGTAAATGACAATTTTTTTGATTTCAAAATGCCAACTGCATTCACGGTTTAAAAATCACAACTTTATTCTTATATTAAGACTTGATTCTCATAAGAAACCAACTTTTTCCTCATATTTCTGATTAGTTTATGAAACTATACATTTATTCTTGTAAAATTATGACTTTTTTTCTCTGTGCCTTCAACACTTATTTTTCATAACATTACTACTTCATTTTTACAACATCATGACTTTTTTTCTCATTATATTTTGACTTTATTCACATAAAAATCTGAGTTTATTCTCGTAACAGCCGTTAGTTGAGTGCATTCTGCGACCTTTATGATTGATTAAAAAAAAAAAATCATTCTACCATCTAAGTAAGTTCACTGCCTACACCTTGTATGGATAATTGTTAAGACTGAATTTCCAACAGGCTGTCTCTTAAAAAGGCAGAGCACTTTGTTGCAGTCATGTGCAATAGCATTGAGGAACTATGAACAAGTTGCTTGAAGAATAGCTGGCTAAGAATTAAGAAATCGGGATTATTCTTTGCACTATATCAAAGCAATGGCGTGCACTATACTGTACTGTGTGTTCTACAGTAACACAGAGTTTACTTCTCAGCACAGACTTTGTCGGTGCGAGAGGCGTTCACTGGGGAAAAAATATGTGATTTAATGGGCCAGAGCGTTGGCAGCGTCATGAATTATGAATGATTTATGACGCGCTTTTGTTGCCAGACTGACGAAATAAACAATTATGAGGGCTCGGGGCTGGATTATATTGTAGAACTAGGCGAACAGGCTAGAGGAAACTACTGCAACAACAACTCTACTGTATACCAAAAGCCGCTACAGCAGAGTTGTGCTTCCAACATGTTGCTGGCGGAAAAGGCAAGCATGCAAGAAGAAATGGACAGAAATCAAAATGATAAGAATGTTAAACTGCAATCATGTAAAAATAATTGGTTCTTAAATTTTTAGTGGATGTATCCTGCTGTGAGTGTACGGAGGATTTTAGGGGTTCTGAACATGCCCGCCCAAAACTCACTCAGTAGTGCCCCTTGGAATTTAGTTTTTTAACTTAAGTCAGTACTAATATATATATATATATATATATATATATATATCCCAATATATATATATTGTATATCCCAATCGGAAGACAGTATATGTGCAACACTATATGTTTACCCTGCCTATTGTGGGTGGATCTTAACGTCAAAGTTTGATGATAATTTTGAAGATTTGCCATGAAAAATGACCCTGGAAAGTTTGAAAAACCACCAGTGATTGGGGAGACATGTTTATCATAACAGGCCACACAAATATCTCTCCGGTTCCCATGGCCAGAATTGAACAGGCCATTTTGGTTTGAAGTAGCATTTTTTGGGGGGACAATTCCAAAGCTCGTACTTTGGCTCATTTCCACGCTGACAGGATCATTGCCGCCTTAAGTCCTAATGACATCCAGCTTAGCCCTGGTGTCAGACAGGACGTCAGTATAAGAGTTGGCCTACATGCTCCGAGCAGACAGAGAGATCTTGCTACTGTATTCAGGGCCTAATATTTCATAGGCATAAAAAAAAAAAAAGTTACGTAACCATTCAAAATCCCTACAAACTTTGATCCGCTGAGAGCTTTGGATAACATAGTAAAATCCCCTGGCTCCTCTTTTTCCTCTCTTTCACTATTCGTTTCCGCTGTAAGTGGTTTTAATTAAAGATGGCTTTTTATCTGAGCATTCTTTGAGTTTTAACTGAAGATCCCCAGGAGAGGAGGATTTTTCTCTTTTTCTCTTTACGCAAATGTCACATGCCCGCAACCGGCTGTAAAACCAAGTTTACATGATGGGACTTGAACTGAAATGCAAAGGGGTTGAGTTTGATGGCGCATATTCAAACGATGATCAATGCATTTGGAAGTGTAGCACAACATACATAAGCATATTTTAATATATTTTCACACAGGAAATAATAGAAGTAAAAATTATCCTTTTCCTGAGCAATTTGGCCGACTGAAAAGCATAATTAGCTATTAATATGTTTTAAGAAGCATTTTAACATCCTTAAAGCGAAAGTCAACCCAAACATATTTTTTTCAAGAATAGGTTGCCAGCAGGCCCAACTAGTTGAAACACAGCATTCTGATTAATTTTGCGTTTGTGGAATATAAGTTAAGCAGCAAAATGCATTCGTTTTTTAGCCATCTCCGGGGCGGGGGCGGAGCCATGGGTGGGGTTGGGTGTGCACAGGCCCACCCAGATTGACAGACTGCCCACCCAGTGAGATTCATGAAAAAATATATACTTTACATTTTTTTGTAAATTATTATTAAATTATTTTTGAGTACCGGTAATTGTGGTTTTTATTTTATTGAATAATTGTGGTTGTCTAGGGATGATATGAACTTCATATTATTGAGTTTGTCATTTTATTTGAATATACGATATGACGGGACAGGAGGATTGTGCTCAGTGAGAGAAATATTCAGGCCCACCCTGATTTTTCCAGGCCCACCCCAGCAGGGGCGGGGGGCCATTTTGTCTTCTGTTGACTGAAAATGACATCACAACTGCTCACAACGACCAATCACGGCTGTGAGCAATTGTGATGTCATTGTTAAAAAATATATATTTGGGTTGACTTCCACTTTAAAGTAGAAGTCAAGTCTTTTTTTCTTTTTGCTATACACGTCCACTAGTCTAAACACGACATTTGGGATAAAAATCAAGCAAAAAAAAAAAAACATCTGTTTTTAGCCATCTCAGGGGGCGGCCATTTTGCCACTTGCTGTCAACTGAAAATGCCATCACTATTGCTCAGGTAACGACCAATCACGGCTCACCTGTTTTCTGAGTATGGTCATGTGACGTTCGCAAGCTGAGCCTTGTCGGCAACAAGTGGCAAAATGGTCGCCCCCTGAGATGAATAAAAACGGCTGGATTTCGCTGCTTAATTTATATTCCACAAACGCAATATTAACCCGTTGCCACTCCAACCACCCACATGTGGTTTTGCGGGTCGTGCGGGACATTCTCTACATACTGAATAATTTCAAAGCATTCCTAGGCATGTTATATATGGTTAGAAAACGGAGTTTCCGCAGAGTCGAATGATACCAAACATTATAAGGTACAATCATATCTGCAGCATTTATGAGCATTTAAGTCAAAACAATGCTAACACACAAAAAATGTACAACTCACCATTTCATCCTCAAATGTCCAACACAATTTCATAATCCATCATCAATGATCCCATTACGTCGACAAGGGTCCAGTAAAAGTATTCCAGTAATATAGTTAGTCCACACCAAGCCTTACATCCATAAAGCCACGTTATTAGCTGCTGCAACCATTACAGGTTGCTATCAGATACATATTACATATGTACATATTTTCCACGTAGATTGAGTTACTACCTTCGACTGATTTAAACACACTAGCTTTCAAAACATAGGCTTGACCTTAGTTTGATTGATTGCCTACTTGATCCAATAAACTAATGTTTCCCATGTCAGAGTTCAACAACAGCCAATGAACATATTGCATGCGTAAATAGTTCCACCCCTGCATATGGATGATTCGTCAGTTATGTTTGCAGTCACAACCAAACTTGCTAAGATGGTGATTGACGCATTCAACGGCCAATGAAATTCTTAAAAAAAAAAACATGGAAACTGTTTTCAACAAAACCACCGGGCGTAACTTGCATGACACTCTCAAAGCCCAGTGACATCAGGGCTATGCGTCAGAGCGCATGTCATAACGTGTCACCTTCTTTGGTTTTTCTGCGTTTTTTTTAAATCTGGAAGTAGGATATAATAGTGCCAGGGCTTACTTTTCATTAGAATTCATGATTGTTGAAGCATTCCACAATAGCAGCCTTTTCCCCTACGTATGTGAACATGGTTGCAGTTGGATCACCCACATGGCACACTTTTGGTTCGCCTGGACATCCCCTTAGTAAAACTTGTGTAAAATGCTCATTTTCTGTCGTATTATTGTCAAATTTGAAATGGAATTGGAGGAGTCTTTGAGCTGTAATCCTGTTGTGTTATTTTAGTTCACCACCTAATACAAAATTTTCCAGACAGATTTTTGGAAAAGAAAAAAAAATAGGCGGACATAAAATTCACCTTCTATTATGTATTCAAACTTCCATAATTCAGTGCCAGTCGCACTTAAAGATTCTGACTGTTGAGGAGAACAATTCAAAGTGTTATTTTCAAAAAGAGACCAAAACAATGCTGATACTCCAAATGGTTCAAGTACAGCTTCAGTTTTACTTTGGGTGCACCTTTTTAGGCGTTCAGGTAAAAATACCAGGGGAGTGGCAAGGGGTTTTAATCAGAATGCCGTTTAGACTCGTGGGGACGCATAGAACATATAAAGAATTCTTTTGAGTTGACTTCCTCTTTAAAGTAAAAAGAACTTAATTTTTAAATGAAGCTAAAGTAATAATAGTCATCCTTCATGGAGGAAAAATGCGGAAAGAGGCTTTTTAACACGCTTAGAATATAGCCGCCATATAATAAAAAGATATAAAACTCGAATGAAGTAAAAATACTCACCAAGTGATGACGAGTTCTATGAAAAGAGACAGGAGGACACAGTGGATACAAAAAGTCTACACACTCCTGTTAAAAAACAAAACCCTTTTTTGTGAAATAAAAAAATGTGAACAAGATGAAAAAACATTACCTATGCAACATAACTGAAAAAAAAAATCATGTTTTTAATAAGAGTGAATGGTTGTTTGTTCCTGTGTGCCCTGTGATTGGCTGGCAACCGGTTCAGGGTGTACCCCAGCCACTGCCCATAGACAGCTTAGCTCCAGTACACCCGCGACCCGTGTGAGGATGAGCGGTTCGGATGATGGATTGATGGATGTTTTCAAAAATAATGCCTACTCGAAGAACAACTGAACATTATTTGGAGTTAATTAAAGGCACTCCAAATGTGTCTTGACTCCCATTTAACACAAGTGTGAATATGATAGTATTTTTTTTCTGAGCCCGGTTTCTACACCGAGACACCAACTTTTCATTCTACTTTTGAGACTTTCCACTTGAATTTAGTTCCTTGTGTTTCATTTTTAATAACCAATTGCTAAAAGCACCTCCACCTTGCATTAAGATGGACGCCAGTGTCTTGTCTGTTCCACGGAAGCAAGCAAGGCGAGCGGCTCGCTCTGGACGCCGTCCGACTCTCAATGTTCTACGAAGGGCCAAAAAGGCGTACTCCAGAGAGCATCTTAATGAGCCTTTAATTGCATGTTCCTCCGCTAAATCAATGGATGCAAAAGATTTGATGAATTCAGACGGCGCTGGATACTAAATCGCCAATTAAAGCTTGAGTGTGCACAAGCGGACTCCCAGTGCATTGCGGGCTCTCGCCTGTTGTTTTTATGGTGTAATATTTCTGTAGTACTTGTTTTTTTCAACTTCTGTGTATTTTCGCTGGGTTGTATTTATGACAATGTTAATAGATTAAAGTTTTCTTTCTATTTGTTTATTTAGTTTTTAATTTTCTTTATTTCACATCAAAAAAATCTCATGGCAGACCACTTATACTAATTATTATTCCCGTTTTTTAGTAAACATTGGCAGATTCAATTACATTTTTTTAAAATTACATCATATTACAATTGTATATCTTAACACCAATCAACAGTGTTGAACTATTTTAATCAGAGAAAGGGTTTGTGTGTTCTAAACATATTTTTGAAGCTAATTCAAATAAAATGACTTTACTTTTTTTAAAAGATATTTCCATTCAACCTAAAGATTGCACTATACAGATTTCACCATGCATTGTAATTTGTAGCTAAAATCGCTTTTATATTAGAAAATAATTTTCATATCTTTCCTTCATTTTTCAAAAAAAAATTGTTTCTCATTTAATAATTCTTCCTCCTTCTGTCATACTGTTTGTCCACCAAAACACTTACAACTGCAGGGTTAATTCAATTTATTTTAACCTATGTTGGGTTATCTTTAACCCATATAGAATTTTTTTTAAACACATATTTAACCCAGTTGCCAAGCATGAAAAAAGTGACCAAAATACCGGCCAATGATGATACTCCACGCCCAACGAAATTATAATAAATGTTGATTGTGGTTGTAATGAAAATAACTTTCAAATCTCTGCAAGACGCTTTGTTAATCCTCAAAAGTGGATTTAACCTGGGAAACGAGGACATCTGGTCACTCCAGTTTACCCCAAATGCAGCTTGTAACACATGCTGTATGTGTTGCAAATTTTTAAGTGATATTTCCTTTTCTTTTTTTTTAGTGGGTGCTGTTATAGCCGCCACCGACGTGCACATACCAAAAGCTAAGACAAGAAGCCACGTTAACATTCTCACAATGCAGTCCTGACCTCCATAAAAGTGTGATCGCTGCTGGCTGGGGAGGTGTCGGGGGGCGGGGATGGAGTGGGGGTCTCCCAGCATGTGTGAATGCTTGTCCTCTCTTGAACCTCCCCCTAAAAAATACAGCCCAGTGACAAAAGAACCAGCTTTTCGTGCCAGTCCGGTGCTGAAGATGCACTTTTAACCCGCTCGGTCCACTTTGGTTGCATTAAAGGCATTTAGACTTTCAAGTCATGGGCTCCCGAGGCATTTTCCTGCACTTTTTAATCGGAAACAATGATTGTTGACAGTTCTGCTACTACATTTATTCAAGTCATTTTTTTTCATTGATATTCACATTCCATAATTAGAAAAAAATAAAATAAAATAATAATAATAATGTAATGTAAAATATGTTGCATTCTTTTTCACTGCATTACACATAAAAAAAATACACAAATACTATATATATATATATATATATATATATATATATATATAAATATATATATATTTAAAAAAGATGTTAGTTAATCGAATCATTCCATTTTAATATGGACCGTCCTTGAATCATGTTCAATGAGAAAATATGTCAAAATTTGACAGATTTTTTTGCCATTACAAGAAATTTGCTTATTACATTTTTTAAATCATAACATATATATTTTTTAATCTATACAAATTAATCCCATATTCCTGTTACAGTGTTGTTGCAATTCTTTATTCTTTGTGTATTTTGACAAAAGACACTTTTTTATTAAGACACATTCAAGTGTGGTAAAACAAGAACAGAGTGTGTAAAGAACGGGTTATTGATTTGAACGCATTCATAAAGTATTTCGACGATTTACTGCTTACTCTTATATGACAACTAATAAAATAACATGTGCAGTTAATCTTTTTGTGATGGCGGAAGTATGACTTGGTTGGATATTGTTTTTGGGAGGATGAATGCTTCATTCAATCTGCATTTGACTGTCATTTGATAAAAAGACAAAATTCCCATCTGATTGATCACACCTTCTGTCCTTCTTTAATATTTAAGTAAAGCCTGAATCACAGTCGAAGCCAGAGTGGCCACGTCTACCCCGTTGCCGTTTGTGCCTTGGGATGTCGCTTCCGAAATGTGCCGAGTGAAAGCGTTTCACGGTCATGTCACTGCCAACCGGAATTAACCACATTAAAGTATCACTTGCCGATGACCCCATTCATTTGGCACCATTAAAATACCTGAATAAGCAACAGGGAGTCATTTGTGGTGGGGAAAAAATGCAATAAATAAATGGGAGGCAGGTCTGAATTAATACTCAAGGGTGTGGCATCCTTAATGGCAGTGACCTTTTTGGGTGGTGTGCGTTTTGGTGCCTTTTATTTGCGCAATGCACTCCTTTAAAACTTTTAATAGGCATTAAATGACATTTTGTTTAGGTTGTAGCTAGGGCTGGGCGATATGACTGAAAAGTATATCATGATATAAGTGTTTCACATTGGTTGATATCGATATATATTGAATTTTGTTTTAGTAACGTGCTAATGCAAAATATTGTGAGGGAAACAAAAAAAAAAAACATTCACTATGCTAGGTTGTCGGTAATTAATTAAAGCAAAGTAACAACTACCCTGATAAAAACAGCATGCTTTCACAAAGCTCATAATGTTGGTGAAGCATTGCATACATATTTTGCATGTAAATCGGCATGATTTATGGCTTCAAGGAAAATTTTTCTTTAATCATCTGTTTATAAAATAATTATCCAAGGTTGTCAGCACTTTGGGAAGGGCAATCATTCTTCACCAAAAACAAAGTGAACGAAGTGGTGACTTGAGAAACTAAACATGTCAAAATGTGTCTTAAAAATGCTCTAAATGTAAAAGTGCTCTTACCACCTTTTTGAAAAATGATTTGGCACTTCATTATTACAAAGTAATCCAGTTCAACATCAAACATGGAGAAGTAATTAGAATAGCTAAACACGTGATGTAATAAAATATTGTTTTATTCATTAGTTGGATTTATTGGTTATTTTATTGGGTTATTGGTTTTATTGGTTGCATTTTTATGCACATAATTTTGTTACAGATGCGGTTTTGTTTGTACGTGCTCCAGACATAAAGTTGAGTTGAGTCACACATAGACAAATGGGGTAATTGTCCTTTTTAAGGTTTTCAGTACTTTGCTTATTGAAATAAAAGTGTCATGTCATATTGTGACTTTATATTAAAACAAGCAAATGGAGCACACGACAAAAACAACTAAATGAAATGTGCTTTTATTGCTTGCACATAGTGCTATTTAAGGTTGCCGGGGCTTGTTACATTAATGCAAAGTAAGGGTGACCATTTCTTGTCATGTGACTCTTCGATAAAACCAATAAACAGAAGCAGCGACTCCCACAGCTAGTAGATACAACTTTTGGTCTTGTTTGTTTAGAAGCAAAACATTTAAACAACAATTGTCACAACTACACATGAAGCTAGCATTCATTTATACGTAGCTAGTAGGGTCGCTAACTTTCCCACTCCAGGCGCACGGTGCCACGGTGGTGTGAGCATGATGTATGAATTTTGGATTTTTTTTTCCCTAATTTTCACGTTAATGCTGAAACCACATTCACGTAAAAATAAGGAAAAAAATGGACAGTGTTTGTCACAGGACAGCGACGATATGTCACCTCATATGAAACCACAATTTGGCTCTTTTCATCACAAAACGGGTGAAAGAAATCTGAAATGTAAAAGAGGAGTGTGACTCACCAAATTTATTTTTTCTATGGATATTTCTGGCTGCTTTTGACTGACTCAACAGTCTTCTGTCATTTTGCTCAGCCAGAGAGAAGTCCTTACATGACAGGTGGAGTGATTGCCGCTTTAGATTGACGCTTTATCTGATCTAGGATCTGTCATGTGTAGTATCGAGAGTCTCCATGAGGAGCGCTGTAATGTGCTATCACCGTTTAAGAACCAGCAATGTATGTTCGAGCAACTATACAAGTAAAAGACATTGAGCTGACAACCCGCCTGTGTCCGTCGTTATTGACAATCGATCGCCATCCAAAGCTTTATTAAAAGCATCTTGTATTACAGGATCATTAGATTGCAGTTTTCTGTATTTGCAAGAGTTGATCGTGACTATACGGGACAAACCAAATTAGCCCAAAATACGGCTAATACGGGACAGTTGGCACCCCTAGTAGCTAGCGACCTAGTAAACATGGTCTTCTGAATCCCAGTTGAGGGCAACTTAGGCAGCCAGTGTGACACACTGACCCAGCAGGTAAAAAGAGGCTTCTGAGGATCAGATGACAGCTCGAGGTTTTGCTTTACCGGAACTGCGGCTAGGAATGAGATCATAAAATGACTCACCGTGCCAATGCAAGATGCAGGAAAATGTTGCAATTAAAGCGAAATTAAAAGGTTGTCAGGACTCTCCCAAACACACCCAAGATTGCAACAGGTGCTGCTTCTTTGTGTTGCGAGCGAACATTGAATTTGATTGAGTTTCAGTTACACTGCCACACTTTCAGACTTTTTATTTTATGTTGCCCTAAAAAAAAAATTCTTCTAATTAAGTATTGTCAAAATTTGTTGCTGGCTTCCGTTGAATGTAACTAATAAAGGAACTTGTAATATAACTTAGTTACTTTTAAAATGAAGTAATCAATAACTTAACTAAGTTACTTTTCAAGTCAAAGTAATCAGTAAAGTAAGTAAGTTACTTTTTCAAGGTAACACTAGGGAAGGGCCTAAAACAAAGCACATGTCCCTGTCCAGATTCCGCTTTTTGTTTTCGCTGCTCCGCAAACGCTTCCAACTTCCTACTGGCTGCTTCCTTATCTTGATTTCTTGCACGCAATGCCGTCAATTTGCCTTGTATTACGCTTGTGAGAAACTGAACGCCCTTTAATGAGATTAATTATAGGTGTTTTATGTAATCATACTCAAGCACGCTAATATTATTCTCTGCCCGCAGGCATATTTTAGATAATAAATTACATGGGCGGGTCATGATTCTGAAACACCTGTGCCACCGCTGCCTTCAAGTTGTACACAAGTCATTTGCGTGTTGACAATTGAAACTAGACAGACGGACGGCTTTTGGTATCTTCCAGGTTTACTATCTCCCGCTGCTAATACCTACTCTTTAAAATAATCTTACATGTGTGATGGGGTTCTCATAACCACTAGCTTAGCTTGTGGCTGTTGTGTAACGTGTATGTTAAGCATGCAGCCCTGTAGAAATGACAAATATACCTTGGGCAACTTTAGAAAATATCGCCTTTTTGCTCCTGGGCTTTTTTTTGGTGTTTGCAAGACCTTGTAGAGTTGACTTAATGGTTTTGTGTTTTATGGCGAGTCATCAAACTTCGCTGTCATGCTGCACCTACATGCAATGATGAAAACCCAAATCCGTTGCAATTTACGGTCACCCAGCTGTCCAGCATACAAGGTTAAAATTTGTTAGCCATCAGACGAAAACTGGAGAAGTCAGTCTTTGAAAATGAGCCGTTCATATCAAACTGGTTCCAGTGTGTTCTCTGGTATGGGTTCTTGAGATTTTTTTGGGGGTGGCGACTTGCAATAGAAATGTCCGGCAAACATCATGTTGCTAATTGCAACTGTCTTTGGAGGCTGCATTTTCAAAAAAATACCTGCAACATAAATTTTTTGCCAGGATGAACATGGCTGCAAAATTTTGTCAACTATGAATAGTCTATCCTCCAAGTTCCCCCCCGGTAGGACACAAATACCCATATTTATGAATAATAAACATTTTATGCTTTGCAGTATCTGACAGGAGGGCAAGCAAAGAAATGCTAAATTAGATTTTTTTCAGCTTGCCAAGCCACAGTTCGACAAGAATGTCTCACTAAAGTCAAATGTTACATAATACGCTTGGCCTAAATATTTAATCATGGCATCATCTTGCTTCACCTGCCTTGCCCTTTTTCTTGTCTCATGGGAAAAATTAAACCTCACGTTCGTTGTGATCAGGCGCGTGGCGCATTCAGTTACAAATCACCCGCCATGTGTGACACTGCATGCAAATCTTGTGGCTGCGGGGCCCTCTGCCATGGGAGAACCGGTTTTCCCTAGTTGAACTAGATTTTTGCCTCGGTGGATAAGCTTATCGACGCTATGTATATATTGGATTCCGGCCAGAGATGGTGAGCAGGCGCAACTAAAGGTTTCAGGGCCATCTTTCTACCCTCTGTAGTTCCACAGTTCAAATCCTAACCACCCATGAGTTGATGTATTGATTTTTTTAGTTACTGTTTCAAAACCTAAAAAAATGAAGCCCTTCACACGATGATACAAACATCCGCACTCACAATCACACCTAGGAGCAATTTAGAAAGTCCAATATATATATATATATATATATATATATATATATATATATATATATATATATACTTACTCGCTAGTCCATCCAACAAACAGCGTTACATGGTTTGTTGTGCGACACAGTTTGGTATGCTTGCTATTTTTACTGTTTCACTACATAGCTAGCACTAATGTAGTGTTTCTACTGCATGTCTTTTTTCGTCTTGTGGGGGTTGACAGGGGTTCACCTTATAGATTTGCTTGAAACACCTGGAGCATGTTTTACGTCACGTGACAGTAATTACACAGCCCACAAGCAGGACGGCAGACATGATGTGAAGTGGTTGGAAAATTACATGGTCTTTTTCATGCATTTGACCTTTAGCGATTGACTTGAATCAGTAATGACAAGGAGTAAACTCACTCTTAATACGCTTTACCATAATGGCATCTTCGCTTAATTAGCACCAAGGGAGGTCAAAAGCAAAATTTCTATTGTTTTATTTGCGAGTCTTTTCATGATAGACTTGGCTAGAAAATGTTCATGTGGCATGTTGAATCTGACTTGGGCGGGACTGAATTTTATTTTCAAAAAATGCTTGGCTGACCATAGCTACGGTGAATGGTCAAGTACTGTATGAATCCAGTCAATCTTCCAGATTCCGCAGGTGTCATGAAAATGCTCATGTTCATGAATAATTAATATAAATTGCTGAACTGGTTGTACCTAAAAAAAAACATGTACACATTGTCAGAATACTAAGGTGCACATTATTAACTTGTTTTTGTTCATCTATCCGTGCCTGTGAAATAACCAGCAGAACAAACAATTTTCTTCCACTAGATGTCAGTTTTTGTGATATTTTTCTAATTTAAAATATGTGTCTTGGGTCAACAAAGGAAATATTGCTACAGTATATGCTACCAAAAACTGTGCAACGGGCTAGCAGTGACAATGCAATGATTGTTAATTTGGAGTGAGGACAGCTGAACTTCGAAAATTGTGGAGATAAAAAAAAAAAAACATGCAGATTTTTCTCCTGCGTCTGCTCAGAGATTAACGGGTTGAAAATGAGGTCACATTGCCGGGATTGACAGCGATGTTCCTAATGCCGGTCGCGACAGAAGTTGCCTTATGTCACTAGAGTTTTTGCATTGGTGGTCCGTCAGGGCTAGCAAGTGCTTCTCTGCCAGCCACATTTACAACCTTTTTTTTTTTGATTGTTCCATGAAATGTTTTTCATGTATTCCCAACAGTCTTCATTTTGGAGCGTTTCTCTTGGCTATACTGCTTCTAGTATGTGGATGTTTGTGTCGCCGTGTCAGTCTAATCGGCCCGGAGCCTTCGGAATCACTAGTGCTGGCCTACGTAACTTAAGCTATATAGTGAAATCTCCATTTTCGAATGAGTTTTCAAACAATTTGGTTCTGAATGACTTTTTCATTGAAATTTGGTCCTAGTTTTCATATATTTGCTCTGTTTTCCATAAAGAAGACGCGAAACATAAAATAACTGAAGTATTCATGCTTTGAATATTTGCGACGTGATAGCATTAGGGATCGATCCCATTTTTTGCAGACCGATATCATTACGAATATTCACTCTTGAAGTATTCACGAATGGGAGAGTACCAATACCGCTAGCACTTTAAAAAAATCATTTTACACAATGACAAAACATTGTGAACAAAGCCTTTCTGTCTTACACAGATAATGCTTTGCCGATGTTTTAGCCTACACCAATATAGCGCCAACTACTGCAGAGGAAGACTTACTCATTGCCATAGCTTTTCATCCTTAAAGCGGAAGTCAACCCAAGATTCAGAGAACAGGTCAGCCGTTATTGGTCGTTGTGAGCAGTTGTGATGTCATTTTCAGTCGACAGAAGACAAAATGGCCGCCCCCAGAGATGGCTAAAAATGAGTGCATTTTGCTGCTTAATTTATATTCCACAAACGCAAAATTAATCAGAATGCCGTGGTTTTTTTGGGGGGTTTTTTTTTTTGATAAAAACTGAAACGGGTCCCACAGACCCGAACACCATCCAAGGGTTAACTCAAGTAAGTGTCCATTGAGGGCCCAGGTACCAAATGCAAACCCTGCCACTGCATTGTAGCATGTGCCTCTATTGACACTTTTTTAAAAGAAAATGCCGGAATGTTTCCGCAATTTTTACCATGATGGAATTTATTGAACATCTGCGATATGGATGAGTGGTTTAGTGATTCCCCTTCGAGGGCTGCCTTTGCTTTGGTCCCCATGTGGCTAACGCACACGCACACACGCACACATGTGCGCACACGCACACACACATACTTGTAAACAAACCCAGCTGTGATGCGGACATGTTGGCATTCCGATGTGGCTTCTCGTTTGCAGCGATAGGGCGCAGATGGACCTTAAAGGAACGGTACCTCTTTTTTTGCTTACTAATGGCTGACAAATGACCAGACGATGTCTTTCTAGTAACAGTGTAATATTCCTAACTGTAATACTTATACTTAAGGCTTGATGTTAGCCATTAGCGACAAGCTATTAGATCTGTCCATCTATTTGCGTCTGTTCCCTTTTTCTTAAAATAAAACATATATTTCAAATTTTAATGCATTAAAATAAGTAAATTCAATATTGTGAACTGTATTATCTTTCATATAGTTAATGTTGAAATCTGAAATCACCTCACCCCCAAAAAATCATATATATATATATATATATATATATATATATATATATATATATATATGTGTATATATATATGTATGATTTAGTAATCTGTATTATATTTTGTGGTTAAAAAGAAAAATTATTTTAAAACGTATTATGAATTTTCAATATGTATATTACATTCTCTAACTATCTGCACCTCTTTCCTTTGACTTAAAATAAAATAATAAATCCATCGCAATGAGCGTGCACGTATCTTAATGGTACCTTAATGATGTTTTTCTTCACTTTCTCGAATGATTTAATGACTGCGTGGTGCTGCGATATCATAATAACATCTTGAGAACTTGGATGCAGGAATCCAACACGGCGCAAAATGCATGTCGCTTCTTTTTTTAGAAGGGCTCCCATCTATTTCAAGGGATAGTTGTCGTGACGCCAGACAGGGTGGACGCCCAGGAACATTCTGACTTGTCAACGGTTCGTTATGAGTGTCTTTGGTCACGGTTGAGGTGTCCTGAAGAGAATCTGGTCAATGTACTGAATGTCTAGCAACAGGTCAGGTCATTTGGACGGTTTCTCTTAACCCTGCACTCCACAAAAAAAACTCTGAGAGAAACCCTGCTTATCATAGGGGATATGTTTCAGGCGCACCCGAGAAATATCGGAGATAATTTGCAATGTAGAGAATCGCTATATCGCGGTTGGTGGATTTTTTTTTGTGTTACTTATATTGAGTTTTGCAGTGACATGTAGCAAAAGGTGTGAGCCACGAGGAAATCAATCAAAATCGTGCATAAAAGACAGACTGTCCAAAGATTGGGATCATTTCATTCTTAATAAAAGAAGCTGAAGTGCAATGTTAACTGCCGGCCAAATGTATTTCCTCAATTGCTAATTTTCTACGTCACTCAACAGGCCAGGCCTGCCTTTTAAAAGGCACACATTCAACATCACAGATACTACAGTGTAGAATGTGAAGATGATGACCCCAAATGGACAAAAATAATGCCCACACCTCACATACTTATACAGTATGCTGGTATTATATACATGAAGCTCTAAAACACACAGTATAATTAAAATACATTTTGTTCGCGGATTTCATCTATCGCGGTGGTGGTCGGGAACGTAAACCCTGAACGTAACAAGGGATTACTTTATATATTAGAATAATTATTTAAATAGTTTTAGTTTCACACGTGTTAAATATGTAAACATATTAAAACACACTTTTTAAAGTGTTGCTCAGAGGTTGTTCTCACTCTCGCTGTCAAGAAATGCAATATTATGATACATGACTTTGAGAAAATTATAACATGAAGACCCTCCCAGTTCTGCAAATAAGAGGCAACATGTGCTTGCTTCAAGCTGTTTGACACTCCCAGTTGAGGTTTATTGTTGAACCGACACATAAAACAAGAGAGTTAAACATTGTATATTTTAACTCAAAACACCAAAATGTTCAAGTAAACCATATCATTTAGTGGACAGTAAGTTTAAATTAATGCTAACATATTACATAAATGCCATAGATGTGCCAACTGAAATGATCATAGATTATTAACCTAACCTATTATTAACCACACGGCGCATCAACACATAAAAAATAGCGCATCCTCACAGGCATGTACAGTATTGTCTCTGCTACTACTGCAGCTTACTAGGGGACCGTCTCTGTCTCTTCTTCTTGCTAACTACACTCATCCCACTCAGTTGACCTCAGTACAGTCCGACATGTTGCGACTTAAGGCAGTACTAAAAAATAGACTTTACATGTGAAAACACTCCGACCAAGTTTCCTTCTTCCCAAGTTATCAAATCACTATGGAAAGACGGTGAGATTTCTTCCATTTTCTCTACCCATAACTGGCTTCCTCTCTAAGTATTAAGCCGTCAGATGAATAAGCGAGGGCACCAAAAGTGGGCTTTTGTTTCCAGATGGAGGTCTCAGATTTGCCTGGGACCTGCGGATCCACATGGGCTTACGTGAGCTTCATGACATTTTGTAAACAACAGCTGTGTCAATGCCAATGTGTGGGCTTTTTCCACATTGCTGGGCTCCCACTTTACGTTTCATTCCACCACGGAGAAGATCCCACATCCAAACACAGAATTTGATATTAATTTGGACGTTTGTTCATGAAATGAGAGCCGAATTCATAGGCGGGAGGAAAGTAATGAACGGCCAAGACAAAGAATGGGGATTATAGACTCTCGTAAAATGATAAAGCAAGTTTATGAGTGCAAATTATGCAAATTGATTGCAGCAAGTGTCTTGGGCATTGATAATCGATATTTACAGTAAATAAAAAACTGGGACACATCTCAGTGGTGAATGTACCATTAAATAACCCCGTGACCAGAACTGATCCTGTCATTACATTACTATGAACGGTGCTTTTGTTATAAATAAAGATGGCGATTGTATGAAACTGTTACAACATGCAAGAATGTACACTTCTGGGTCAGTTCATTAATTACTAGAATGAACTCCGCCATGGGTCACTGCCCCAGTTAGCCCCGATGCAAGCAGTCTGTAACGACAAATTTATTTTGGTCATATAAATTGCTTTGTTAGCTGCAGCTGTTATGAAATGCACTATACAAATAAAGTTGTTTTGTATTGTATTGTATTTTTAAGTACACTTCAGCGTATGGGAAAGCCGCCACGGAAACAAAAACCTGTATTTCTCATCCCAAAGACAAATTTAGTTTTGGAGCACTCAGGAAATTAACATTACCCACAAATTGGCCACTTAAAATCAAAATAGCAAACTTAGTGTTACTCTGGGTAGTGTTTGATAGTGAGTCTTCAAACTTCACCGCCATGCTCCACCCACACCTCAATACAAAAAATTAGAATGTTTCGTAATTCAGCAGTCTAGTTTCGTCTAGTATATGTGGCCCAAATTTGGTAGCAGTAGGACAAAATCACGAGGACACGTTTCGTTTTGAAGGACTCTTGAAAATGTACAAATTGAAATAGCCAGTTCAGGCCAAAATAACAGATTTCTCGTGTCATAAGAATTTTTGTGGGTCTCATGATGAGACAGGCCTACCAAAGTTCATGTTCTTAAGTCAAACCGGCTTTGGGAGCTGAATTTTCTTATATGTATTATGTCAGAGCCGATTTCTTTTTTCTTTTTTTTGGGAGGGGAGGGGGGGATCCTTCATGTCACTTTTTCCTCTTGGCGAGCCGCCAGATACGGCAAGCGCGAGCTTCTGCAACTTAACGGAGAGTCTGCCTTTTCTCCCTGCTACGGTCAAAGCCTTTCAATATTGGAAGACAAGCGAGCCAAACGCACACACCAAAAATGAACCAAATGTTAGCGCGCCATCCGGCCTCCATGGCGCGGTTGCGTTGAGCAATTGTGCAGACAAACTTGGCAGGAAATGAGTGTGTAAGCGGGTTTTGCCAAAATCAATGCGACCAACTGATAGTTGTGTCCACCACTCTAGCCACTATGTGTGTAAAAAGCACTGGAAGTAAACATCGAATCTGCTTGTCTTTTCAGATCCGTACTGTTGCATCCATTAAATGCTTTTATTATCGCAGCAACGTGAACGCCAAACGCTTTACTATAGCTTTCCCAAAAGTCACAATATTTTCCAAGTACGTCCATCTAGATGGAAAATTTGGAAGAAGTCTTGAATTCATCCGAAATTTCGGTAATAATGCTCCTCGAAATTTGCACAAAGCCAAATAGTTTGAACAAACACTGGCACATGACAAGATTTCTTTCAGAGTTCGTATTAAAATTATGATCAGATGCACTGTTTGCAGGAACACTAAAAATATTTATCCGATTAGGACTTGCGTGTTAGTGGATCACACTTTCGAGCGGAACAAATTATTCTGACATCCGCAGATTGAACAAATATACCGGAAGTAGTAGTGAAAGAAGAAGCCGTAGCGACTTCTGTGTCAACAAAACATCTCTACGTCCATTTGTACTTTAAATGTTGCATTTTTTCGCAATTTTTTCCCTTTTAATTATGCCTTTGCTCCTGTGTTAGCGCTGCTTGGCGATAGACTCAGTCAATTGCAAATTGAGGTTATATTGCTGCCGTAGGAAGAAAAACGGTACTGTCGTGAACCGAGGACCCCTGTACATCTATTTGTGGGGGGAAAGTGACCACGCCTTGTCACAAATGCCCCAAAAATGTGAATAACTGATGCCACACTTCCCCCCAAAATATTTGATAATGGCCTATATCAATAGCTGAAACCAAAAATATTCCACAAACTTTGAGGCCAAAACTTCAATATAATTTCAAACTCATCTTATAAAATTACAATAAAAATAATTGTTTAGAGATGCCCTGGGAGTGCATATGTACATCTACATACAATAAAGAGTTTCTGTAACTTCTATTAACAATCCAAACTAAACATAGCTCCTACGAGACATCCAACAATCTCAGTCTCACAGTCAATATGTATCACTTTAATAATATTTCCTTGACACGATTACTACTTTCCGATTAGGAAGACTTAGGCACCATCTTGTCTTGTTTCAGAAACAGCCACGGCAGGGGATAGTTTCCACACAAAAAAACATGAATGGGTAAAATCATAAATCGGTACAGGTTTCACTGTAATGGCAATGGTCCAATGCTTTACTATAAAGCCTGCTATTTAAAGCCGGCGTATTTTTTAAGAGTCATGTGGCAGAAAACGATTAGAAAGTGTCGCTTCAGAGATTCCTCGCCTTCATTACGGCTAATTGGATTGAGCGGGGCCCACTCATTGGCCCACATTTATGCATTGACACCGCATTTAAGGCGCTTAATGTGAAAGGAACTGATATCACGGGACTGACATGTAAGCCTCTGAATCCAAAAGGATGTTGGAAGAGTTTTAGTGGAGGGGAAAGGGGAGCGGGGGTGGGTTAACGCTGACATAATCTCAGTGACGCTAAAACAGAGTGACACGGAGCGCGGGGCCGACGTAGCATGTCGATCCCCGTGAGACGTTTCTATCGACAGCCCCCTCTCCTCCATCGCCGTAACCTGACAAAAAGTTTGAGGGAAGATTGGAGGGAAGCAGGTTCTCTTGGCAAATTGCACTCTGCTGCTTGAAAATATGCACGACTGGCGATGTGTACGCGCTTGACCTAGAAAAGGCTGCCTGTACAGCTGCACTCACAGAGCAAGTCTGATTTTCATAATGGGACTGCATACAGTGTAGTAAATGTTTGAGCTATTTACGACGTCATTTGACAAGATTCCTATGTCAGTCAAAGAATTAAAATAGTGACACTTGAATGGTTAAAAAGATTGCCAAGTACTTCAAAATTGTGTGTGGGGGGGGGGCATATTGGCCTTGGTTTGAAACATAAGCTTTTGCTTTGTGTTTTTCCAAAACATTAAGACCAAATTTAGCAGTGATCTGCGTGACTATACAGTTGTATTTTTATTTTAGTGGGGGATTTTCTCAAAGTATCTGGACAAATTTGGAGATTTTATGCGACATAAAAGATGTCTATGTCTAGGTCTGAGTGACTTTAAAGGTGTATTTTCCCAAATATTTTGGCCAAATTTAGCACTAATCTATTATGACTTTTGAGGCCTGGAATATTCTTATATATTATATTGATTATATACAGTGCTATTATATAGTATACTTGTGTATATATATATACCGTGCTTCTGAGTGAGTGATTTTATTGGAATGTAGCAGTAGCCAACATGGTGAATAGCTTGGTTGCTAACATGACAGTTTTTCTAGACTTGTTCTCGATAAAGACCAAAACAAATCCATTAGCAAAGGAAGTAAGAAAGATTATAATTGTAATGAACCAGGCTAAATTCATGAGTTATCCTGGCACTTACACATTTTCACTCAGCAAATTAATGAAACTGAATCAGTGACAAAATCAGTAAATAAAGCAAACATTGGTTCCACCCTTTCTTGTTAGTGTCAGCCAGCGCGTTTACCAGCGTCTGCACCCTTTTCAATAAAGCCCTTGTTATTTTTAGACATTTTATAACCCTACCTGTCTGTAAACAGGAAGCTGGGCAGATTACAGCCAACCATCTGGACATTAATACACAATGAAGAGCCAAAAGTGATTTTGCACAGACTAGACTTGTTATTCATTTGCGTGGGACCCAGTGAACAAACGGTGACACATATCTTCCAGAATACCCCAACAATGTACTGTCTTGATGATTCTTCTTTTCATACTTATAATCCTATTACGCTCCTTGTGACAAGTGGGATGACTTTTTGTTTTAAAAATAGCAAATGCAATGAGGGGAATACACAGAAAATGTACATGCTAAAGTTAGCGTACTTAGTTGGTAGCCTTTGTGCGACTTTAAGGGCGTATATTTCCCAAAGTTTTGGGCGAAATTCCCTGGTTCGAGCGTCGCAGTTTTTGTGCTACTGTACTTTGGAGTGATTTTTAGAGGCACATTGTTCCTGAAAATTTGGGAAGAATTCTGCCTTTCTGACCCCCAGGTTTTGCCAATTCTAAGATTTGTTACGAGTTATAAGTTGTGTTTTTCTGTACATTTTGGTTACAATTGGTGGTGATTTTTACAACCCTTAAGTTTGAATCACAATTTATGAATGTGAACTATTTTTTTGCAAAATTTCTCCCATTAGGGGTCTTTGGGCCCAAAAAGTTCGAGAACCTCTGCAGTCGGTACCAAGAGAGGGGAAGTAGACACCGCACACTATGTTATGCTGCTATGATGCTTCGTTATTTACATAACTTATGGCCTCTACAAACACAAGTCAACATGCTTGTTCCAACTTTTACCGTGACGAACTAAACTGGACCTCTTGGTGGAAACATGGCTCTAAGCTTATTGGCACACAAGTTATGCACAACTTTCAGACTCCCTGGGAAGAGTGTAAATGAATACAGATGCAGATTTGACTGACAGCTGAGATATTTAAACTGTGATGCATTTTAATCCATCACATCATCTAACCACTTATGGATTTATTTAACGCCTTGCCACTATCGATGTTTGGCAGCATGTCACCCTTGAACAAGTGGCTTTAATGTGAATGTGACTACTTACTCCATGTTGTTCGGCAGGGCGCAAAAGCGGCAGTCGGACATGATGCTCACAGCACAGGAGTGTAGGGGAAAGACATGATGGTGTAGAAAGGCTCCAGGCTGAGGGAACATGAGCGATGACAGAAAGACCACCCCAAAATCAAGACAAATGTTCAGAATTTTACATTTGACCTTTAAATGCGCAGTTTGTCGGCAAGTAGAGCAAATAAACACCGAAGACAAACAGAGACCAGCAAATCGTAATAGTAAAACTTAAAATACCAAAGAACCAAATGCTAAGAATTTGTGCAAGTTCAGGGCATTTTATTACTTTAATTTTACAAAAAAAATTTTTACTAGAATTTCTGGCCAAATTGGGCATTGTATGATTTGTTTCAAGGTTCAAACTGTGGTTCCAAGTTTGGGGTTTGGTTCACCTTTGACAGCTTTTCATCCCACAAAGGTTTGGGCCAATATTGGCAGTGATTTGGATGATTTTAAGAGGCGTTTCCCCCTTAGAATTTTCTAGCGGAATGTGGCGTTTTGAACTGTAGTCTTGTCTGACTTTTGAGACATATTTCCAGAGAAGCAAAATTTTAAAAAATTATTTATTTGATATTTTTTACAACATGTGTCTTGGAAGAATCTTTGTACAGAAAACTTGCCTAGTTTCATTTTGTAACGTAAACTGTTTGTTTTAAATTTCAATTTATCTGTGATCTGTATGAGAGGTATATAGTCTCCCCAAATTTATAGCACAATGTAGCAAATGCCAATTTTTTTTGCCACTTTAGAGGCATATTTTTCCTGGAATTTAGCATTTCTAACCCAAAGGTTTTGAGCTCTGTAGAAGCATTTTTATCCACAGGCCAAACTACCCAAGTTAAATTTACTTGTGATTAAAAAAAAAAAAAAAAAAAAAAAAAAAAAGTATATTTAGGTAGATTATGTCCGAATTTGGCAGTTGGAGGTTTTGTGTGACATAAGAGGAATACTTGGTTTACCAACATATTCGCCAGGTGAAAATTTAGGCCAAAGTCTCAATTTCCAACCCCCATATTTTGTGCTTGAGTTTTCTGGCTCATATTTGTCAGTTTAAACTTAAAACTTTAATGCACTTAACATGTGTGTTATACCTGCAGTTTGGTTTGAATTCAGTGTTCATAACCCAGAGTTTTTGTATGATTTTAGAGATGTATCTTTCTCAAGAATTTTGGCTAAATTCCAAGATTAAAAATTTTCTGTGGTGTGAGAGTTTAGAAGCATAGTTTTGTCCAAATTTGGTGGTGATTTTTACCAGAGATTGATGTCTAATTTCAAGATTTAAACATGAGATTTTGGGTGACTTAATAAGGAGATTTTACCAACATTTCAAACTGAATTTGGCAGATTTTCCGCTACTTTAGATGTGCGTTTCCACCAAAAAATGGACTCAGTTCTTAACTTATAACTGGTGGTTTTATGTAAGGCTGATTTGGACAAACTGGCCTCTTTTAACCACGATTTGCGCGATTTTAGAAGTGTATTTTTACACAAAATTTCACATATCTCATGCAAAGAAGTAAAGATGGTGCGCTCACGAGAGAGGAGCAGAGCAGCAGGGAGGCAGAGGAAGCAGAGGATGACTCGACAGTTTTCCTCTTCCATGAAAACATGGAAGCGGAATTCCCAGCCCTGGGAGTGCTTGCTTGGGCGCTGGCTGTGTTTGAATGGTGTCTTTGTGGCAAAGCCCGTTTTTATCACTAATTAAAAGGGCAGGGTAAGGGGGGAGAATGACAAGTTTGTGGCGAAAAGTTCATACATGTGCATCTGTGCTGGCGAAACACGAGCCAACACATGACTGCAGCGGCCTGAGGGGAGAGGCCAAGGACGCCTGGGTCAGATGATGCTGGGCGCGTAATGTTGCATTTCCAACACGCTTACATGCTACATTAGCACTAATGCTAAGTCTGGCTGATGGGCAACACACGGAGAGTTCAGTTTGAGAATTTCAGGGGTGATCAAAGAGTCCGTCCCAAGGGCCTTTTGCAGCTTGCGGTTGTGTTTTAAGAGATCGTTTTACCAGGACGCCACACGTACATCCGAGTGGCAAGATCTCAAGCGATCTCCGATTGCGCCACTGGTAAACAAATGCTTACATGTTGTTTGGCCAAGATAGAGTGATGGGGAAAACAGGGGAAATGCCTTCAATGATGATTGTCGTTGTCTTCTCTGGCACTGTAGTTTGAATGTATGATGTGTAAATTAGGCCTGACACGACAACACACTTTTTAGGATGATACTTCCCAGAAACTATTACGATAAACGATAGTGGCCACTGATATTGTATTAGAGCATCATCATTTAAGTACAGTAAACCTTATTCCATTGCCGGGGTTACGTTTCAGACTAGCTCCGCAATAAGTGAAATCCGTGCTATAGTAATAAATACCCTTTTTAAATGCTCCCTAGGCATGTTTTTTTTTAAAATAGCATTTATGGCACTTTATGGCACTTTTTTTTGGTCTTTGAACACACTTGAAAATAATACAAACACATTAAAAACAATGAATATATTCAGAAAGCGTAAGAGAAACCAATAAAACAAAGTCCCTGTTTTTACAGTAAAGACATCCTTTTTTTCCACGCAAATTGAACTTATCATCTCACAATATACATCGATAATCATGGCCAAAGACGCACATTAAAAAGTGAACTTACTGCCGTTGCTTTCTGTCGACGTTCAAAGTAGGACTGAGACATTCAATAATCTTGTTCTCATCTCTTCACAAAATTGAGGCTGACACTTCCTGTTTTCTCTTCCTCTTTCAATTCTACACTGGTATACATGATGCAGAGCCGCCACCTAGTGGTCACAAGTGGAATTACACCCCAAAATAAAGACCAATATGGAGTAAAAGCTGACCAAAAAAAAGAAAAAAAAAAAAGAAATAATGTACCTCAGGCATGCCCAAACTTTTCACCACGCAATTTACATTATAAGATGACCATGTCAAATGATCTACCTACATTAAAAATGCAAAACATATATTTATTTACAAACATAGTGACAATTATTTATAGTCCGGACAGTAGCTGCTGATAGCGAGCCACAACAAAATGATCATCAGTCATGATGAAACGGTGCTGGGACCTCTTAATGTTTTTATCAACAGCCTGAAAATGCCACAAATTTGTGATATAATAGTTACTAGAATCTAAAATGGCCTAAATGGTGCCTAACAACAACTGTCTTGACCCATGCTCGGGCCGAACTTTTTCAGTCTCGTCAGACATGTCCTCCACAATCCCCACCCGAGCTGCAGGGAGACTGTGGAAAAGGGCAGGCGCATGCACCACTGCAAATGCTGCGCCTTACCATCCCAAGTGTGTGGCAGCTTTCACCTCAGCCAAGGTTACCCTGACCTGTGTTGGCTTTAAATGGGGATTGAAGAGAGTAATCGACTAATCGACAAGTCAACTTTACTACTTCGCATCAGCGTTCAAAGCTTGAAGTCGACTAATAACTAATGTTTTTGGCATCCTGTCTTCCAATCTGCTAATTTATTGAGGACTATATTTGCAAGTCACTATTCTCATCTTAACTACATCACAGGTTTTTGAAATTGTATTCATCTCACAGATTATCAACTGTATTGCAGGATTTTGCTGTGATTATTTTTCCACATGGACTACTACTGCAAAGAGGATGTCCAAATACACATTACATGCCATATACACCTATCTGGCTGCATTTAATTTCATCCATTGTTGATATTGAGAATACATTTGCACCGTTATCGTCAAGCAAATATGTTCATTGAATTGATAATGACTCAACGTAATGCTGCTTTGAGTGTGTGTGTGTATGCGTGTGTGTCTACTCTTCTCTAGTCCGCTCCCAGCTAGTTGAATGTCTCATCAAATTATACAAATTGTGAACAAACTAATTCACACACTTGTTTTTAAGGGAAGTCTTAGAATTGCATCACAACCTGTAGCTCTTAAAACTGCTGGCATCACTCTGGACGCCGATATCAGCAAGGCGCTTGGCCAGATTGGACGTCTCGCGACAAATCTCACCTCAAGCCACGGTAGTTTTGAAACAAGGCTTTCAGACGCAATTTGTCATGTTGGTCGGCTTGCCATGGCTTTTGGCCATGTAAGCAAAAAAGTTCCATTCCCGCGTCATGCTGATCAACGAGTAGCGGATGGGCAGCGAGTGGGCGTTTCACTTACTGCTTGAGGCATCTTCCTCTCCACATGCAGAAGGAAGGAAGCATGCCACTTAAGGCGTTTCTCACATGTTGGTAGACAGACGCCGCTGCGCTTATGTATACTTGCCAAGACAGAGTTGGTGAGCCGCGTGTTTTTTTTTTAAAATATCGCTTGGTTGTTATATCGTGGATTTCATCTATTGTGGTGGTGGTCTGGAATGTAACCTCCATGACAAACGAGCGATCACTGTATTGGCAGGGTTTTTTTTCTTGAAAGTGCTGTTTTAATCAAGGTTATAATAGTTGATGAAAACTGAGGAAATAACTAAAACTGAAGTTGGAAAAAACATTTTATAAACCTACTGTAATCATAATAAAAATGTCCTTGGTTTTCGTCTTTCATTCACTTCATTTCAAATGTCTTTCATTTGGGATTGCTGTACATCCATACAGACGAGGGCTGGTCAAAATGTCATTTGAGAATTGTAGTTTACTTTATTGCGCATTAATTAGTGGCTTTTTTAATTATCTTCCACTCAACAAATACTCCGTATATTTAAAAGAAATAAATAAAACAAATACTAAAACCAGTAAAAAGTCAACTAAAACGAAGCATTTTTCGTAACTATGAATACTAATAAAAACTAACAAACCTGTGCAAAAAAATAATTAAAATTAACCGAATTGAAAATAAATAAATAAATAAATAAAGTCAAAACCAAATAAAAACTAGCTAAACGTCAAAAACTATTATAACCCTGGTCCTAATACAGTGATATGACCTTGGCGGTGATATGAGAATTAATTGTGTGTTATTTTCTCGAAAATTTTGGACAAATTTGGCATTTGTAGCTCTTCGGTAATTTTGGACCAATTTGGCATTTGTAGCTTTACGGTTTTGGACAACGTTGCGCATGTTCTTTTTTTTTGTGTGAAAACGTTTGGTCCTTTGAACTTAACAGGCACATTTTTACTTCTGTTGGAACTTCTCGCTTCAAACTTTCAAGTTTTTATGTGAATTTAACGAGCCATTTTCCCCATGATTTTGCTGAATTTGGCGATTCAAAATTTAGAAAAAGTACTCAGGATACATTTTTTTTTTTTGCATTAATGAATACTACGAAAATAACAGTATGGCGTTGAAAAATGATGGTCAAATTTGATGCTTTTTTTGTGGAAAAGTATCAGTCTTTGACGGGCCCAGTGACAGCTATATTTCCGCGAAAGGTTTCGAATGCAATTTAGTGCTCATGTTTTTGTACCATTTCCAAGTAAACTCTCGTGAGGACATGCCGTCCATATGTGCAGACAGCGGTTTTCCCTTTTTGCGCTATTTTTTCAGTCGAATCTAATAGCGTCCTGTCCCTCAGCAGGTGCTGCATTGTTCATCCGTTGGCCATCTGGGCCTGTAATCCTTCAGAGGTGAACAAACTGAATTTGAAAAAGGTCAATGGGCAGACACATTTAGCTTAACCACACCACACCGCTCCTGTGTGTCCCGGTGTGTGTGTTTGCTCTCCAACTTTCTTTTCCTAGCACATGTTGTGCTGGCTTACCAGGTCGCAATCTTAGTGTTGACCTTTTATAAAAGTGATGTCAAGCGTTACAGCGAGAGGCCAGATGCTGGGCTGGGTAAATTCTAGTACCTGTAATTCTGTCATTCCGTTTCATGTACTCTCCATATAAAAATGTTAGCATTCAATTTTGGATTTGATCCTCATACAGACACATTGAGAAGGTTTGGTGATATAACCGCAAAATGTTACTCAAGATCGCGCGACCTGTCAAATGGTAATGCCCTGATCGAGTGGTGGTTATCTCAAAATTGATAAGAATCAAGCATCCAAACAACCTTTACAGGTCGTTTTTTTACAAGTGATTTTTTTTTTGGGGTGTTAGATAAGCAACAGGACACAACCTGCAGATGAATTACAATGTCACCCAAATACAGCACATCGTGTATGGATGGAGATTTGCGAATGGGTTCGAGATCTAGTTGAACTTAAAATTGTCCAAATGCTCGGAATTTCCTCCGTGTATGCAGACTTACTATCTTTGTGTTGAATCAAAAATAAAACATTTGCTTCTACAGGCGATCCACGGGTTATGCGGGGGATTTTATATATTATATATGACCTCATTGAGGATAGCTAGAAAATGAATGACTGATGAATAAAACGACGCAAGAAAACCACGTCCATCTCTGTCTCCGCGCATATTTCAATGTGCGTGCTGATGTGCCGTCAGTTACTTCCCAGGCGCTGACGAGCGAGCACTTCTCAAGCGGACGTGCAGAATGTGCAGCGCCTGGACGGGAGCCAGCTGCTCACAGCCCACTTCTTTTGGTCTTGGTGGTTTTTGCAGCCCTGCGACTTCAGCCGGTCGCTCGACTGTTAAGTGGACGAACAATAAACACCCCCGACGTGGCTAACTTCAGCCATCATTTAGTCGTATAACGGTCTGAGTGTGTGTGTGTGTGTGTGGAACCCTCCCACTCGCTCCCCCTAAGGTCTGCTCTATCCACATGTCGGGATGCTAAATGACTGGTGGGAATGGAGGATGATGACATGTGACGGTGACTGCACAGGCTCGCTGGCAACATGTGTCAGCCGACGTTAACCCACATTTGGCGTCAGGCCTTTTTCCCCCTCGTCACATGGGAGATAGAAAGGTCAACGTTTGAAAGGGATGCTTTTTGGCGTGTTCACTTTTCCTTTGCCCATCAGCTCGGTTGACTTGCTTTTTGAGGTTGAGGTATTTATCATCCATCCATCCATCCATCCATTTTCTGTACTGCTTGTCTTCCTCAGGGTCACTGGTGAGCTGGAGCCTATTCCAGATGACTTTTGGCAAAAGAAGCGAGGTCACTAGTAGGGCTAAAATGGATGTTTTGAGGGCAATGCCAATTCCGATATTTGGCAGAAGTCAATTAACCGATATCTGATTAATCATCTTAATTTAGGGCTGGGAGATAATAAATGACTGAAAAATATATTACGATATATGTTTTATATTGATATATATTGAATAATTTTTTTGTCTTCTTTTAACTATTGAAAATAATGACCCAGAGAAACATGAATTTAGGTTATTTTATTTTTAACATAATACTTAACCTTTAATAAGAGGTCAACGTGACTATGAAAGAATGAAATAAAGATGAAATAAACTCAATTTTAAACAATGTGCTTATTAGTAGGGCTGTGCGATATGTCTGAAAAACTGTCACAATCTAAGTATTTCCTATCAGTCAAAATTGATAATTATATTGCTTTTGTTTCAAACCTATGTAAAAAAAAAAAACAGTTAAGTGTTTTTGTGTACGTCGTTATGTATCGTAATGTGCAGTTTCTCCTCCACCAGTGCATTGTAAATGCTTATTTGCATTAGGTGCTACCCCAAAGCGGTATTGTTAATTCACATACATTAGCCTTCATTCATTGTTCATACAATGGAAGTGAACTAATACTCTCTTGCAGTGCATACATTATCGTTGACCAACCGTCTTAGGGCTACTTTATCTTTTTAGCGGACTCATTATTGCCATAGTCCATTCATATTTTACTTGCTTGATTTTACCTTGAGTGCGATGCCGAGGGTCGGATATGGCTAACTGGCGCTAGCATGTTAAGACAGGGAATTCCTTTACTTGTACACCATGTGTCCATCCGGAGGTGTTTAATCGTGTTATCATGCATAAAATATCATTTTATTGTAAGATTTGTACTGAGTCGACTGGTCATGTATTTGAACAAAGTTACGCTGCTCGTTCGCTCAACGCGAGTATGGCGCACGGCTGCCGGGCCCGCACGCATTCTCCGTTGGATTATCTGCTTCTTATTTGTTGGTTTAGCGGCTTTTTCTCAGTTGGTTTAGCGCTGCTACATCACACACCATATCGCGATCGGGGTTGTTTTTGAATTTTTTTCTATCAAATGTTTTATCGAAGGCATTTTCTAATTGATATTGATCACGCGTCAATGGTGATACATATTCATCTTGAATTATCGGTCCAGCCCTAGCTTAATTTTAAAAATACATAAAGAAAATTGTTTTTTAGGCAGAACATTTGACTGCTTTACAATACTTCAGCAAAAACTGGCCAACTTCTATCCAATTCTGTCTTTGAGTGGGGGAGGATCTTTGAATGACATTATCCTTGTCTTGTGTTGTAATGCATTATGTAAAAAAAACAAATAATATAACATAAAAATAGAATTATCCATCCATTCATTAACCAAACCACTTTATCCTTACAACATAAAAAAAAAATAACAATCGAACAATCATCGAAAAAAAATATTCAGCAGCTTTTTTGACAATTTTGTTTTTGAGTTTGTTTAGTTTTTGAGGCGGGATATCAAATTGCTAATTTTCTTCAGACAGGGACACCCACTCAAAGCAAGCTAATTTCAGCAAGACAAAAAATTGGTTGTATAAAGTATACTGTCATTCTGGATCCTTGGGGTATTTTGGCAAAAGAATGTCACAGAGTTAATTATTACCAGGGAACTGTTCTAAAGGGTAAAAAAAACGCATTTACTTCTTGCAAGGCTAATTGTTGCTAATGCTAAATATGGAGAGCAGTGCATGGGGAGTGTATTTTTGTGTGTGCGCGTGTGCATGCGTGTGTGCGCGGTGTTGAGGTGGCTCAGGTCAGGGCTGATCCCTTTCAGGATAATCTTCCTCTCCAGGGATTTGTCCCGCCGCGGACCTCTAAGCTCTTGGAGGTCACCTGTTGCGTGGACCCAATCAGTGATGCCGTGAAGAGAAAAATCGGCGTAAGCATTAAAGCCAGCCACACACCAGCTAGTTTCAATAGCCGTCTGCAACTAATTTGGCCGCAATATCAATTATCGAATAGAAAGTGAACAGTGTTGCAACAGCAAAGTGGGTCAATCAGAATGGTTCCATTCCATTCATTTTTCACAACAAAAATGTTTGTAGGTACCAAGCAAGATAAAGCCCGTACCAATACCAATACAATGTGCAGTGATACCTTGACTCACAAGTTTAATTCATTCCATGACCAAGCTCATTTCAATTTTCCCCACTGAAACAAATATGCATGCCTTTTATCCATTGCAGCCTGCCAAAACCACCCCAATTTTCTTGTTACATTTTTAATAAAGCAAATAGCACTGTATTGTGCTATATGTATGTGAATACAAAAATAATCAAAGACAATGTCAAGAAATAAACTGGTTTTACAATATACAATTACTGTATATTGGGACAACCAGAATTGCCTACAACCATGAGCATGAGCTGTGTGACTTTAAAGGGGTCATAGCCTAGTGAATGATGTTAGCCTCTGAGCCTCTGGACGTGAGTTTTGGCTTACTATAACGTCTCGGGACTCTTGAATTTCCTTTTGCATTTGTGTTTGACCATTAGTCCTGGTCAATAAATGGCTGAAAGTGCATCTGTGACTGTGGTGTTCCCGTTTCATTCCTCCCTCGGCTCGAAATGTAAACATTAAATAAATCAATAAAAAGACAGACAAGCAATGGCTTGTAACTATAGTGGACATCTGCAATTTTACAGTTTGTCATTCGCGAATTCACCTATTGGCAGTTCTGCGAACACTATGGCCGGGGTTTTTTAACAACCGAATACCCCCCCCCCCGCACCCCCCCGCCTGCGTTGGAATACACATTAAAAAAACGCATCCACACGTAACCGCAAAAGTGCGTTTTCAAACGCACGCCAAGCCTCTAGGCGGCAGTAGTTAGCCAAATACTGTCCATTCGGAAAACTTCCGTCCTTTGACATCACGTCTACGAAACCAAAAACACGGCGCCAAACTCGTTCGGGAGAACCGACAAGACTCCTCAATCGACTCAAAAAGAACAGGGACTGCTCCTTTGTTTAACACAAGGACTACTGAATTCCAAAACTACATAGATCTACTAGAGCTGCCATTTTTCTTTGATGACACAGTCTAAAACGTTTAATGTGCATGTAAAAAAACCTAATGCGGCTCTTTGCTAGCAAACCACGACCGAACACCACAAAAATACAGTGGAGATTGCTTTGATATTTTCAGAGATTGAAGTGTGCATAAGTGGAGATGTGCATGCGAATTTTGGTGGCATCAGTCGCAGTTTTCCAACATTAAGCGACGCCAAGTCCCTTGACGTGAAAGATTTTATCTCGACCGTCCCATTTTGACGGCTTGTGCTTTGACAAAGACGTCATCACCTAAAATGATTATTACTCGCTGTTGAGTATTTTGTAAAAGTCTGTTCTGAGTATCTCTGAATGTAAATTCAAACGTACTGTAGCTCGTCTCCCGGGACCACCAGTCCACCGAGTCCCGTCCCCCTCTGAGGCAGACGGGTGTGGGTGGTGGTGGTGCTTCTGACAAGAGCCTGCCGTTGTCCCTTCTATCACAGCCAAAATTTGACTCTCAGCTAATAATACCTTGAACTGTGACGCCGTCCTGCTCGAATCCTCTTTACTGGCTGCTCTTGCTTGGCCTCGCTGTCAATCATCCTTAAACTCAGCCTTGTCAACATTTTGAAACAGATGGAATGCTTCCTCTACTTAATAACATTTTTCTATTCATATGGTGACTTTTTTCTCAAAACTTTTTCTCATCGCTGAAAAGTGGTTGCTATGGAAACCTAGCGCAAGAATAAGGACTGATTAAAATGTTTAGATATTTTGATACAAGAAAATGGCAGCATGAGATTATGTATATGATGTGTTTGGGTTGACTTCCTCTTTAAATGTCTTTTAATCAGTATTTCAATCAGTATTTCACCAACACCCGAACGTCTGCACACACACACTCTGAAGGTTATGGCAGAGTCTGGCGTTACTATATCCTTTAGCTTAACATGTAGCCCACCTCTCTAACACCAGTTACGCTGCCTTGGTTACGTCGGCTGACGGCTACTTTGTCCGCTCAGGCTCGATGTTTTAGTGGCATAATCCTCAAAAGTGCAAGAGCTGCTTCTGGGCCGACTGTAATTTGTTTGCGATTGTCCAGTTTCCATCTCGGTCAGTGAGGTGCTTGGCTGACTTCAAAATCAAAGACTCAAATTGATCCACGCCAATCCAGCGCAGCTTTGAAGCTCTGTGTTTATGCTATGCGTCTATTTACGGAGATTTTGGCTGACAAGCGGGGATATTTGTCTTCTTATCATCAACATTCCTACACGTGTTAATCATTTTCCCAGTTTGCATTGTTTCCGAGGAGACCGCAACACCCTCCATCCAGCTGTTTGCTTCCGTTTTTAACGGGCTGCTAAAAACTGCTGCGGCGAGGGATCATAGCAGATGAGCGCATGTGAGGCACACGTGACAGGCGTGACCTCTTGCCGCCGCTAAAGATACTTTTTCAATAGGAACAAAAAAAAAAAATATGCGCCACGTGGGATGGCTCAACGAGGCGGAAAAAAGAGTTGCGCGAATGAATAGCGATATTGTTTTAATAGAGGTTAAATTATCTCCGCAGCTCTGTGTTCTTTTATGCGGCAATATTTACACTCATCTGGTAAATGTTAGCTTAAAAACCTTTTTTCTTTGGTTACTCGGGAAGTAGTAAAAAAAAAAATGGACTGAAATGTGCTCAAATATGAGGACAAATGAGCTTGTTTCGTCAAGAAAATGAATGATATGCTGCTTGCTGCCATGTCACACCAAACTCGAGAAGCAAAAAAAAAAAAAAAGATGTCAGAGGCTAAATTAGTTCATTTTGAAGACAACTAAGCTTCTATAAACAAGACAGTGCATGGTATGCTGCTTGCCCTCATGTCTTTTCAAACTATAGAAAAGGATCTTGGGTAGGATTGGAAATTGTTAATTGTGACCCAGAATGTACCAAAATATGAGAATACACACAGTTTTTTAGTCAAGAAACTGCTTGGAATGCTATTTGCTGCCAAGAATGACTAAACTCAGGAAGGAAAAAAATATGTTGGACACAAAATGTGTAAATTCTGAGCCAAAATAAGACAAACACTGAGGAAATTGAGCTTCTTTAGACAAGACAGTGCTAGTATGCTGCTTGATGTCATACCTCACTGAACAAAGGAATATAAACCCAATTAGATAATGTTGACCATAAATATGTCAAAATCTAAGGACAATCTTGACAAACTCAGAAAACAGGAAAAGGATATTGAATGCAAAATTGGTTCATTTTGACTGAAATTGTGCCCAAATCTGACATTAAACAGCCATTTGCTGCCAAGATTAATCAAACTCAGGAAGGAAAAAAATTGCCATTTGGACACAAAATGTGTTCATTTTGAGTGAAAATATGCCAACACGTGAGGACCAAGCAGCTTCTTTTGTCAAGACAGTGCATGATAGGCTGCTTGTTGCCGTGTCTCACTGTACTCACGAAGAAGGGAAAACACATTGGATGCAAGTTGTGTTCATTCTGTGCAAAATGTGCCCAAATCTGTCAACTAATACGCTTCTTTAGTTAAGAAGATACATGACATAATAATACCTGCTGTCCTACATCGCTGAACTCAGAAAATAGGAAAAAGTAGTTCAATGCAAAATTTGTCAATTTTTAACCTGAAATTTGCCAAAGACAAATTGGCTGCTTTAGTCAAAGTGCGTGTTAAGCTGCTTGTTGCCAAACCACACCAAACTCAAGAAGGGGAAAAGATGGAAGTTTCCTTAGTCAAGATAATGCATTATGTTGCTTGCTGGCGGGTAAAGGACAACGATATTCAATGCAAAATTACTTAATTTCGATCGAAAATGACCCGATATCTGAGGATGAATAACCAATCGTAGTAATGACAGGGCAGGTTATGCTGTGTTGCAACGCCTCCCCCTCGGGTTAACAATATGATGTGCTGTCTGCTCCGCCCACTAGGCAGGACACACATCGCCACAATATGATTGGCTGCTGCAAAGAGGCAAAGTAACTAATAAAGTAACTTGTATTCTAACTTACTTTTCAAATCAAGTAATCAGTGAAGTAACTACTAACCAAGTTGCTTTTAAAATGGGCAACTGATACATGCATTCAGGAAGTCACAAATATTTAAGATGGCTTCCTGTGTCAACGTGCCCTCTGGCGCCCCCCACCAGCCCAAAGAGCATCCGTAGAGTTGGCATTTAAAATTGAGACGGACTTTAAATGTAACATAAGGGACACTTTTAGTTTGTCGTGCCTCTGAAGCGTGTCGCTGCCCGTGGACCGAACCAGCTCCCCCGAGAGGCGTGGGCTCCGACTGTGTGCGTGTGTGTGCTTTTGTTTACACTCAAAACAGTCTTGTCTTTGTACATGAGAGTAACAATCAAGATGTACTGTTTTGGGAAAGGTCACTCAGAGTTTGCGTGCATAAATGTCGCAGGGAGGCTGGTATGTCACAACAATGACATCACGTGTCACGTAGCACAGCTTTTACATGTTACCAATTTGCCTTTAATTTAGAGGGAACAGGGGGCAGTCCAAGCTGGTCCATCAATATTCTAAAATCCAGAGAGAGATGCTTTTATGTTCGTTACAAGCTGCTGTATCAATAATATCATTTGGAAGTCACATTTTTACATATTGTTACTTTAAATGGTGGTATCCCATCTGGTCCATCATAATTACAGATTGGGAGTTTGGGAGAAATATGCTGTTGTCTTTATCGCAAACTAGGCTACCTTCAAGTTGGATATGAAGCAGTTATGAGGACGTCAAATAATTGCACATCTGTGCTTTAAATCGGAATTCAATTTATAATACTGAAACAGTCATGATTTACGTTATTTTCTTTAAATTTGTATATTCTTGGATAGTGTTGGTGCCCAGTCCAGCCCATCAATAGCACTAAAGTCAGGAGAGATGCCATCAAGATATTTCTGAACTGGTCAAACGTTTACATATTGATGCTATAAACCTAAATACTGGCTCGTGTCCAGGCTGGTCCGTCAAAAATTTGAGAGACATATGCTGTTCCTTTTATTGTTCCATCAAAATGATTTCTGAGGCACATATTGATGCTCTTAATGAAAATATGCAAATGGACAAAAGTTGGAATTCACCTTGGCGGAATAACAAAGTCACAAAGGGGAAGTCTCGCCTTTCCATACGCCCAGGTGCCGCTCAGTCGGCCGGGCGGGCGCGCTGCCAGGGTCACCTTGCTGAGGGTAACTGAATCCCCGAAGGCTCTTGTACGCCCTCACTCTCTCTCCCTTTCCCTCTGCTGAGTGGGGGTCAACCTAAATGTCTTATGTAAGATCTCCCTCTCTCCCTCCCTCTCTGTCTCTCTCTGTTTCTCCCTCTCTCTCTCTCCCCCTTTAGTTTTGCTACCTTCACATTGCCAATATGCAAAGTCGAGGGCAGTATAAATAGATTTTGAGATGCTTGCATGTGCTTGGTTGTGTAAATATTACAGTAGCGCTACTGTAAAGTCAAGGATGAGTGAAGGTAACAAGCACGTTTGCACCAAGCAGTATGAGGGTGTGAAAAAAGAGAACAAATAAGACCTTTTTAATTATAAAAATTAAATTATATAATAATAATTTTTCTGTGATACAATTTCTCTTTTAATAATGATAATTTTCTTCAAGTCTTCTTTTGTTTTAAACAACCCGGCTTTTGTTACAGCCGTTTCCTCTAAAAATAAACTCTACATATTATTACTCTTCTCATACGATTTTTTTTCTTCTTGAAAATATAACACTTTCTTTTTTAAGTGACTTCTTAAACAATAGAACTTTACTATTCAACAAATTCTAATGTTTCTTTTTTGTTGAAAAAGATTTTAAGTTTTTCAGTTCACTTCTGTTTTACCGTGGCAATCTGCGATAACGTCAACAGAAGTAAGCTGAAAAGTGTGACATATTTTCATACATCAGATTTTTTGGACTGAATATTTCATGCTGAACTTGACAAATATTCATTTCTTATCCTCCTTGCTTCCACCAGCATGTGTCCTACTACTGACTGTTTTCCAGTGTCCAAATGATAAATGAAAGCGTTCAAAAGGCTGTAGCAGTTGTGTAGGTCATGAAGGACGAGCCCAACAAGATGGACTCGTCCCAGCAAACAGATGCACGGCAAGTCAAGAAAGTCACGGCGCCGACGTGTGCGAGATAATATTGTTACGGGCCAATAATGAGCTGCGAGGTGGCGGCGGAGCTCGGTTGGGCTCACGTGGTTCAGAAGAACCCCGTTGACCCACATAAGCACATTAGTGCGCACGGCGTATCTGTAAACAAACAGCTGAAGTGGACGGACACACACAAACACACACATGCATGCACAGAAGAAGTTGTGCCGAACAAGAGTGAGTTTGTCGCGCACGTATGCCAGCCGTCAGCCACGTTGCCACATAAAGGCTCATCATTCTATTCTAATTTAATGTTATTATTCATGCTTAACTGTGGACTTCATCCCCTAAATGGTTACTTCACATCAAAATGGCTGCCCATCCTGTTGAATTTCATGCAAATGTCCTTGAGACTTGTTCATGTGTCATTTTATGACAGTAATGTCCATGCGATTTCATGTCCATGGATAAAACTGGTGTCAGGGTAAAATAAAATGAAAGAATAAACTTTAAGTACCGAAACTCTTTTTCATGGCATTGGTTGCCAAAATGGCTGGTTCAAGCCAAAATGGTAGATTTCCGTTTGAATTTCAGGCATGGGTCCTTGAGATTTTTTTTGTACATCCTGTTATGCTCGACGTGCACCTAATTTCATGTAATTGGTGAAACTGATGTCAGGGGGCACATTCTTAATTTCCAAGGACCTTTTTCATGGAATTTGCCAGGCAAAAAGGCTGCCTCAAACCCAAATGTCGGGCTTTCTGTTAAATTTGAAGAATTGGTCCTTGAGACTTGTCCTTTTATACTAGTCTTCCCAATTTCATGGTGATGAGTGTGATCAGTGAATCTAGTGTTTGGTGCAAAAACAAAAAAAAAAGATCCAGGCCCCTTTTTCGTAAATGCACTCCATTTAACTCATGCACTTCCAGACATTTTCTGACTTTCTTTTACTTTTAACGTTTGAAAAAAAAAAAGAAAAAATATAAATAAATTCCTGGGATTGAATGGCTGGACTGTGAAAAAACAAGTAAATTTGTCAATGGCAGTGAATGAGTTAGAGAATTGGCTTCTAAAATGTCTGCTTCAAAACAGACTGAATTTGGTTGAATTCAAATTAGAATGGCTGACTTAAGTTTCACATTCTTGGAGATTCTGTGCATCCTGTTGTGACAGTGAAACTGGTGAGGGTTAATTATTTCTAACATTCCATGATACTTTTTCATGAAATTTGCCCAGATAACGGCTGCTTGTTGTGTCTTTGAGCCTTTTTTGCCTTCAGACATTTCCACCAAGTTTTGTATCAATCCATGAAACATCTATTGGAGGCAAATGTTTTGGAACTTGTTAGGAAAACTTGTTTTGTAAACTAGTTTTACCGGGTTGCATACATACTGTCTGTTTTACCAGGATATTTGCAAACATACGTTTTCAGGCATGTTGAGGCCCCTAAAGAGGTGATGAATTTGTCCCTTCATAATAATAAAAAACAGCAATTTCAAGCAGGCCTTTGCATATTGTGTTGCTGGTTTTAGCTACCGCTACCCGACCAGGCAGCTTCTATTCCCAGCTAAGTGTATAAGTCAGTATGTATATAGGACAGTGTTGGACAGGCAAGGCCGCAATAAAAAAAAATAAAAAAAATAATTTAAAAAAGCCCCAAACTAAACCGGCAAACATCCGCAACCTGACAAGGCGGCTTCTGCACCCATGCTGCCAGGCCTGAAGTGACTGTACTGTTCATGATAGAGTGAGTGGCTTTGAGTGGAAGCTGTGATGAATCACTGGTGGGACTTCCCGGCTGCAAGCCCTTTTTTCTCCCAGCGTGCAGATTACTTGAGGAAAAGCTCGAGGATAAGTCGCGGCCCAAACATCCTTGTGTTACAGTGGGCCTTTGGTTCTATTATTATCCTGCGTGTAAGCAGCCCCACCGGTCTGAGAAGCAACAGAAAACTGGGGGCCTTGTGTACTCGCGCCGGTCGGGGGAAATAAACATCAGCTACACCAGTTAGCTCTCTTTGTGTGTTATCTTTAAGAGATGAAAGGACATAGAAAACAATGAAGCGGTCGCCTTGGGCTTTCTGTGGGGAAGGAAGAAAATAAAGTAAAGGGAAGGGAAAATAAGGGGAAAAAAAGCAAGCGGCAGAGCGAAGAATGAGACCTTTTGATCCGTGTAGTCGGTCCCATTGAGCAAAATACGTCGTCAGAAACAGAGACAAGACAAGACATGGGTCAGAATAGTAAGATTGTGGTCCTAGTTCACAACATTGCAGGGCAGTTAGGTCATATGCGATAATGATGAAGAGGATATTTTTAGAGTCATTGCATGGCCAGCACTGTAAACTCATGTCTGGCTTACAGTTCTGAGGTTCGGGATTCGAATCTCGGCTCTTTACCGCTGTGGCGGTTTCTGGCATGTGCCTTACTTACAGCAGCAGCAAAAACAAACAAACAAACAAACAAGAAAAACATATGCACTATTTGTGCTCCCTGATGGATTTGCCCTCTGTAGCAGGATGGGTAGCAGAAATAGATGAACGTAATAGGGGGAGCAGATGACATACAAGGACGTCTTACACAATTTTGCATCAAGGAAGGCCAGACAGCAACACTAAATTAAATTTACAATCTAATCCTTAACATAAAAGAAGGTAGGACTGGGAAACAAAGTCAAAATTATTGCAATAAGGTTCCCTTTTTTTTTTTTTTTCATTTGCGTAATGCAAGCATTGTATTGTTAAGTGAAAATAAAATATCTTATCATTGTGTTGTTAACCAGCCTGCCAAATTGAATTGAACTTGGAAAAAATATTTGCCAAGTATAAAATGAGGCTCCAAAATTGGCTTTCAGACATGTGGTCATGTCCACTGAATGCGCTGATCAGCAAGCTTGGCAGAAGCCGGATAATGATCCTGATCATTTGAATCAGGGGTGTTGGTGGAGGGAAACATCTAAAACAGGGGTGCTTAATCCCCGTCCTCAAGAGCCCGGCCCCTATCCAACCTGTTTTCCATCTCTTCCTACCTGAACACACTTGATACAAGTGATCACAATCGTTATCAGGCTTGCGCAAAGCGTGGTGATGAGCGGATCATTTAAATCAGGTGTGTTGCAGGCAGGGAGAGATGGAAAACAGGCTGGATAGCGGCTCTTGAGGACCGGGATTGAGCACCCCTGATCTAAAACATGTCGAGGACCGGAGTTGGTGACCCCTGACCTAGTGTGTCACTCCCTTGTACTGTACTCCTTTCATTTTTACATGTTTTCTGGTATCCTTAAAAAAGAAGTCAACACCAAAAAATTCCTGACAACAATATGTTCGACCAATCGCGACTCCTCTGTTTTCTGACGCTGAGCCATGACTGGTTGTTATCTGAGCCCTGAGCAACTGTGACGTCATTTTCGGTCGACGGAAAGTGACAAAATGGCCGCCCCCTGAGATGGACAAAAGACGGTGGATTTTACTGCTTAACTCATATTCCACAAACACAATATCAATCAGAATGCCGTGTTTAGACTAATGGGGCTGTACAACATAATATTGTAAAGAACATTTTTAGGGTGACTTCCACTTTAAAGCAACATCGCTGCAAAATCTGCATGGTCGGGTAGCCTCTACTGCAGGGGTGTCCAAACTCTGCCCTCAGGGGCCGGTGTCCTGCCTGTTTTCCATCTGTCCCTGCTTCAACGCACCCGATTCAAATGATCAGCAAGCTTTGAATTTGATAACAATCATGATCTTTTGAATCAGGTGTGTTGCAGCAGGGACTGTTGGAAAGCAGGCAGGAAAGCGGCCCTTGAGGACCGGAGCTGGACATGTCTGCTCTACTGTTTCATTTGAGTCTTTTTTTTTTCTGCACAGTCACTGCCGCCTGGCCTGCAAGCAAACCTATACACCCCTCTGGGGGTGCAATCTGCCCGATCGGGTAGCAGTGGCTAATGGAAATGATAACTGTTTGTTTTTTTCATGAATGTTTTCCACCTTCGCTCCTTGTAATCCTCTTTCTATTATTGTGATCAATCTGAGGTCCAGCAGCATCGTTGCACCGGCTGCCACGTCGGGTAACTGATGATGTTTAGTTTGAGTCTTTTGTTTGGTACACAGTCAATGCATCCTGGCCTGTCAGCTCTTCTTTCGTAAGCATGCAGCGTGCGACCGGAAACTCCTCTCGCCGAAGAAGCTGCCTAGTTGGGTAGCAGAAAGGGAAATGGATTCTGTCTAATGCAAGCCGTAACTGGGATATTGTTTGTTTATGAATCCTCCCTTGTCCTGCTTGTTTATATAATTTGGATAAATGTAAAGGTCTAGCAACATTGCTGCACCAGCTGCCTAGTCAGGTAGCGGCTGGTGTTTAGTTTGGGGTCTTTTTTTTTTTTGTGCACAGTCACTGCAGCCTGGCCTGTCAGCTCTGCTTTCGTAAGCGTGCAGTGAGTGACCTATATACTCCTCTGGGGGAGGGAAAGTCACCTTGCTTCTGGACCGGCAGGCTGCTGGCTCTTAATGTGAGTTGGGATGCACGTGTTGTGTGTGTTCTTTTTTTTTTTTGTTAGTCTTTCGTCACAGTGCAGATTGCGATGTCAACGCCCGCGACAGTGCGATAAGGCCCGACGTGCGTTCGCATGTGTGTTCTGTAGATTAACATGCTGAAAAACATGGCTGGACATGGATTGGATTTGCACACACGCACGCACGCACACGCACGCACACACATTCACACACATTAGGGGAAATGACACGGCCCAGTGCCAGAGAGTCAGACAAACACCTCACCAGAGACTCTTCTAAGCGTCCTAACAAATTGAATGTGTGTGTAGATGGACGAGGGGGAATTAGATCAGCGCTCCTGATTGCATCCGAGTGTGCCGCCGGAGCCCTTCCCAGCTTGGAGGAAATGTGAGCGAGAGAAACGAGAGAACACGAGAGAGAGAGAGAGAGAGAGAGAGAGAGAGAGAGAGTAAACGAGAGGTTGGCAGCTGCCTTGATGAAGGATGGAAGGAGAATGTTAACCAGACAATCACCTTGCATCTCATTGATTTAGATGGCAGAGAGGCAATTAGTACAGAAAAGAAGAGGGAAGCTGAGGCCACTTTGGATGTTTTGATACAAGGTGTTCTCACCGTGTACCCATCTACATGTGTGTGCGCCTGCACGAAATGTGTGTGGGTAGGGCACTAGGTGAAATATTTGAAAATCACAAACCCAAGAAAATGACTTGTTACTCCAATTTTTGGGGAAGAGCTTTTGGGGTAAACTGTATACTTAAAAAAAACACTAGCTGCCTCAAGGGGTAGCAGGAGGTGTTCGGTTCACCTGTAAGAGCTGCTATCACAAACATTATAAAGAGACCGATATTTATTTTGCAAGGCCAATAACGATACCGATTATTAGTAGTGAAGGAGGCCGATTTGGAGCCGATAACACTCGTCAACAGCACATTTTAATCAGAGGTGGCTTTATGTGTCCCTAAACCAATTTTTGACGCTGATTTTGATTGGAACGTTTTTCCTAGCGCATCAGGAATTTGAGATATTTTCATTTATTGTTTTTAAGATTGACCTGTAACGGCTTGCACAATACAGATTTTATAATGTGTTGTAATTAATAGCCATCTGACCTGTTGCTGAACCTATCCCTTAGTTCAGAAATATTATTGAATATATTACTATACTGTATAACATATTAGATTATTGTTATTGTATTAATGACATGTGTTGTGAAAACCTGACGTGCTAGAGAAAAAAACGAGGGCAGATTCACAATCAGCGCGAAAAAATAATCTAGAGTTTACTTGCATCTTTGATTTTAAAAAATGCAAACAATTTTTGACCAGTGTAATTATTTTCAATAAAATGGAAAATATTGGCGTCAAAATAATAAATAATAAATATCAATAATAATAATAATAATAATAATAATAATAATAATAATTACAAACACCAGCTCTAAAACTCCAGCTCTTAACTTGGTTGAAATGTCTGCTCATTTATTTGAACGAAGTTACGCCACTCTCTCGCTCTGCATGAGTATGCGGCACGCGTGTGTCGTTGGTTTAGCGGCTTCTTCGTGTTTGGAGGCGGCTGCACGCTGCCTACAACAGGCACAATGCCGCAGTTGCGTTTGCTTTCTGATTTTGTTTTTCTGTCGCACATTTTATCAAAGGCATTTATTTTCCATTGATATCGATCACGTGACTATCGCGATAAATATTGACATTGAATTATATGTCACATGTTAAATGTGATTGCCTTGTAAAGCTATTTTAGGTTGAGCAACAATACTGTACACGCTGCTTGATCGGGTAGAGTCTGGTAGCTGGTGTTAAGTTTGCAATTTTTTTGGGGTGGGGCTGTTCCACAGTCAATGCATCCTCGACTGTCAGCTCAGCTTTTACAAATACACAGTGAATGGCTCCTCAGAGACTAGAAGCTGCCTGGTCGGCTAGCGGTGGCTAACATTAGCAGTCGCTCTGAGCACGAGCTGCCTGGTCGGGTAGCGGCTGGTGTTTGTTATAGGGAAATTTAACGTGGCACGAATAATGTTGGTGCCTCACCAATGTCTCATATACTGTATTTGTGTTATGTCCTTGCAGCTCGCCCCTCAGGCAACCTTCCTCGACGGCCAAAGTGTGCCTAGTGTGCGGGGATGAAGCGTCGGGCTGCCACTACGGCGTGGTGACGTGTGGCAGCTGCAAGGTCTTCTTCAAAAGAGCCGTGGAAGGTAAGATGCTGAACTTGTATTAAACAGAGAAGGTTTTGCCGGGATGTTGTGGTGTGTCTGTCTGGTATGATAACCATACATGTATATAGATGGCTGTGGCTGTGTTTTCATTTTGTTTCATTTTGGAGGCGCATGGGAAGTTAGTAAAAACAATGCCCCTGACACCAGTCTATGTGATTGTGGTTTTTTTTTAGACATTAAGCGACATTGAGATTTTTTTACACTAAGCATTTTAGTCTGTCCCTGGAGAGAGCGTTACTGACCTGGACAAAAGTTTTTTTTGTTGTTTTTTTTTAAATGGCTGAAACCATCTAAAAAGTTAAACAAAAATAAAATAGCATTTCAAGGATTTGCTGTGAAAAAGGGGAATGTGAGGGCAGGTTTAATTTGTTAGCTAAATATTAAAGTGGTTATTTTATCATTTGAGAATAAAAACCGCTGTTGCAGTCATCCACCTTAATGCGCCTCTGAGCGTTCAACTGACAATTTCAACGAGAGCAATTGTGCTCTTTCCAAATGAAATGCCAATTTGAGCTTGATGATGTTTACACATCGTCGCTAGGGAGACCGACTTGACGTCGCACACCTCACGTGTCTCGTCTGCCCTAAAATAACAACAACACAAAGATAGCTCTCAGTTTCTCGATGGCACCTGCCGCAGGCCGTGGCGGCATAATGAGGGCAGCTCGTGACGCCGCCAAGGTTGCCAGCAATCGCAACTCGCCTGACCCCTCCCGTCATCTTCTCTCCTAAGTGTAAAGAAGAGGAAGGGATGCAACGAGGCGAGGAGAGACAGAGGACAGCGATGCAGCGGGGAGGAAGGACAAAGAAAAAGTCAGACAGATAACGAGACTGGGGGAATTGAGAGGGATGGGAAGCGATGCGTCAGCACCATGACACCCTCCGCCTACCCTTTTTTATTGCACTATTTCCTTCTCTGAGTGGGCAATGGAGATGAATAGCAGAGAGTGGGCATCTGCACAAGGGGAAAAGAGATGAGTCTGACCCTCATTTTGATTTCTTTCGGCACTTCCTGCCTGGAGGGGATGCAACGTTTGGGCAGCTAACTGGCTCATCACTGCAAAAGTGATTAGCATTCAAGGGTTGGAATCCGCTGACTTCGGAGGGTAAACAATACAATACAACTTTATTTATACAGCGCATTTCCTAACAGCTACAGCTGTAACAAAGCACTTTACATTACAATAACTAAATAGCAATAATATAACAGGAGAAAGCAATAAATTAAAACACAAAATACTATATAGAATAGAGACCGGAAAAAAGTAGAAAACTGTCGGTCTCACGTCGGATCAAAAGCCAAAGAACAGTAATGTCTTCAAATGCGTTTTAAAAATGGACAGAGAGGGGACTTGCCTAACATTCAATGGAATTCCAAAGGGAAGGACCAGCAACAGAAAAGACTTGATCCCCTCTGACACACCACTTAGTCCTCGGCACCTCGAGCAGCGCCTGGTCCGCAGACCTAAGGCACCAGAGAGGTGAATAGGGCGCCCGGGCAAGGCTATCTAAACACTTGTTAACAGATAGAAGCATCTTAAAATGAACCCTAAAATGCACCGGGAGCCAGTGAAGGGAGGCCAGAATTGCTGTTATGTGCTCCGTTGTTCCGAGCTCCAGTTAGGAGGCATCAGCAGCATTTTGGACCAACTGGACCAACGCTTGAGATTACAGTAATCTAGCCAAGATGTAACAAAGGCATGGGTTACTGTTTCTAAGTGCTGGTGAGAAAGGAAGGGCTTTACCATAGCCAGTTGTCTAAGATGAAACAAGCTGGACCAAACAACCGCGCTGATTTGCCGGTCCAATTTAAGATCACTGTCCAATTTAAAACCCAAGTTTGAGACTGTTGGCTTTAGATATGAAGCCAGGGAGCCCAGATCAACAGGGTGGGATGTAGATGAGCCACTGGGACCGAACACCATAACTACTTTTTTCTTTCCGTTGAAATTTAAGAAAAGAGGTGATGTCCAGGCTTTGATGTCCTAGACAGGACAAAAGCGGTCTTAAGGAGAAAGCATCTTTTTTGCTCAGCGGGACATAGATTTGACAGTCATTCGCATAGCATTGGAAGGAAATATCGTGTTTTTGATGGATGGAACCCAGGAGCAGCAAATACAATGAGAACATAGGGCCCCAAAATAGATCCCTGTGGAACACCATACGATAGAGGGGCAGAGCATGACTCAGAGGAACCTAGGCTAACAGAAATAGTCCTGCCAGCCAAATAGGATCTAAACCACTCTAGAGCACTTCCACTAATGCCCATTTGGTGCTGCAAACGAACCTAAAGGTAAGCATGGTCCACCGTATCGAATGCTGCAGTCAAATCCAACAAAACAAGACATACATAGTCTCCAGTGTCATTTGCCAGGAGGATATCATTAAAAACACGTGACAGGGCTGACTCTGTGCTATGCATCATCTTGAAACCGGACTGGAAAACCTCCATGACATTATGTTCATCCAAGAAAGATTTTAACTATGAGCGCACAACTTTTTCCAGAATTTTAGAAATAAAAGGCGGCTTGGAAATGGGTCTTGAATGTGACAGCACACCTTGATAAAGGCCAGGTGTCTTAAGCAGGGGTTGCACTACAGCACGTTTAAAATGTTGGGGGACTACACCAGAAGATAGGCAGCTGTTGATAATGGCCAAAACCGATTCACCAATTACTCGGGAGAACCTCCTTATAGAAGTGAGGAGGAACAGAGTCATAAGGGGAGCCAGATGGTTTAATATGGCAAAGCACATGCTCAAAAAGTGTCATGGAAACTGCCTCAAAAGAATTCACGACTGCAGAACAAGGAACGTGGACAGAGGGGTCAAATGTGGCATTCGAAACGAGAGCCCAAGCTGGATCAACCTTGTCAATGAAACACTGCAAAAATCTATCCCACATTTCAGAGAACAAGTCCGTCCAAATCAGTTGACAGGGCATGTTCAGAAACAATCGTTTTGAATAGAGAACGTGGATCATGGCGATTTGCCTGTACAACACTTGACAAGTGTTCGCTCTTGGACTCTTTCATCTTTCTTTGGTCGTGACACCAGCAGTCCTTTAGGATTTGATAACCTTTTTTCCATTTTTGAAGACGTTTCCATCTGAGTTGTGGGCCATCCGAGCTCTCCCTTAGAGATAGGGTGAGGCGCTTAGTAGAGCCTCAGAGTGGAGCCACTGCTCCTCCCAATTAAAATGAGCCAGATGATGTAGCTCGGACATTTAGTTAGGATGCCTTCCTAATGGCGCCCCGGAGAAGTGTTCCGGGCACATCCCACTGGGAGGGCCTGGGGACGACCCAAGACATGCTGGAAAGATTTTTCTAGTACCCTTTTTCTCTTTTTTCGGAACCTCCTCCCAGGTGTTTCTGGTTCGCTGGTGTGGCCGTGACATTACTGTCTTCGGCTTGGCTGACAGATCTAGGCATTTCTTAAGCGATGTGGCAAGTAACTCCGCTCCATACGCCCATTTCCCGGTTTTAAAGCCGGCGAGACGGACGGAGACGGCCGCTGGTGCCGCCAAGTCATAAATATACAGTTTTTCAGAACACATGAATGTATTCTACAACAATTCTTATGCATAATTCCCATTGGAAGAGCTGGATGAAGTGGCTGGGGAGAGGGAAGTCTGGGATTCCGTGCCCATGATGCTGCGCCAGCAACCCAACCTGACCCGGCCCCAGATAAGCAGAATAAAGTTAATGGGCGGCTGGAGTTCATCAATGTAAAAGCTCAGGAAATTGGCTGCTCCAACCCAAAATGGTCGACTTCCTATTCAGTTTTGGGCATGAGTCTTTGAATCTCTTTCGCATTGTCTTATGATAGACTTGTCCACCCAATTCCATTTTAGAGGAACTCCAAGAAAAAGAATCCTGATAAGTTCAAAATTATTTCCCCCGATCGCCAGTTTCACTATGAGATATGAAATTGAGCGGACGTCTATCATAACAGGACGTTTAAAAAAGCATCAAAAATTGATCTTTTAGACTTTTTTGTGGGTCCTATTAAGATCAAACAGGAAGTCAGTCATTTTGCTATGAAGCAGCCATTACAGAGGAACTCCATTAATAAGGGAACCAGAAAGGAAAAAAAACAACAAATAAATAAACTGTACATGTCCAGCTTCATTGATCGACATGAAATTTGGTTGACATATCACTAATGATAGGATGGATGAAATAGTTCCAAGGATTGATGCTGGAACAGAAAGACAGACATTTCTGATTGAAGCAGCCATTTTTGGGGTGAATTTCATGAAAATGGGTCACTAAAGTTGGAAAAAAATTAGCCTCATCACTAGTTTCACAGATTCACCCGAAATTCGGTGTCCATCAAAGTCTCTAGAACCCATGCCTGAAATTAAACAGGAAATTGGCCATTGGCGTCTGAAACCATTTTGGAGTGAATTTCATTTAATAAAATGGGCCTGGGGAAAAAAAAATAAGGAAATGCCCCTCTCACCAGTTTCGCCAATTAAAACAAAATTGGGTGTACGTGTCTATCAAAAGAGGAGGCACGAAAAAGTCTCAGGACAGATGACAAAATCAAACAGGAAGTTTCTCTTTTTTAACTGAAGCATCCTTTCCATCTTAAGTTTGCTACATCAGCTGGCATTTCTTTCGCTGCATGACACGCGTTTAAAATCGCGTCGTCATCGTCGCTAACGAACTGCGGAAACGACCAAGCGCTCCTCTGTTGAGTTTTTAAAACATTCTAATAAAGAACAGCTGTACCTAATAAACAGCTCCGTGTGGTGCAGCGCATCGGCGTTGGGGCGCCAGCGCATTATTCACGTCATCAGCGGCTTGGCGCGTCGGCACTCCGTAATAATATTCCCCTTTTAGCTCGCCTCGCATGTTTTTGCCAGTCACTCTTATTGAAGCGTAAAGATTTACTAACGGCAGCAGCCCACAAGACAATGCTTGCCAGTCATCTTACGTCTCCCATTGGCGAAAAAGATAGGTCAGGCGAGGACGCCGGCTTGCGCTGTCGGGGCGTCCAATCGCTTTTTTTTTTTTCCTCTCAGCTCGGACGGGGCCTCCCACAGAACTGAATGGCTCAGGTTGTGTGTGTGCGTGCGTGTGAGAGGCTGGGTTATGTAACAACAGCTGGAGCGCAGCCACCTCGCCAACACGTCTAGCAACATGCAAGTCGTAATCGCAAAGGCTCCAGACACTCGCACACACGCGTATTCAGACAACTGCGTGTATGTGTGTGTGTGTGTATGTGTGCAGGAGTAACGCTACTGTAAGCGTGCGTGTGACCCACATTATCGAAAGGTATTTAGGTTAGAGACGCAGTTAGACACAGACTAAGAAAACAGACAACCGATAAAACTTACAGTAAGTATGTAGTATGTGTTAGTATGTGTTTAACTCCAAGGCTCCCCCAACAATGCTATACTAAAGAAGCTAAGCTAACATGCTAAATGAAAAAAAACAGTTGGACAGCCTTAAAGCAACAATTTACACACTAGTGGTGCAGTGGAACGAATCATCTTTGATTGGTAAGGATCAAGCATCGGTTAGACACGATCCGCAGAATGGTTGGTGAAAAAATTGAAGGTTAACTTCAAAATAAAGCTGACCAAATAATACATTGAGTCATTAATGCCAATGCAATAGTCTAAGTGAGCTTTTACTTTGAAGTTGGCCCGTGTGGTGGCGTAACAGCTAACATGACTTCCGTTGTCGACATATTGGCAGTTTTAACGCTTGCTACCAACACCGACACAACGCTGTCTCGAAATCATATTCAGTCGCTAATTCAGGACACGAAATCCTAAACTGCCATATTAGACATTAGGAGTTAATTTTATTTGATCTTTTTATGGGCAAAAGTGTTTTATAAAATAAATGGACACAAAGTTCTATTTAGCTTTTTTTTTTTTTTTTCTCATACAAAAAACGATCCGATCCGTGACTCAAAATCCATGACCGATCCGAACATATATATATATATATATATATATATATATATATATATATATATATATATATATATATATATATATATATATATATATATATATATATAAAACGCTGTCCAGTAAAAGACGATTCGATACACATCTCCATATATATATATATATATATATATATATATATATATATATATATATATATATATATATATATATGTGTTTCGGAGGAGGTTGGCCTTGCCGACGTTGGCGGCGTGTTACCATCATGCAAAGCATGAACATTTGTTTTTGCGGCTAGCTTTACTTGTCTTGCCGATGGTACACAACAACTAAATTAAATGAAAAAAATCCTCAAGCAATGTTTTGAATCAAGGTACTTGAACTACTGCAGGACTAGTTTTACCCTCAGTACACATATTTTGTGGGGGTTGCCGATCTGGTCCGACCAACTACAATATATTAAGCAGCTCCTGTTTACCTAAAAATAAGTGTCAGCGGGATTAGATACTTTACTGTATTTGCATAATGATTTACCAACCTACTTTTTACCCCATACAATAAATTTGATGTGATGGCCATCTGCTTCAATCAATTTGGTTGAAAATCAATGTTATGAAGGAGAATAGTTGAAGTTTAAAGCCCACTTGAACAAATATATTACAAACACAAAAAGTACAGTGAATTCCAGCGTACTTGTGGTTCAGCATCGCAGATTCACCTATTCATGGATTTTTGGGAGGGAATCTATGTTACGGTGTGCATCTCTCCAATAAAAGACGATTCGATACGCATCTCCATACATGTAAGGCGATACGATTCAAGGACGAATCGTTTTAAAGTGGAATGATTCGGTTGGATTCAGTGGAATTACGATTCGATTCGATAAGGTACGTCTCATTTCAAGAGGCTCCGATGCAATGAGTTTGTTGTGAGCATTTCAAGTGTGCATAGTATGCATCAGACCATGCGCAACAAACACATTTGACGAAATTTTTTTGGGTGATTTCCGCACACGCACTCGGCTCGCTGCTGACAATTTCATCACTCAGACTTGTTTGCTTCAATTGCTAATGCATAGCTATCACGGGATGGGCAAAGCCTTTTTTTCCATGAATGGTTGATTAAATGGTGTTAATCCATCATCAGGTTGACGTGGATTTTAGCACATGGATGGCGACTTGTGACCGTTAACACAAGCGGCGGTGCTGAATGGCGTTCCCTAGTAGTACTGAAGAGTTGGGGAGAAGCCCCTTCTTATTATTTCTTCGAGGCTTTAAACGTTACTTTCTTTAAAATTGTCAGCTTGGCTTTACTTCAAAAAAGAAGAAAAAAGAAGGCTGTGTGTGTGTGTGTTTTTTTTTTTTTTTTTTAAAGAGTGTTTCCCTTGCAGAATGATGTGGGCAATTACAGAGCACAGCATTACATTAACGCTAAAAATGCATTCTGAATTTATTTTATGTATACATGAATCATAAAAAATGCCATAAATGTTACAGCCATTTACAAATAATTCAAAATACATTGTTACGTTTTATACCAGGTTTTTTTTCACTTTTTAAAAGAATTTCAAGTGTGTTTTTGCCATATGGAGTCAGGCTTGAAAGAAAACAGGATTTTTTTGTTACATATGTTCAGCAGCCACTACTTGACAGAAATTCCTGCATTTCTTTCACTTTGCTTTTTATGAATTTTAAAGGGATGTCCAGCACTTGGTAATGTTACTGTTGTGCTGTAGCTTCTCCACTTCATGATGATGGTCTTCACTGTTTAAATTGAATGCCTTGCAAATTGTTTTGGTACCCTTCCCCTGATTCACACCTATGGAAGAACTTTGCAGACCATAACTTGCACTCTCAGAAATGATGACAAAATGTCAGGAAAAGCCTACTATCATATCTGAACTTTACTTGGTATTACTCAGGCACTTTTAATGGCGGCAGGTGTGTGCTGACTTCCATTGAAGATGTGTTTGAGTACATTCGGTTAATTTTGAACTACGGTTTGAACTTAGGTGTGAACTAAGCCACATCCTCAATTATAAGAGGGTGTGCACATTATCAAATTATGTGTTTTTATTTTTACTTTTCCTCTCACAGGTTATAGGTGACATTAATGGTGGAAAAAGTTTTGAAATGATTTATCATAGACTCATTTTATTATCTGGCATTTGAACAGGGGTGTGTATACTTTTTATATCCATTGTATAAGCAGATGGTGATTATGGAGGTCCACATTGTGATCATTGGTCTTTGCGGCAAGAGTGCGTTCAAGCATACATGATACAAACGTAATGGCATTTGCTCTTTGATGTCGTGTACTTTGATGATTTGGGCTCGGCCGATATCGATACCTCTTTTAAAATCTCCCACACCCTAGTCCTCTTTAATCTCCAGTGGACTTGATTATTGTAACGGTCTTCTTACCGTACTCCTTCAAAAGAGCATCAAACAGCTGCAGATCGTTCAGAACGCTGCAGCTCGGTTTCTTACCAGAAAAAGAGATGGGAACATATTACTCCAGTCCTAAAGGCTTTGCACTGGTTCCCAATGAACTCATTCATTGTCATTGACATATTTGTCTGTCTTTTCTCAGTCTAGCCATTCAATCACAGGATCCTATTTATATTTGTTTTCAATTTTTTTCAAATGTTAGGGTAAAAGAGAATCTAAAAATGTCTGGTAGTGAATGAGTTAACTGTAGAATAGATTTTAAAATTTTGCTACTGGTCCATAAATCACTGAATGGTTTGGGTCCTGAATACATGAATGAAATGCTGATTGAATATAAACCCAGTAGGGCCCTAGGATCTGCAGACCTTAGTGGAGCTCTGAGTTCAAGGTTAACATGGTGAAGCTGCGAGTAGCTGTTATGCTGCGGGTTAAAAGCTTTGCTTTTTTTCCCCTCATACCTTTGATTAAGGTCGTCTAAACAATTTTAAATCATTTTTTTCTTTTATATATTTTGGAAAGCCACGTTTATATCTTTACTTTTAAATGTTGAGAAGTTTTCTCTTAATGTGTTTAAATGTTGTCAATGTACGTTCTAGTAATTTTTGTTAGCTACTTTTGTTTCTGTCCATTTTTAAAACCCGTTTGAAGACACATTTCTATTCTCTGGCTTTTGATCCAACCAGAGACTGACAGGTTTCGGCTGTTTTCCGGCGTCGATTGTATATAGTGTTTTGTGTTAATTATTGCTTTCACTTGTTGTATTATCGCTAATTTGTTGTTGTAGCTAAAGTGCTTTGCTACAGCTGCAGCTGCTATGAAATGTGCCATATAAACAAAGTTGTATTGTATTAATTATATGGATTGATGCTTAGTGACATTTTAGTCATTCTTGCATCCGTCTAATAGTGGCCGAACACATTCACATTTACTGACTTCTGCCCATGTGACAACTTCACAATCATTAACCCGACTCAGGGGAACGAGCCCAACGGTCAAAAGTTGCGACGGGATGTGTGTGTGTGTGTGTGTGTTTGTGTTGTGCATCTAAGGACGGGGGGGGGGGGGCGTGTCGTTGTGGTGGTCTTGGGTCCACTGGCCGCTCCTGCCTGCTATGTGTTTCCTGTGTCGCAGTTTACTGCTTTTTAGAGCGGGAAAAATGTGCTTATGTAACGGTCATGTGACTTTGCCAGAAATAGTGAAGCGGGGCTACAGCTGCTGCCTCTCCTCCTGCAGCTCGCCTCCTTGGCTTTTGGCACGCGCGGGCACAAACACACACATGCACGCACGGCAAAATGCAGTAGACGCCAAGACGTACAAAAAAGTGTGTGAAACCAACTCCAAAAGCATGAAGACACACACAAACATACACACAAGCTCAATATGCACACTACATATATAGAGCGAGGTCATGCACTGGGCTCACAGGGGTCTCCGTGTGTGTGAGAGTGTTGGGCAGGGCAGATATAAGGATTGCAGTGTGTGTGTGTGTGTTTTCAAATTGCCAAGTGGAGCGGCATGGACTACGTATGTGTGTGTGTGTGTGTGTATACGTGCATGAGTGTGTAGGCGTATGGCGCTCCGAGTCTCAAGAAGCGAGCGATGGATGGATAAATGGAAGAGGAGGAAGAGGAAAAGGAGGGAGCTGAGCTGTAGCTGAGGGCCAGAGGTGCGGCGCGTTAGCATCACTGTCGCGCCGGCCTGCTTAGGCGAGACACTTCTCATAGCCTATCACTGTACACGTGACATTAAACAGTACACTACTTTATTTTGGTAGGTGTCAGCTTCCTGTTTCGTGCTGCCTTTCACAGCCGAGTCTGTTTGTTTGCTGACTGAAGATGGAGATTAGCATGTTAGGTAGCTACTTAGAGTCAACGAATCATTCCGCATAGAATTGAGCCACTGTAACTAAAGTGGGCTAACACCGTTGTTTTCATTTTGCAGGAGAGTGATTTCATATTTTATGGCAGTAATAAAGTCTGGGGGATTCATATCTTGGCGATTTGTATCTCAATGACTACTTCTTGATAGTTGGCTTTATAGAAATTGTGGTTTTCCTCACATTTTGAATATATATGACTTTGATGAGATATAATGACACTTTTATCCCCAACTGAGGTCATCATTGTCTATTTCATAGGTTCACTTTTACAACTGTTGGGTCAACAGTAAGTCAACTGGGTGAAATAGCTAGCTCAGCGTCGGGTCCACAAGGGACTGAACCCAATGTGGTGGTTTGATAATTTGACCCAGCACAATGGATGAGTCGTCTGCCCTGACCAGGATTTGAACCCAAAGTCAGTTGCTTTACCCACTGAGCGATCCGTCCAACACCATTGTTTCCTAAGATTGTTCAATTAAATTTAATTCAACTAAAATACAAAAAACAAAAAAAAAGTCCAAAATGGCGACCAACTTCAACCCGCCCCAATAAACAAGCTTTTCATTGGACAAGTTACAACAGGTGAATCTGTTGCAAGGCATACTCGGCTGTTGTCATAGTGCGCTCTGCTTGTTCAGGTGGGGCAGAGCACAACTTTGACCCTCATGCTAAATCATACACAGACTTTCTTCATTTGTTTCCGTTAGGCCAGCACAACTACCTTTGCGCCGGGAGGAACGACTGCATCATCGACAAGATCCGACGGAAAAACTGCCCAGCGTGCCGCGTACGCAAGTGCCTCCAGGCCGGGATGAACCTCGGAGGTGAGGACTCAAAGTACTGTAGCTAGGATGCTAATACAGTAAAACACCCTTTTGTATCATTGAAAGCGAACCTTTGCAGCTTACCCACCTCTATCCTTGTCTGTGGTGTACCACAAGGTTCAATTTTAGGCCCGATTTTATTGCCTATTTATATGCTGCCCTTGGCCAAATAATGAAGCGCCACAAAGTCTTATTTCACCACTATGCAGACAAAACACAGATACTGTATACCTTCTTTTAAGACTGGTAGCTGCGGTAAAAGAATGCCTAACTGTCATCAGTTGCTAGATAGTATCTAGGTTTTTCCAACTCAGTAACTGGAAAAATGAACTAATTCTCTTCAACATGCCGAAGTCAACATTTATTGTTACATTCTGCCTTCGCACCATTCCAAATAATATCTCACTTAAAACCAAATATGCAGGAGTCAATGTTTATCCAGACCTCATCTTCACAGCTCACATTAGTAGAGTTGCCTTCCACAAACAGATCATAGCCAAAATAAAATCAATCATTATGAAACCTGACTGTGAAAAATTGATCCATGCTCACATTTTTTCCAGGTTAGATTATCACAACACACTCCTCTCTTATATCATTAAAAATGGTTTTCTTGCCTCCTCTGGTTCAAAATGCTGAATCAAACAAACCACATGATATGGCCTCATCACATTGGCTTCAAGTTTGTTTTACAATTAACTTCTAAGATTTAACTGAAGCTATATAAGTGAATTTTTAAGCCCACATGAGTCGATGACAATCTCTTGTTAAAGCTTACTTTTACAGACTGGCTATTATGTTAAGGCCTAGATACACCAATCCGACGTCGGAGGTCGTGAAACGCTGTGGCGTCTGATTGGTGCAGTGACCACTAGAGGTGGGAATCCATGGGTACCTCAAGATTCAGATTCGATCCGATTCTGATTGGAGGCCCACGATTCGATTTAATTCCTATTCCGAGGACTATTCTATTGCTATTCTAATGCATCACTACATTGGCTTACATTTTACAGTCCATGTAAAATTCCGCACTACGTTTGGTCGATGATCATTTCAGTTTTCAGTTATGACTAAAAGTGCGCTCCTCCCAACAGCTCGTAAATCCAAGAAGTTGGGCAAGTTAAAGGGCGTCAGTGATGACCCGCAGGCAGCCAAGGAGAGCCAGGCGGCGTCCGGCGTGGACTTCTTGTCATCGGAGAAGGAGCTGAATGCCAGCACTACCAACGCCGCCCTGGTGCCCCGCGGGGCCAGCGTGGTCACACCTTTCCTGTCGCCGTCCATCTGCAGCGTGCTGGAGCTCATCGAGCCCGAAGAGGTGTACTCGGGATTCGACAACACGCAGCCCGACACCACCGACCACCTGCTGTCCAGCCTCAACTGCCTGGCCGGCAAGCAGATGGTGCGCCTGGTCAAGTGGGCCAAAGTACTTCCAGGTTAGTGCGGACGTGTGGCCTCGATGCTATTTTGGGGTCTGCTTTTTTCATTCGAAAAGACACACATTTGGAGCAATTCAGCAGTGCCTTCAAATACATGTTATAATTTAGGGCAGTGATTCCATACATATACAGTATATATATATATATATATATATATATATATATATATATATATATATATATATATATATATATATACAGTATATATACACAGTATATATCGTATAAATATATCGTATATATATCGTATATATTCATATATGTATACATATAAATATATATATATATATTTATATATATATATATACACACATATATATCGTATAAATATATTGTATATATATTGTATATATATCGTATATATTCATATATGTATACATATATATATATGTATATATACATACATATATATATTAATATATATATATATATATATACATTTACATACATATATACATTATTTTATTATATATGGATGGATATTTTTGTTTTAATTTTCATATGTATGCCTGATGATTACATGTAATCAATAATAGTTATTTTGTAAATAGTAAAAAAATAAATCTGAAAACGTATGAGTATTATGAATTCTAATGATTTAAAAATTATTTTTTTTTTTTAAATTGGAAACTGCTTCCAAAGACATCAGCATATATGATGACTTATATTGAGTAGTTTTAATTTGTTTATTATACAACGCTGAATTTCTTTTTTCACTTTTTCATGACATTTAAGAATGTCCCTCGGTCACGCGTGGTCAGAGGGTGAGTAGTTTCGTTTCACTTTTTCTTAATCACACAGCATCTTTAGGCACTTGTATGACAGTTAAAAACGTTACTCGACAAAGTGCCGAAAGTGTCGCCGCCATCACGTCTCACGTTGAACCTTCCACTTTCTATTAAATGCCAGTCCAATAAAACGCAAATGAAAAGCCTCTTGTAATGCAATTCCACGTCTTAATGAAGACGATATTCATCTCCGCGCCCGCTCGTGTTGTCTGTCAGGCCTCCCACTTTTCTTTCCTTTCAGCCCTGGAAACCGTTGTACAAATCTTCCAATAAGATTACCCATGAAATCCTATTTGAGCATTAAATAGAAATGGGGATTTATAAGAGTGAAGGCATTTACATCACTGCTCTGGCCATATGTTGCCTCTGATGCGTCTCATTAAAGCGCAGTTAGATGAGATAAAGATGTTCCGTGGGGGAATATCAACCAGTTAGCTTGAAAGTCAGAGCCGTATTAAATCACATCCTTTTATATTGCCCGTCAAGTTGCCCCCTAAGAAGAAGAAGAAGAAAGAAAAAAAAAAAATTGTGTAAAAAAAGTGTAGGTTCTTATGTACAATATTTGAGATAAAAGTTTGTCTCTTGGCTGTATTTTTTAAATGTTTTTTTATGTGTGCTGTGAGTCAATTTGCTGCGAGGCGATTTTTCATGAATGTTGAATATTTTTACATAAAACTTATCCTGGCCTTGTTTTTGTCATATCATCGCTGTCCCGTGGAAAGCATATGTTCAATTTTGGACATTTTTAAAAATTTTCACATTAATGGGATGTCTGTAACGCAGAAACCCCATTCACGTAAAAAATTAAAAAATGGACATATGTGTTTTTCAGAGGACAATATTCTTTTTACTTTGTTTAAATATATAATTTATCTTTGTGTTATAATTTGCCATTTTTTTTTGACAGAAGAGATTGTGAGTCAAAATGCCCTGAGACATATTTTTAAAAACTTAAAATTCAGTTTGTCCTTCTCTTTATTTTAGTACTACATACTGGCCTTTTTTTTTTTTTTATTAAATTTGATGCATTTCGAATTATTTTCAGATGTGACTTTTTCCAGCATGAAAGCTATAAATTAAAAGGGCAAATGAAACCATTCTGTTACAATGCAGATCAAATTGCTGTATCAAAAGAAAAATCTAGATATTAAAAAAAAATGTAAAAAATTTTAGAATAAAATTTCTCCTGCTGGCTTTATTTTTGTTCTTCCCTTTATTTTATTGTAGATTTCCATAATCTATTTGAATTTGCAGTTTTGTATGCTAGCTGTGAAGTTTTATGTGGGTCAAGTGACGCAAAATAATTTCAAATTTGTGACTTTAAAATTTAAAATTCTAGAACAACACTCCATCCGCTATTTTTATTTAATGAACAATTGTTTTTAAATCGTCACTTTTGAATGTGCGTTTTATAATGACTGCTCTTCAATGAGCCATATTCAATTTACTATTCTACTACATTGCAGGTAAAATAAATGAATAAAAATAAATACATTTTAGTAGACAAAAATTTGTTCTGCTGGACAAATATATTTGATTTGTGTTAAAAAATGAAAAATTAATCCGCACAGGCAGTTTACACACCATGCGAATGCATATTGGGGGGGTGTGGATGCCCTCTCTGAGGTGGATACCAGCGCCAATGTCGGCACTCTCCTTTGCACACCACTGGGTAGACGGAATGGATTCATGGCATTTCTTTTCATTTCAATGGTTAAAGATTGCATAACAATTGCTATACAAGTGTTTTAAGTTACAAGTGTGGTCACAGAACCAATTGAACTCGCAAGTTGAGCCACCGATGTATGGCATTACGGAATGTGAGCGACATGTTTCAAAAGGAGGAAAGCGACATCCCCACAGACACAAATAGTCCCAGCGCCGGGCGGATAAGTCGCTTGTCTGTCCTCGGTTGGCTTTTTGTGTTGTTATGTGGCGCATGTGGAGCTCCTCGCCAGGCATTCATTGAGAGTTTGGCACCGTTCCCATTCCGGATTCTATTTCTGGAGGCCCTCGCAAGGCATCATAGCTGGAATTCTCGCTGGGATTTTGCATGTTACAAGAAGACGCAGCGTTATCCTTGACGTGTGGATTACAAATACTGTAAATAGTAGTGGTAATGCAACACTTGGGTGAAAGATAGGCGCTACTCTATGGGAAATTGCTGAAAATGGGATTTGTTTCATTTGTTTACAATTGTCAGCTACTTTTTATACAAAGAAGTAACGTTGCTGCCTGAAGAAAAGCATGGGCCTCAAAATTGTAATTTTACTTTCATTTTTAAATATTTTCTGCTTTGTGGATGATCAACAGCAGTCTTTCGTCATCTGAAATACGTTTTGCTTGTGTCTAGATGTGCAACGATTAGTCGACAACTAATCAATTAACAAATTATTAAATAATTGTTCTTGATAATCGATTAATCGTTTAGACACCTTGTTCAATCGAAAATTGCCCCAAATCCTTGTAACTTCAGCCTTAGCAGTAAATATTCTTCCATTTTTGTATTCCTCCATGCAAGCAGGCGGATTATCTTTGCATCAAAATAAAACATTTGCTTTTACTTTGGAAAAAAAAACGATCAACATTTTTCAGAATTTCTAACATTACGGACCAAACTAGTAACTGAATCATAATTTTTTTTGTTTGGGCATTTGCTGCACTGCCAATTTGATATTTTGTCCTGTTTTTGAATAAAGAGATGGAAATTAAAACATGCTCTTTTTTTTAACTGATTCATCGATTAACCGCCCAAATAACCGACAGATTAATCCAGTGATTCTCAACCAGTGTGCCATGAGAGATCATCGGGTGTAGGCTGGGAAATCATCCAATATAAATTATTTTGACAAAAAAAATATGTACCAATAAAAAACTGTTTTGTAGTCTATGCCAACCACATATGATGAGGCAAAACAATTAAATGGTCTTCCACAAAGTGATGGAAGGTACATAATTAACCTGCTTATCTACTTTTAGTGAATCGTTTTGCTATGTGGTGTGCCATGAGATTTTTTCCAATGTGAAATATGTGCTTTGACTCAATAAAGGTTGGGAAACACTGGATTAATCCATTATTAAAATAATTGTTAACATTTTTTTTAATTTAAATTTCAATTGAACCCTTTCTGAAATATTTTTCCCCTATATAAAAGCTTAGCACAAGTTTATATCTTTTTAGGAATTTAGGGTCTGTCCTGGTTTTGACCAACACTTGGCTTTAGGGTAAAATGTTGGAGAACCACTGTGGTGTAAAATTGTCAACTTTTTCACCATAATTGCATCGGACCACCAACAATTTGTATTAGAATGCATGACAAAACGCATAAATGTCCCAAGCCTTTTCAATAGTGTCAGGATTGACTCGGTGTGTTTTGGTGCTAGGTTTTCGGGGCCTGCCCATCGAAGACCAAATTACGCTGATCCAGTACTCGTGGATGTGTCTGTCCTCCTTTTGTCTTGGCTGGCGCTCTTACAAACACACCAACGGACAGATGCTCTACTTCGCCCCTGACCTCATCTTCAACGAGTAGGTCCACATACACACACATACAGGATCTTACAATAATATTAACTTTCCTTTTTAAAAATAAAATGCCTTCCTTTTCATGAATGCATGGGCCTACTACGCTACTATTGGTCATTATGGTTGCATTTGGGGAGCTAACTAATTTTGTAGGCGGTATTTGCTTTTAATTTTCATTTTTTAAAATTTGCTTTAGGCTGAGTGAGAACAATGAACTGCGGGGGTTCGATGTACACTGAGTTTGGCAAAATTGAAGGTTTTAGAAGAAATGTGTCAGCTGGAGGGGTTTCCCTCCAAAACACTGCAACATGCCTGTTTACTGTGTTACCGCACACTGCTTAAGCAACTCACAGGCTGGATGGGACATTTGTAACCCTTTAAAAAGAAAAAATCTGATGTCACGGTTGGCCGGGAAAAAAAAACAAACAAAAAAAAAAAGCAACTAATTGTTTTTTCAGCTGGACGCTGACTTGTGTGAGTTGCCTGAGCGCAAATGTTGAGATGAGTTCTCCTTCCGGCCAAGGGAAAGGAATTTCGAGTCAAACAATTTTGAGCAAAAAGCCGGAGCTCATTTTGGACAGTGAGTCAGCAAAAAAAATTCCAGGCAAACAGCAAACGAAAGAATATGTGCAGCAACTCAGCACAAAGATCATTTTTTGTAATGTTGATGTTGGTCATCTTTACCTTACATACTATACTGTATGTTATGCGGCCTATTTTATCTGCAGTTAAGCGTTCGCCACTATATCAGGCCTGGCCAACCCGCGACTTGCGAGCCGCAAGGGGCTCTTTGCCCGGTTTCATGCGGCTCTTGAAGCCCTTTTCGTTCACTGTGAACTTGCAGCGCGCCGTTGTCCACTCCATTCATTGTGCATGTGAGGGGCGGACATTCTTACATTACATGTTATGTCGTTACATACCTTACATTAGATTTATTTTACGGTACATTTCTGTTACATTGTGATAAATGCACATTACATTACCTTACAATATGCTTGATGGATTGTACATTTGCTTGCCGTATGTTAGATATAGAGTAATGGATGTTACGTTAAATTAACTTTCACATTATTTTAACAAATACTGTAGCAGGTACAGCAGTACCATAATTTGTGTTAAATGTTGCCCACTCGGCATCCATTGCAGCCTAATCATCTTGGAAGGGGGATTCCCCCATCTGCGGTCCCTTCTCAAGGTTTCAAAGTTTTTGGAGTTTTTCCTTGTCCTCCTGGGGGTTAAGATCAGGGGATGTCGTGTATATGCTGTCGGCTATGGTCATGTGAAGCCCTTTGAGACTTTCCTGCACGTGATTAAAGGCTATATAAATAAATTTGACTTGACTTGGCTTAACTTATGTTTAACAGACATTGCATTAGATTCAGTATGCTATCTTATTACATTAAGTTGTGCTAAGCTGCATAAACCCAACATTTATCTAATACAAAATGTTATGTTAGACATAAGTTACAGTACCTTACATGATGTTACATTACATCTATGTTACTCCACCTCATATTACATAGATACTGTGCTGTATCTGCAATGCAAAATTCTTGTGTGTACTATCTGTGACTTTGAATGTGTGTAACTTTAAAAGGTGCGGCCTAGCCTGTTGAGTGACGTGGGAGTCGGCGATTGAGTCGGTCTGCGTGTTGAGTCCAGTTGTGGAGGAGCTATAGTGTGAAAGAGATGTTGTGTTTATTATATGTTTGTTTTGGATTGCTACACAATGTGTTTTGGTGAGGCGCAAAATGGACATTTTGGCTCGCAAACTGTGCTGCAAAAAATGTTGAGCCTTAAGTTTCTTACTTTGCTAGATATGGTCGATATCTTATAGAGCGATAATTACAAAGTAAAGGCGCTGCCTTTGTCTCAATGCCACCGCATAACTATCCTTCCTCGCCCGTTTTCAGGGAGCGGATGCAGCAGTCTGCCATGTACAGCCTGTGTCTGGGCATGAGGCAGGTGAGCCAGGAGTTTGTTCGGCTGCAGCTCACCTACGACGAGTTCCTCTCCATGAAAGTCCTGCTGCTTCTCAGCACAAGTAAGTAAGACTTCATCTTTGTCACTAAATGCTGACGTTCGAAGGGTATTGTGATAGGCTAGTTTCCCAGAATGCAAATTAGAAGTTAGTTTAGAGGACTTTTTTAGGATGGATGGTCAAACACGGAGACATGACTTATAAGAAATTACAGAGCACCAGATAAATGCATGCAGACTGAAGTTCCATGCGGTTGTTTATCATCCTCTACTCTCACTTGGCCTAAAATAAAATTGAATAACGCAAGGAGTGAAATCCTGGGTAATTTTCAAATCCCAGCTGGGGACTTTTTTAGGTTCCAATATGTCAGGAGAAACGAGGACACCTGGTCCTTGGGCCCAATCACTGGCAGTGCTTTAATGACTGACATCTCAGCCCAGTTACTGCAAGACCACTGAAAATCTGGCGAATGATCATGCATCATGGTCATACTGATCAAACTGTTGTTTTTCATCCTATACTCATCCTTCATCCTATAATACACTTGTTTTATAATAAAATTCAATTAATATACCAGCTGGGTACAATTCCTTGGTCCCATGTTTTGGGAAAATAGGACGTCTGGTCACTGGCAGTAATTTAGACCTGCATATAGGACACCAATTAACTGTGCGAAAAGTGACTTCAAATCTAGCTATTGATGATACTTTCTGACCACGCTGGAAAGTGGTACTGAACAGAAACTCAAGCCACAGTGCAGTGGAAGTGTGAATGCAGATTAAAGTGTTATTTGGTTTACATTTTTAATGTTTTTTTTTACTATTTACTTTGGCTTGATCAATTACTAAATAAAAATGCAGACTTGATTATAGAAAAAATATCCAATAAAAAGAGGACACCTGGTCACTGAGTTATCGGTGGGCTAACTAACATTCATTTGAAATTTATAATTTTTTTTCCCCCCACCAATCACAGACTGTCACTATCCACACCAGTCAGTGGCTATAAAACACTGCCAAAAGTCTCAAAAGCCCACTGGGACCTGCAGTTCATGCATTTTACATGCTGGCGATGGTGGAGCGAGAAGGGGGTGAAATTAAGCAGCGTAGTAGCGAGTTTCTGAAGTCTGCATGCTGGCTGGACGTGTTTGAACCGCCGACACCGGTGCCAATCATTGGAAATATTCATGATGGATGGAGATGTCAGCATGCACAGAAAAGTCCGATGACTGAGATTTTTCCAGACTTTCTGACTGGACAAAATGCACTTTGACTGACAACCAATAGGTTTTCACATAAAAAAATATAATAAAATAAAAAATAGCAAACAAAAACAGTTGTACAGAGACGTTTTGACCCAGGATGTAGCAAAAGTGTCTTTGCCCGAGATTTGTAATTCCAAACTGCACCAGAACGATCTTAATTAACTGAAACATGATTTTACAAATTCTTAGAACTGAGACCACTAAACCAAACCGTTTTGAGGAATAGTTTAAGTGGCTCAAGATAGAGATAGATAGATCCCAAAATGTGTATTCGTTGTGGGAAAAGAGGACGCCTGGTCACTAGTTCCCAAATGTCAAATTTAGTCAAAATAGTTCAATGACTATAATGTCAATAGCGTGCGTGCTGGAAGACGGTCTTTAAAAGCACAGGCCACTAAACACAATGGGAGAATGCATGCAGAGTTAAGTATCGAGTAGTTAAGTATGCATTGGGCTATTAAGTTTGTTATTCGCCATAAATATTCCGATTAATAAAGAAAAATACAGACTTGAGGTTGTGAAACCTGGCTGGATATTTTTTCTCGGGCCCAAAAATGCCCTGAGAAAAGAGAACATAGATCTTTTTGGCCAAGAAGTAGCATGGATATACTTTTTAAAAAAAAGAAATAATACTGTAATCTATTAGCCTATGATTTACTTTTCCAAACCGGGTGAGCTGAGGGTACATTTAAGGACAAAGCAATGAGTGAAAAACGAAGCCATCTTTGAAAAACAAAGACAAAAGGAGAGTCAAAGGGGGGTCATCGCAGGGCCTTCTGTTGCCGTGGCCTCCCTCTCCGGTGCTCACTGCTTGCCTGGAGCTTTGCCACCGAGCACTGCCGAGCCAGGCCGTGCTCCAAGAGCTGCAATTTTTCCCCTCTTTCTCGACTACTGTCATTTGTCATTTGGTAAAGAAAGGCTAAGCAAAACAAGATTTGCAAAGTCTTAATGCACAACCACCTTTTGAATGTTCGCAGTCGGCGTACAGGTTGAGTTTTGGATAGGGGTAGAGTTGTTATGGCACGGTAAGAGTAGGGTTAGAGTTAGTATATGCAGTAGGGTTAGGATTAGGGTAGACTATACTTGTGGTTGGGTTAGGGTTAGAGGTATTACATGAACAATGAGGAAGGGTGACGTAGGGTATGGGGCAGAGTATGAGGTAGGGTAAGGTCAGGATTTGTGTTGGAGTAAGGTTTGGAGTTCGTGTAAGGTAAGTGTTAGAATTAGGGATTCTAATATACGTCTGCTGCCTGTAATATTAAAGATGGAAAGGTTAGGGTAGGGTTAGATAAAAAGCCCATTTTCTAATCCCAAGCACAGAAAACTGTTAAGTGCGACTGTACCATTTGGAAGCCCTGGGGAAGCGGTTGTGACTCATTTTCACAAGCGAGCATGCCATCTCCTAGGCGACTTTTTGGGAAAGCTCCGTTAGTTCCAGCCATTCAGAGAGCAAGCTGGCGGAAAGGGAAGAGAGTGTTTACACAGTAGTTGTCAGAGCTCGTCGGCGCACGACGGCGGGCGATGAGCGCCTCTGGGCTGGAACCAACGAAAGCACGAGGGGATAAAGAGGACGGGAGAGGAGCTGCTAATGCTCTCTGACCTTGGGCTTAGGTTTCAACCCAGCCCGTGGTGTCTGATGACCCCATTTGGCATTGGGTAGGCGAACGCTTTCACTTCACCTCCGAACAAACAGGCATGATACTGCAAATGAGTCACCAATTAGAACGCGGCATTTTCGGGACTCGGTCACGGTTGAATATTTTCCCAGCTCCCTTTTTCATGGAATTCGTTACCAAAATGGCTGCTTCAAACAAACCAAAACGGTGCATTTTCTGTGATTTATTTCGGGCTTGGGTTCTTGAGACTTTCGTGCATCTTTTTACGATAGACTTGTGACGAGTGACGGAGGCCTATATGTTCAAACTTTCCATGAGTCAACTTCTGAGTGAGTTTTAAATAAAGTTTCGAGCATATTGAGGCCCCCAAACGGGCTGCGTTACCTGCAGCAAAAAAAATCTATGACACCAATTACCGTAATATTTTTAGCTTGACCTGTTTTGAGGCAGGGTGATGGGCGGTGGGGTGGGGGCATCCTCTGTACCGCTCCTAAATGCCAGGTCAGTTTCTATTCAGGTCATATGTAGGTCAGCGGGAAGGGAGAAAAAACAACAACAACAAAAGGCCCAACACATCTTTTGGGTATTAGCACATTCTCATCATGTTAGCCATGAAATAAGTCCTGCCCGCCTCACACTCTCCTGCACTAATCTGTTTTTGGATCTTCTTGGTGAACGCCACGCCTCGAGGGGTTTGCTCGTCTGTGCAGAAAGAGGCGAAAATGATCAGACGGATAAGCAAGCACACTCCCGAGTTATTGACCTAAGACTATCCCTTCTTTAAACAGACGCAATACCAACCGACAGGAAGTGGCCAACGGGCGAGCCGTTCCACCGCATCATCATCTCGACTCATTGCCCTTCAAACCGTTGCTGTATTTCAAGAAGCTGTGCTATAAAAAGGGCCGTTTTCTTGGTGATGTGTCTAAAACGCAAAGAATTTACGAGTTGATAACATTCCCGCTGGTCCACATGTTTGGCCGGTTTTCCAGCTCCACCGACAATCTGATGTCTTGCAGATGAAATGTGGAACTCATGCTTCTTAAAAGCTGTAAGAATGTCAGATTTTTCGATTTTGGCTTATGATTTTTGGGGCAAACCAAATGAACCATATATGTAGTCCGATATGTACATCAAAGTTTGTGGGAGCAGCAGCAAGCATTTTGACAAATTGTTAACTCGGACTGGAATTTGTGCGCAAAATGCTGTTTCGAAACAAAATGTCCAAATTATGCTCAATTCAGGCACGGGTTCTTGAGACTAGATACGTTCACTCAATTTCATGTGGATAAGTGCAATTTTTTTCTTGAATTTTCCAAGGCTGTTTTTTGTTAAATTTGCCATGAAAATAACAGATTTCCTGTTGACTTTCTGAAATGGGCCATTGAAACATTTTGGGGGCGGCATGGCTAGAGTGGTTGTCTCCCAACCGAGAGGTGGTGGGTTCGAACCCCAGCCCTTGTGACCATGTCAAAGTATCCTTGAGCAAGATAGTAAAACCCCAATTGCTCCTGATGCTGCAACATCAGTAGGTGAATGAGAAGTCAGTGTGAAGCGCTTTGAGAGCCTTGTAGGTGGAAAAGCGCTATACAAGTGAAAGACCATTTACCATTTGTGCGCCCTGCTATGATCGACATGTCCAGCCAATTTCGTGTTGATCAGTGGTATCGGAGGCTACAGCGTGATGTTAAAAAGATACTTGGCTCGTCAAGCAATACTGTGACATCTGCTTGCTTCGCAGTTCCCAAAGAGGGTCTGAAGAACCAGGCGGCGTTCGAGGAGATGCGAGTTAATTACATCAAGGAGCTCCGGCGCTCCGTGGGGAAGGCCACCAACAACTCCGGCCAGACCTGGCAGCGCTTCTTCCAGCTCACCAAGCTACTGGACGCCATGCATGGTGTAAGTATACCCCGGCACGGTGGTACAGCGTCGCCCTTGCCAGCCGCCGCCTACTACAGTACCACCGCTCCTTTGGCAGCGTTGCGCAAGCAGCGAGGTGTTCACTGGCAACTTTGGGCCACTGATATCATTGGATTTTTTTCTCCCTTTCTGGAATGGCAGCAGAGCGGATTTGGATCATACTTAGCGGTTGGCTGATGCAGTGCCTCCAAATAAGGATTACTGCATCCCAATCTGCACCCCCCCCCCCCCCAACCCCCCGAGGGGTTGCGGTTATTTCGGCCGACCAGAACAGAAGGGGGATCAATGCCAACTGACAGTTTTCTGGATCGCAGTTAGCAGTGGTCACTGTAGAGCGCCCACTTGCCAAAATTCACTAACATTAATGAGTGGATGAATGTGGTTAATGCATCATAAATGCTGAAATCACAAGTGACCCCTTGTGGTGAGGTAAATTGAACTGGAAAGGGGTCAAAGTCTATTCCGCAGCATAAACAAGGGTACAGTCAGCGTCCGTTTCTTTGAATAAAAGCTCATTTTTGGACTCCACTTCAGCTTGCTGGACTCCAATGTAGCTTTTTGTGCCTTTTCCAAGGCCAAAAAAGACACACATTTGTGATCCGGCGAAACTTGGTATGAATGTGATAGCAAGAAAATACAATGCTATTATCACAAAACCGATACTTAATATTCGAATAAAGATTTACACCATTTATAAGAATAAAGTTGAAAAATCTCAAAAACACATTTTTAATTTTATGACCCTTTGTAAAAGTATAATCGTAATTAGACACTAATAAAGTTTAGATTTGACACCAATGTCAAAATGATAGAAAAGTACTAATTTTAGATTAAAGTTGTAAAAAATCTACATTTTCTAGATTTTTATTTTACAGAAAACAATCAGACTTAAAATAACCCCATTCGTAAAAAAAATAATAATAATAAGAAGAAAAAAAATCATAAGGAGAAACAAAATTGTAATTCACAACATTTTTTTGATTTGAGATTTTGAAAAAAGAATATTTTATGGGAATACAGGAATACTAGGAGATTTATATGCGAGAAAAAGTTGCAATTTCTAATTGTATTGATAAAACAAGTGATTTTATTACAAAAGTGCATTAAGTCGTAATTTTACAAAAACACTGGTGAAATATATCACAATTTTACTAAAATAGTCATAGTTTTGTCACTTTAAGAGATTAGTCCATGATTATCAATTGTTCTGTGAAAAAGTCAGATTCTTCCCCTGTCACATTAAAAAGCTTGTTACTAGGCAGAATTCAAAGGGCTGAATTAAGTGTGCCCCATTGGCCACTGAATATATTGATGTTTACATACATACTGCTTTTTGAGAAATTAATTTAACGATCATTGAGAAAAAATGTCATCATTTAACATTAAAAGAGGAACATTTTGTAAGTATTATCTTCGCATTAAAAATGTCAATTTAGAGAATAAAATCATTTTAGTAAAAAAAAAGTTGTAAAACCATTAAATTATTATGACAAAAAAACACTTAGGTCTTTTTACATAGCAGAATAATTTTTCCCCCTTGGTCATATTCAAAGTTTGTTGCTAGGCAACATTCATAAGTCTGAATCATCTGTGTCCCATTGGCCATTGAAAAAAAAAAAAACAGCCATGCACTCTGGAAATGACTTCAAAAAGAGCCCAAAGAGAACTCTGAAACGGGTCCGTATTGAATATAAAATGCTTTTTGTTTTGTTTTGTGCGGCAGCTGGTGGCCAACCTGCTGGACTTCTGCTTCTACACCTTCCGCGAATCGCAGGCCCTGAAGGTGGCGTTCCCCGACATGCTGGTGGAGATCATCAGCGACCAGATACCAAAGGTGGAGTCGGGCCTCACCCACACCATCTACTTCCACAAGAAGTGACGGGGGAAAAAAAAAAACAAACATTCAAAAACGCTTGGCCGAGAACTCGGAGAAACGGCAAGGCCGCAAAACGTCGCGAGCGAGCGAGCACCCGTAGTGCGCCGCCAGAACGCGCTGGACAAAAACAAAGGACCGGATTTGTCGGGTCGGAGTCGGGAATATATCCGTCTGCAATGCTGCCCCCGCCCCCCATAACCCCTGTGCACCCCAAAGACGCTAACTATCTTTTCAACGGAGATAAAGCCATACATTTCCTAGGATGTGCTAGTGCTACATTCACACTAACACACCACATGACACAGATGCACTAAAAATCCCGAAAAAAATATCACTCAAATTAACTGTGGCTTATGCAGTCTCTCACGTACAAGAATTAATATACAGTATATATGCCAATAGATAGACATTGCTTTGCAGCATATCTACAGCAGGACTAGAGGGCAGACAAAAAAAAAAACAACACGCTTGACTAAAAGGCCAAAGGTCTAGTTGAATATATTCCAAGGGCTACATGTATAACTTATGTACATGCTTCACCATGAGATCACTTTCAAATTCACTTGGTGTTGGTCCAGAATGATTCATACCTGAGTGACTTTTATGTGTTGAATATACAGGATACAACACAAGAAAGTGGGAAAAGAACTTTCAGAAATTATGTTTGAGGCTTATTTTACAATTTACGTTTTTTCAATGTGTGCATTCTGATGGAAAAAGTAATTTAAAAAAAATACTGATTTATGTGTGAGAAAAAGATGAACTGTTTCAAAAGCAAGTTATTGTGAGATTTTTTAATATGAGAAAAAAGTTGTAAATGCAGAAGAAAAACAGAAAAAGTCAAGAAAAAGCTAAATATTAACTAAAGATACACTTCAGTGATTTTGTGACGAACAGATTTAAAAACAGAAAGTCTTGAATATTAAAAATACTGAATTAGAAGACTAAAGTTCAAAAAGGATTTATGAGAAAAACGCTGTTTGAAATTAAGAAATATATTTACAAGGAAAAATAAATCACAAGAAAAAGACTACATTTAGAGAAAGAAATCCCAGTTTTAAGAGAAAAAAAATCTTAATTTAAGATGAAAAAAAATGTTAAATGTAATAAAAAAATTAAAATTCTATGGGATGTTTTTCAAATCCCGAAAAAAGAAAAACAAGATCCTTTTCTTTTGCAAGAATATAGTTTATATTCATAGATACTGTAACTACATAATATATTAATAAAGTTGTTTTACGAGAAGTAAATAAGAAAAAACATTTTTGGGAGAGAAATATGTACAACTGTTTCTTTTACGAGCAACCGATTCTAAATACATGAGGGGAAAAAAATCGCAAATTTTCGTAAGGGGGGAACAAAAATCTGAATTTTATGTGAAAAATCTTTATATGAAAAAAATACAGGAAAGATTATATTTTTCTGAGAAAAAAAATCTGAACTTTAAAAGAATACATTATAGCTAATCATACAATCATATTTAACATAAGAATAAAGTTGTTTTTACGAGAAACAGATCATTTGAAGAGAATAAAGTTTTAATCCGGTTTTAGTTTTGAAGTTTTAATCCTTGGAAATGTACAATTTCTTGCGCGATACTAACTGGTTAGCACGTCCGCCTCACAGTACAGAGGTTGTTGGTTCCATTCCGGGCTCCAACCTTCCTGTGTGGTGTTTGCATGTTCTTCCCGTGCCTGCGTGGGTTTTCTCTGGGTACTTACAAAAACATGCACGGTAGGTTGATTGAACACTCTAAATTGTCCTTAGGTGTGATTGTGAGTGTGAGTGTTGTTTGCCTATGTGTGCCCTGCAATTGGCTGGCAACCAACAAAACTAATTTGCGACAATAAAGTTAAAATATGATGAGTGAAGTTATTTTAACGGCTTGGAAAAGAACCGTCATACAAATAAAACAGCGCTAACTTTTGAATCGTCACTTTCTTGTCTCATTTCCAGCCCAACTCATTCATTTCTAACGTCAGATCTTCGAGTAGGTAGGGTATGAATTATTTTGGACTCAACGGTACAGTTTTGCAGTTCAGATGTGCAATGAAACAATCCAAAGTAATATGCAATAGGCTAAAATGGAGGCTGTACAATCAAGACGTTAATGTTGAGTGATTACGTTTGTAAAAACAAAACAAAACAACAACTACAAAATGCCGCTAATGGATTGGCTGGGCGGTAATGGTGGTCGGGCATTTGTGTTATCTCCAGAGCAGCTGTCCAGTTCACGTCTGTTTTTACTCACAAGCAAAGCCAGCCCTTTGTGACCCGACTCTTCCCACAAATAATAACATTAATAAAGCATTTTTATAAGAGTTGTCTTTATTTTTATTTTTTTCCAGACAAGCCGCTCCTTCGACATTAAGGTGCTTCATTTCTTACCGATGCCAGGCAAAACATTTGTACAGCGACTTGAAATGAACAATGCAAACACACACAAGCACACGCACGCACACACTATAGCCCTCCAACAAAAATGATGTCCAAATTTTGTGAGGTATTCTTTAGCTGAAAATATATTTCTATTTCTTTCGTAAAAATAAATGTTTTTAAATTGTGAAGAACAAAAACGGTTTGTTTTAAATCAGAAGTCACCCTCTCAATTTTTCGGGATTTTTTTTTCCCAGGCAAAAACTTAACCAACATTAACAATTTTTTTGTACAACATATTTTTTAGTCAAACCCACACCCAATTTTTTTATTTATATTTTTAGCCAAAAATTATATATATAAAAATCTGAAACCCAAAATTATTTTTTAAACCTACAACCAAAATTTTCAAGGCAATTTTTAAAGTAATTCTTTACATTTGAAAATGTTTTAAATACATCTGAAATACTTTTTTTTCCTCTCTGAGATCCCCACTTTTTGGGTTTCTCTTTTTATTCCTCCCACACATAAAAAAAAACCCCTAAAAAGTATTACTTCTTTAGGTTTCGGGTTAGAACTCACAAAATTTGGACACAGGTGCATTTAGTTGAATCGCAACGACATGCACAAATGTACATGCACACACACGCACATCTCACACACACCGTGTACAGTTGATTTAAAACAGAGACTTAATCTGCAGTGCTTAATGTACAGCTATTAACTAACTAGCGAGAGTTATTGTCAAGTTTGGAGGAACGCTTTATGGTATGATTTTGTACACTTGTTGAGTTTACGCATATTTCCCAAAAAAACGTGATGCTACTGAGGACCCCCCCTTATCCCCCCCCCAACCACCAACTACTACTTTCCCTATTTTGACAGTGTGAAAAGAGAATGATGTGTGTGTTTGTTGGTGGATTAGCCATATCCTGTTTGCTTCATTTTATTTTTGCACAAAGGAGGTACGGTTGAGAAGCAGCATGGGGCGTTGTCGTCCTTTACGTCATCGTTTACGTTGATCATTTTGGTAAAGCGCAGTAAGGAATGGGGAAATCCCTCCTTGACGGCTTTCGTTTTGAATACAGTGGAACCTCCATCATGCCAGTTGCTAGAACCTCAAGTGGATGGAAATAGCATATATCATTTTGTCGCCATCGTAAAACTTATATGTAGCATTTACTGTAACATCTCAAATATGCAGAATACAATTTATGGAAAATAGAGTAATTTTTACGAGGCAATAAGGACAGAGTCTGAATTTTATAATAGTTGAAATATCAGAAGTCATAATTTAACAATTCAAAAAAATCGGGCTACTGTCACATGTCATGTGATGTCATTTCACAGGAAAAATGGTATTCATAGGGCAGAATAATCCTGCGCTATCTACAAACATAGCTGGGCATTCCACGTATGTGATGGACCGGTCCGTATAACCGGCTAGGACGGACGGCCATTTTGTAGGCGATAAACGAAAGACGGGAAACTTAAAAAAAAATAAATAAATAGCCGGACTGAGCATTGTTGGAAGCGCATTTTTTCCATCTATGTAATCGTCTATTTTTGCGGTGGGACTTCATGGCCACGGTGAGGCTTCTGTTTCCCGTTTGCCACGGCCAAAGCTTTTTGACAACTGCTGGGTCCTAAAAAGAGACGCATTTAGTAATAAAACTAAAATAACGTAAAACTGCTCATCCTTTGAAGGTACAATGGGAGGAAACAGTATAACGTTTGCAGAGTGATACTGTCAAGTGACATTTTATGGTTATTGTTGGAATAACCACATTTTACCCAATATGAAAATAGGTCAACTATTTTCACAACATTGTAAAAACTTTGCAGTTTTAAAAATGCTAGCAAGGTTTGAACGGAGCCTCACATTACTAAACCAACCCCCTCGAGTCACTGACCAAAGCCACGCCCCTCACTAACGTCAACTGTAACCAAGCAGTGCCAAATTTTCTACTTTGAAGGTTCCACTGTATTTCTGGGGAAAACAAAAAGGACAGTGATGCATTTTTTTTCTCAATGGACCCTCAAGCTCACCCACACCCCTCCGCCCCGGCCATTTGTTTGTCCTTTGTAAGGAATCAACGCTAACGTTTAAATAAGGTTGACTGGGAAAGTATTTTTGAGAGAATTATATTTTGCTGGAAAATAATATTTAAGTACTTTTGTCTAAAAAAAAAAAAAAAAAAAAAGCAAACTTCTTTTTTGTAAGATGTTGATAAATGCATGCGTTTTGATGACGAGATGTTTACATTTTATTTAAGAAACAAAAGAATGAAAAGGGAAACTTGTGCCTTTTTTTAAATTGCACCCGATTTAGTTTAACACTATTGTACATACGACAAAAAAAAAAAAAAAAAATCCTTCTTGTTCTGTTGAGTGTAAAACATTTCTACAGAAGGATTTGTTTACCCTCACTCGCCATGTTATCTGCGTTGGAAGGAGAAATGAATGTACGATATACATTTTGACAGACTTACTACCTGAATGTGAGACAGACGACATCTACAACCTTTTCTTCTCCAATTTTTTTGTTACTTTTTTTCCCTCTCATCATTATTCATGTGACAAAAAATCAAGTATTTCTTATTTTGTAACAAAATGTGTCAAGTGATGGATCTTTTTGTTTTTTTTTTTGAGTTGTTGCTGTTGAAATGATTTCCTAATCCAAGGCGCTATCCAGCACCACAATAAAATCAACAAGTCACCACATTTTGCCGCTGTTGTGTTTTTTTTTTTTAAATTAACTAAATACAACATTCGAAAAAATATATCATTTGGTAAATCAAGTTTACAGAGGCCCCCCACGTATTCACGGTTAGGCTACCGCTGATTTACCTTTTTGAGAAAATAACCTGCTCTTGAACACAACCAAAACAAAAAGCTCATCATCATTGACTTCAGGAAAAACAAATCGGACGTTCAGCCCATTCTCATTGGTGGGAACTGTGTGATAAGGGTCAGTGACTTCTGCTTCCTGGTAGTCCACATTGAGAAGAAGCTGATCTGGAATAAGAACACCGCACAGGTGGCTAAGAAGGCACAAAAAAGACTCCACTTCCTGAGAATCCTGCGGAAGAACAACATTAGTCAGAGACTGCTTGTGTCTTTTTACCGCTCCACCACATGGAGAGTATCCTCACCTACTGTCTGTGCACATGGTTTGCCATCTGCACAGCGGCAAACAGGAAGTAACTCCAGAGGGTCACCAAAATGGCTGAGAAGGTCATTGGGTGCCCGCTGCCGACATTAGACGACCTTCACAGCTCTTACTGCCTCAGGAGAGCCAGGGCCATCTTGAATGACACCTACCGCCCGGGCCATTCCCTGTTTGTGTTACTTCCGTCGGGCAGACGGTACATGTCCATAAAAACGAGGACGAATAGACTGAAAAACGGCTTTTTTCCAACTACGTTAAGAGCCCTAAACAATCACTCTGTGAAATATGCTAATGCAACAAGCTCCAGTTTTTCAATTTGCACATATCTCGGGGGAACCTCACAACATGCAATATTCAACACAGTTGAACTCAATATCTGTTCAATCTGTGTTTTATCATGTGCCTTTTTTTCTTTTTAACAGTGAAAACTTCATTATTTATTTATTTATGTGTGGGTGTACATGTATACACGGTACATGTTATGCATGTGAATATGTACATGCACATGTGTGTATATATGTATGTGTATGTATGCAGACGTGTATATGTTTTTAGTCTTTGCACTGAAATGGCCTGCACTTTACTTTTCGTTGCACTTGTTGTAATGACAATACATTTAAATCTGAATCTATTCGCTGATTTTTTAAAATATAATTTTTATAATTTGGCTAGGCCCGTCAAGAATGGTCTCAAAGTTGTTCTGAAGCCACTCCTTTGATATTTTAGCTGTGTGCTTCAGGTCATTGTCCTGTTGAAAGGTGAACCTTGGGCCCTTGGGCTCAACCCCAACTCAGTTCAGCTGTGGCTGAATTCAAAACAGATGCATTGGCGCCATATTGGACGATTGAGAAGCCAACGAAACAAAAGGTAGAAGAGAGAAGAGGGAAAAAAAAATCACTTAACCTCACTATCTGCAAACGCATCTCTTTGCCAGACTGTATTGCTTTATTTTTCTATTTTCCCATCCTCCTTCCCCATTCAAATCCGCAAGCCCTCTCCAAATCTCCCCCAGATTTTCAATCGCTTTCACTTGTCGTGGTGCCAGATAAACAGAATCTATTGGATCAGGCTGATTTCACGGCTGCGCCCGCGCACATGGCGGCAGCGTCTTTGGCCCACTTTCCCAGCACCCCCTCCACTTTCTCCAGTCTTCCCAATAAAACCCTCATTTGCATTTGGACGTTTGCGGTTGTTAGTTTGCACTAGTGGGAAGTACAAATACTTTTTACCAGAGCTTGGACTGGCACTCAATATCTGCGTTCGCTAGTCATGTTTACGTTATCGAGCGAGTACTTGAATTGGATACTTATTGTACTTCTCCAGAAAAATGCTTCATAGTCCAACGAATGAAAAATCTAATTTGATCAGAACGGCAGATGGTAAATGGAGTGCATTTACGTAGTGCTTAATCTATACGGTAAATGCTTTACAAAGCCTGATTTATTCGTTTATTTGAATTTGGTGAACAACTCATATTTTGGTGTAAACCATAATCCGGTACATTGAGGTAAACATAACACGCTGAGTTATGTGTGAGGAAAACGGGTGGGGAAAAAGGCGGTGAGGTGGTGGTGGTGGGGGTGGTGAATCATGAAGGACACTGCATCACAGCGTGTCTGGAACATTGCCAGGAAGCGTTGAAGGAGGACATTGAAATGAAGATGTCCGGTTTTAACTTTCCGAGTCTGTGCCTGCTCTCCATCGACACGACGACGTACGCGTTACTGATATTAACGCAACAAAGGCGGTAACTCCGAATAATACAACGTTTTACGGTGCTCTTCGTTTACTGTTAGTATATGTTGCTTTTTAAAAACCTCAATTTGTTTAATTCGTTAATTGTCAATCATCAGTCATACTCCAAGGTTATTTGCATTAGTTTAATGTTAGTGTTTCTAACACGGGAGCCGGGAGTGCTGAAGTTTTTAAGAAAACGGGGATCCTATAAGCTAAAAAAATTGACGTGATAAAGAAAAGCTGAGATCAATTTTGGATTATCTCCATATTGTTGGGTCTAAAATTTACGCTTCACCTTGAGTACATATGTTTACTTGATTGCTGTCGCTCAAAATCATTAGCTATTACATTTTTGCGACCTGGTTTATTTGAAAAAGTCAAATTTCAACATGCATTTGCCATTGTATTTATTGTAGAATAACAGATGAAAACAGTCCATTTATTATCCAAGACAATTAGGACTTGCTTAATTCAAGCAAAGTAATAGCGATGCGCTTTTATGTTAACCGGCGTTTACTTTTTTTTTTCACTCTCGCTATGATACACTTTTCACTTAAATTGTAAATCAACTAAAAACAAAGCATCCGTCATCCAAGATTGTTGGTGGTTGGTTCATTAAAACAAAACAATCGTGTGGTAATGAGGCATCACAAGCACAAGTATTAAATTGTGACCTAGCCAGCGTTAAAATCAATGACGAGACTGAAGTAGGAAGTAAGCATACAAAGTAGGAATGTGTAGATGAGTCAGATAATGTTAGGACGACGAAGAAGAGGAGGAGGAGGAGACGCAGACTTGACAGAAAGTCTGGCTGGTGTCGCCGCTATGATTCAGCACTATTTCCAAGGGAGGAGGAAGAAGGAAAAGGATGAAGGGCCTTGAGGGTGGATGGTGGCAGTGATGGAGGGGAAAAAAATGTCACCCATCTCATTAGCGCTAGCTTGCTTGGTTATGTAATCAGTGTGTGTGTGCGTGTGTGTGAATACAGTGCATACAGTGTAAACACACTTGAGTAAAACCGTTCTAATGCCAAACCCCAGCTCAGTGAGCATCGGAAGTTTGGTACACGCAAGGATTTTTTTTCAAAAGAAAATCTTAAGACATGTTTTATGTCACTACACAAACATAAAAAAAAACACACACAAAAAACAGCCATTGAACAATTTTGATCATATCGTATGTATTGTGTTCCCATTTTAACTACGTTTGTTTTTATTTATGCTGGTTTCCTTGTTCCTCGGACAAGTCAGTTTTTGATTGGCTACATTCCATTTCATGTCACAATTCACAGAGCCATACAGAGCCATGACTCGGGAGTTTTCTGGCATCCTAACACACAATTTTTTTTTTACCTAAATATTTTTACGTTTTTTGTTTACAATTGTCACTTTAGTCAAAAATCTCTGACAGCAAGGACAATTTTATGGGATAATCTTACAAATTATCAAATGTGGTAAAATCAGGACAAAAACAGCCCTATTATCTTTATGCATGCAGCAGATCTTAAATTTTAAACAACACTTTTGGCTCTTTCACTGGTATGTCTGTTAACTCATTTATTGTAGACAATACATATTGTATTTATAAGAACACACTCATGACATAATAGAATGAAATGGTTCAAGACACACTGCATCAATGAAATGATGCTCCTCGTGGTGTGCCACCCTTCAATTGTACTGCAATGCAACACAAATGCTAATTAGCGTTAGCATTAAGCTAGCCAACCGAATGTGGTTCTCCATACACAAAATGTAATTCTTTGATTTATGTTTAGTCTGGCAGTGAACTTCAGCTTGGAGTGGATTTTTGTTTTATGAATTGTTCACTATTTGCCAAACTTCTGCCTACTGTAACGAGTGTTGGGTGCGCTGCTATCTCAGATCAAAGCAAAAAAATAAGTTGAACCATAGCTCTTGAAAAACTTTTAAGATGGGTCACTTGCATCTTCAGGCACCACTGCTTGGCTTGAGAAAACAAAGATGTAATCACAGGATTTTATAACCGATTGTACTGTAGTTGTTGTTTAAATGGAAAAATGGAACTTTAGTACAATTCTTTTGAAGAGATATCAATTGGAACATTTATTTCACTGCAAGAATACATGTTTTATTGAGCATTGGTTGAGAGGATGCCCCCATCAAAGGTGTATAAAAAGAATCCAAGACCCTTTACAAACAACAATGACACCACAAATCAACGTTTGAAATAATTGCAACCACCGGTGACATAAACTGAAGTGATGTGCTTCCACCTCAAAACCTTGTGAAACAACCTCGGCATTCATCAACATACCATATGCACACAAATCTAATTAAAATACTGTACTTTTATGAGATTATTTACTGTTAAATCAGGTTTTTTTGGGTGTTGAAATAAAATCATATTAAACAAGTCATTGTTTTGCAGGAGTGTCTCTGCCCGGAAAAGGCAACCGAGCTTTAAAAATACGCTTAAAAAAACCACCAACCCCGCCCTCCCCCCAAAATAATAACAATAATAAAACACTTGGTTCCGATGATAATAATAATAATAATAATCTCAATAGAAAGTTAAGTAACTCCTTATGCTGACACGGATACTCATCCGGCATTAAAAAAAAAAAAAAAAAAAAAAAGGCACGATTCACAAAGGGGTGTGATATTTGGATGTCTGCTGAAAGAAAGCCAAAAAGTGCACCGATTGTATAAAATGAGATTTGGGAGGCCAAAATCGATGTGCACCTCATTTGGAACGTGAAAAATATGCAAGCAAAAAACCCTGTTCATGATTTATGGCCATACATACCCGTTTACAATCAGGGCTCGACAAGGCACGTCAGCGGACCGAAAACGCTGCTGTGTGAAGGGTAGGGAGGGGGAGGTCTCATGGATACCATGTATAAGTGGGCGGAAGAAGAAAACAGGTCCATGGCTTGAGAGAACACATCAGGTGAGAATAAGGCGTATAATGATAATTCCATCATAGTGTCCGTTTTGGAGGCTACAGCCACTCCACATAGTTCTCAGGGATGAGGCCCCGCTTGCCCTCCAGTTCCCCCTCCAGCCAGCCCGGCTCTCTGGACTGGGTCACTGCAGAAAGAGGGGACATGCATGGAGGAGGTGGTGGTGGGACGAGTAGGGTGTTTCGGGGTAGGGTGTTCAGGGGATGGGGGTAAGAAAAGAAGCGAGCACAGGAGAATCAAGTGAGTGTGACCAACTGCAGAGCTACGTTTTTTTTTTCTTCTCTCACCGAGAATTTCACCTGGAAGTGATTTTTCTTGAGGACACTTTGATTGAAGGCATCGCATCCAATAAGTATGACTACTTACAAAAAGCTATTAAGACGTTTGCGTCATTTGGAACAAAATTGAGACCTCATGTGAGCTAATAAATACGGCCATGGGAGTGGGCATTGTGGTCGCTATTTTAAGACATTCTTCAATGATAATTTTGATCGCTAAAAGTGTAAGGTATTTTTTAAAGGCACTTAAATTTAAGACAGCGTGTCCGAAAAGTGAATAATAAGAGCAGGTTATTTGGGCTTAGTATTATTAAAACATTTTATGGCAGTATTTTTGCTAAATTAAAAGAGGGTATCTGCTGGTATAAGAAAGTTAAATTAAAGACTTAATGACATTTTAAAATCCACTTTTCAAAGTTTAAGACCTCCCATCCCAAACATATTACCACTAGGAGTCGGGGATATTAGCCCAATATTTTAGGAAATGTAATGACAATATTTATGATAGCTGCAGATTTAAGAAAGTCAAATGCAGGACTTTTTAAGGCCACTTTGATAAAATTCAAGACCTCACATCCACTAAATATGACCACTAGGAATGAACAATATGGGATCTGTATTTTAAGAAAATTGATTTATAACACCGTATCCATCCAGTATCCACCTACATTTTTTAATCTCCACTAAATATGACCACTCAGCGTGGCAATATGGGCTCCGTATATTCAGACTTTTTCTTCCAAACTATAAAAGGTTATCTACAGGTTTAATAAAGACACACTTTAGATATTCTGAAGCCACTTTGATTCAGTTTAAGACCTTGCAATAAATATGACCATTAAGAGTGGGCATTATGGTATTAATCTTATACGTAATATTATAAGATGATTTGCAACTATGTTTTTACATCTGCGGGTTTAAGGAAGACACTACTGATCACATTCAACGCCATCCGAGTTCCTATCTTTTCATTGTGGTATTGAAATGTTGCACATGAACATGACAGGTGATTATGTCAAAGACCCGTCAAAAAATGGCTATCAAATTGATCGGAAATGCATTGTGGGATCTGCAGGACAACCTAATCCTCATTTCCTGTGAGTGTGATTAAGGCTCAGTTGGTCCTCTGCGGAGGAAATCCGAGCCTCCCATCCACCAGCCCGTGCCCTCCTCCCTCTTTCGTCTTATCTCTCTGTTCGATGGAAGATCAGATTGGGAGTTCGTTTTTCCTCCCAATCCAATATGCCGGCTGGGGCCGACCACTATTGCGTGATAACACTTACCGGCGTTGAAAATTGCGCCGACCTGGAAGGAGAGCTCAGAGTCATGCTCGGCCTCGCACGGGTACACCGCCTTGGCTTTCCTGCTGATGACACTGAAAAATGAAGGCAATCAGTGAACAGGCTGGTGGTATTTGGTAGGGGATTACCTAGTGGTTCAATTGAGACCTGAGACCTAGTACATGATCCACCAAATTCCGCACGAGAACGAGGGATGAGTATTTGACTACATTTCGTTGATTGATGACTGATTAAGTGCTCTTACGGGTGCAAGCTAACACAAAGGGTTTGAACTTGAGCAAAAAAAAACCAAAAAAAACACATACTGTATTTTTGCTCCAGTGCAAAGGGCTCTCTTGCATAAAAAATAGCATTCAAGGACAGCACAAAACTGCTGAACAGCAAACCAACTCGCTGTGTTTTTTCCACAAAAAAATAACTTACTTGAAATGTGATCATTATTGCGGAATGATTATGCCTACTCGCATTGTAGTGTGAGACGGAGTGTAAGCGCAATGTCTGCCATCGAATGGAGAACGGTGATATTACAATTTAAAACTACAGTCCTCTTTCTGCCATCTAGGGGAAGAGCATTTAATTGTTCTGCCTGTCACTAGCATTTGGCATCGTTCGATAAAGATACATCATTTATACAAAATAAATAATAATTTGGGTACAGATTCAGTTAAAATGGACAATGTACCACATTTGTGGTTGGGAATCACTGCAATCCAAGGGTATACAATCTTTGTATAAACAGGACTTTATTGAAAAATAAAACTGAATGACCTTAATGAATAAAAAAACTATCAACTGTTCGTATAAGAATTCCCCAAAAATGCAAGATTAATGTATACAATTAAATCTGAATTAAGAGGTGCAGCAATTGATGAATCAACAACTAATCAATTATCAAATTAACTGAAAATTATTTTTTATAAATTGATAAATCATGTAGATCTTTTTTTAACTTAAGTGCCCAAAACGCTTAGAATTTCAGCTTCTAAACAGTAAATACGATTTCTGTAGTCCTCCATGAAAGTGGACTGATTTATCTTTTTATTGAAAAAAAATAAAACGATCGCTTTTACTTTGGAAAACAATAATTGACATGATTGCACATTTTTCAACATGTTACGGACCAAACCAGTAACCTAATCATAAATAATTTATGTTTGTGCACCGTCAATTTGAAATAGCGTCCTGTTTTTTTTAATAAGGAATGGACATTTAAAAATGTTTTGTCTGATTCACTGATTAATTGACAAAATAATCAACAGATTAATTGATCATTAAAAATAATTGTTAGATGCAGTCCTAATCTGAATTGAACAGACTATTTTCTTTCTAGGAAACGCTTGGTACCCCTCTATACCAATTGTACCGCACCATTACAGCCCTACATATAACGCAGCGTTTAGTTAAGGTCGTACTATAGAAACTTTTTTTTTTATTTTTATTTTTTAACTATTTCATGGTTTACGTTCATGACTCTTTAAACAAACAAAAAATAGAGATATGCTAAGTAGTGCACTCCAATTTAACTTAATCACCAAGATGCAACTAACTGACAATCAACATTTTTTTCTTCTTCTCATGATTAGTATGCCATTATGCACCGGTTTACTTCTTACAATAATAGCCGGCGTATACACACTTATCCATTCACAAAACTCACCAATCTGCCGTTTATTCTGTGGAACCTATCTCACCTATCCTTGCTGAAAAACTCACCTATCCATGTTTTTTGTGCTCCTTCTGAAAGGCTTTAAGATGCCACAAGATGCCTCCAAAGCCCTGTCTAGTAGGAAAGTAGTACATTGGTGTCAAAGAAGTAGGGTTAAGTGATTCATCTCAATGACTGAGATAAGCTTTGAATGTGGGGGAGGAGCTAAGTTTAGTGTGGGTTGTTAGTGGAAATGCTATCTGTCTAATGCTATCTGTCTAATGCTATCTATCTATCAAGGCTAATGTGAGATGAGTTTGACATCAGGAGTGATCACAGTTTAAACCCAAAATATAGGCAATTCTAAACATTTTAGAGGGCTATCGATGTCTTGAGTGTTTATGCTATTTGTGGCACAGCTTGATCAAATCTGATTAGAATCCTGCTTTTGTATATCTGAGGACTTCGGATTCCCGATGATGGTTTTTTTTTTCACTTTACGATGTCGTCGATACATTTTCCGACAACATTTGTGATTGCATCATTTCAATCCTGCAGTGCATTCACATCAAAGGCCTCGAGTTGAAATAATTAAAAAAAGAGAGCTGAGAATTCAGAATCTGGCTAGCACAAAAACAGAGATAGAAGAAAGCTTTTCTTTCCATGGAAAGATTAAAAACAAAAAATATTTGGCTGTTTTGCCTGCCATCGCAAAGTGTTATCTCCAAGCCAGCAGCAATGCCAGGTAGGCGCCGAGCGCTTCCAACACACGGCGCGGTTGATAAATATTTCATACTCGTTTCCTGCAGAGCCGCAACAACAATGCGCAATGGAGGAGGATAAGATGTTTTTAAAAAAAAACAACAAAAAAAAAAAAACTGGAAAGCAACAGGCTCGCGGTCAGTGAGTTTGCAGGTTAACAATTTCTATTAGCATTTTCTACGTTTGTGGTCAGAGAAAGGGCCTGAGCCATTTACAATATCTTGCGTGGCATCTAAAACTAGTCAAATGGGCTCGTAAATTCACCGCAGTTGACTCAGAATGTCAAGAGTTTTCAGGTGCCTCTCATTTGATAAAAAAATGGCCTGAGGTTGATGCTTCTGTTGGATTCATGTTGCATGCAAATAGTGGCAAAATTACGGGTCATATTAATGAGCAAGAGTGGAAGGAAACAAGTTGTTTTTGGGTTATTATTTTTTTTTTTACCTCTCAAGTGGTTTTTCTTTGTCAGGTGTGCAGACATGCTGGCCTTCTGCTAACCAGGAGGCTGCTGCCATGGATGCTCTGCAGAATGAAATATGACAGCTTAACACCCCAATATAAAAACAAGTGCTGAGTTTGTCTTTTTTATGTCAAAAAGTGACAAAGTTTTATGAGCTACCGTTAACTGGCTAAATTATTCAGCATGGGTAGCAATTGCAAAGAACGGCGGATGCCCCGTTGTTATGGCGACAAGCATGAACCTTTCACAGTGCCTCACTGAGGCAAAGACGACCTTAACTGTGCAAGCGTGTTGTACGTTCAAACAGCATGTAGGCTGGCAACGACCCGACGGCTTGGACTCCCTCCATCGATTTGACTCCAACCACTTCCTTGGAATCAATGACCACATGTAGTCACGCTGTGCTAAACGTAAGTCACCAACATTAGATGTGTTGCTTTAGAAACGCTATAATGAACAAATCGTAGTGTTGTGTTGTGTCATATTTTTGTTTCTTTTTGCGTCAAGAACGCTGATGTAGCAAAGCAGCCCCAGACATAATAATAAAAGGTAGCTGTAGACAAAGACATCCCAATGGTATAGAGAACATACAACAGTGGCGCCTCGGTTTACGACAGAGTTTGTTCCTACGATGGCGACGTATCACAATTTTTTTAAAGGTCGCATTTTCATTGAATATCAATTCGAAATAAGGCCCCTTATGTAGAACAGTGCAAAGCACTTCATCTTCATTGTACTGCAAGCTGGTTCATCGAACCAGTAACTTGTTACTCCGGTTTTACACCTTCACAGAGAAGCACACAATTCACGTTCTTTCATTCATTCAGTCGTGTTTTTATTTTTTTTATCTATTTTTATCTGAACCAATCCTTTTTAAGTTACTGAAAATTTGTCCTATTCACAACTTCCTGGTGTATTATTGCACTTTCTATGTCCAAAACCCTGGATAATAGAGAAGTAGTGTTTTGCATGAAGATGTTATAATGTCACGTCTCAACTGTTTAACATCTTTGCAAGTTGGGGACGAGCTCAATTTAACCTGGGTTGTTCGCAAAAGGTCTGGAGAGGCTTCACCATGTATGTTTTCGCTCTTCTGAAATCAAATCATCCATAAGTCTCGTATTTTCAAGGATACTGTTTTCGGCTCATTATGGTATATTTAGGGTTAAAATGTTAAATATGAGCAATTCGTAACATTTTTTTAGAGGTTTGGTTCTTTTCTCGGTTCCTGTATTCATGTACAGCATATGTGTATTTTTAAATGTCATACCCCATTTGTACAATTATGCAATGAACTGTGCCAGTCCTCTTGGGAGACTGACATCACCTGGAATACCTTTTGCCACATTTCTCAAAATTGCAAATCAGTAACATGCGCGTCTGACGTCATCTTCTCCCTCCTTGTGTGAGTCGCATCTTTTGGCCTTTTTCTTCTTCTACCTTTCGCGTCTCGTCTTAAAAAGACAACTGGTACTTTCTGAGATGCTAAATACATTAGTAACCATAGTAACAATTTGAAACACTAATACTAACCGTCTGAAATCATACCACGGTTTATCGGTAAACCGCTTCCTCCCTAATCCAGAGCATCAGCGGCTTCAGCTGTGCTTTACATCACCCGCTGTCAGAACTGCCGATGCCTTGGGCGTGAACGTACAGGACCAGGCGGGGGGTCCATGGTAAATGGCAGGGTGGAGGCAAGGAGAGCGTGAGTAGAAGCCAGGCGTCCCTCTGTGTTCCATGCCTGCCCCAGGGCCAGCGCTAATACATCACATAATGGGCAAATTGCTGCCTAGCTGCCGCTCCCATAGAGACGCTAATCAAGGGAATTACAGGGAATGGCTGGGGAGGGGGGGTGGAGGTCGAGAGGATGCGAGGTTACTTTGTTGGCGGTGGACGGGAGAGATGGCCGCAACCAAGTGCTGAGATATTCCGCATGGCTTTCTCGTTTCGGTTTCCCCAACTTGTCCATACCCAGCAGTGGCCGCTCTGTTGGGACCCCGCTTGAGGGTGATTTATAGCTCCGCAGCGGCACTGGCCCACTGCGGGGCTGAGCTGCACCACATCGGCATGGGGTGGGGGACGGAGTGCCGCCGTGCAGCAAATCCACTCATTAACCCGGACCTTGGCGCAACCGCTGTTTGCACTCGTCACGGTCGAGAGGGTGAGATGAGGCGAAAGTCGCCAACATTCATCTATGCTGCCCGATGTAGGACGATTAAAACCATCTAAATAGATCCACGCTTAGGTTAACACCTAGCGGACACGTAGCTGCCCTAGAAACACGTTAAATGCGGCGGAGTTCAAATGGATTTATCCGGGGGAAAAAATTGCTGTCACAATTATGGCTAAGCCAAAGCGAGGAAAATTGCTCATTGCTGTTGCTCTCGTGGCAAAAAATAGCAACAAGCTTTTTCAGGGGCTCATCTGTTGCTTCCCTCCATCAGTCAGAGAGTAAAGCTTCTTCAGTAAACATAATTACATGTAGTAAATGGGGACTCTTGATATGGGTGATGTGGGGAATATTCACATGTACTCATAATACTTGGTAGATGGTAAGTGGCAGATAGCCGATGATACAATGCAAAGATTAAATATGAACGTTAATCCATTATTCAAAGAGTATATGGACAGAGCCCTGTCATGCGTGGATAGCAGAAAAATACAAACACTTGACGCCCCACTAAAAATGTTTTATTGTGCCTATTATAACACTTTGAGCGCCATTGACGTGAAATGACATCAATGGGAACCATAACGAGGAGCGCTAAAGCAATCGCTATGTTTTACGATGGGAATTAGCATACAAAAGTCTTGGGCAGCTTTGGTTTGATTATTAAACTAGGAAAGTAAAAAAAACTATGGCCAGCAGATGGCAGCATTGGGTCTTTTTTGGATGAGATCGCCATGTCTCATTGGAATACAGAAAGTCTGACAATTAGATAAAAATGTCCTTTCTTTAGGTACACATTAAATATCGCAATATCGATATCGCAATACTCAACGATATTGCATATCGCATGTTTTTCCAATATCATGCAGCCCTACTCAAGAGGTTCTCTTTTTTGAAAATGGCTGGCAATGAAAGAGTTAATAGGTCAAACATTACGTATACCACAAATTATTATCCCCAAAAGGTTATGCATCATTTCAAATTCATCATACATTTCCCTAAAAAATTGTTGACTGATGACTTAATTTTGTAGAAAATACACGTGGCAAACACTCTTTAGAACTTCCACTAACAACCCAGGCAAAAATTTGCTCCTTCCCGACATACGAATACAGTATGTTCGTCTCTCAATCAAAATGGAACAAAAGATTTGTTGATTTGGACTAACCGATATAGCGCTGTCTACTGCTCTGATGGCTGTGGTAGTAGGTCTGAATATCCACTGTATAAGATTTTTGGGATCTGGGTCATGGTACAGTCCCACAGTTGCCAGATTAGCAGTGGTTGAGAAATTCATCAGCAGACGTGGACTGCTGCTTCTCGTTAAGAAGACAGGAAACCTGCCCCGCAGCAGCCGTGGCTTTTTCATCTCGGCACGGAGCCCCAAGTAACAGGATGAGGAGGGTGATCAAGTGTCATTCCGCTCACGGGGAGGAAAGAAAAAAAGGCTAGCTATGGCATTTCTAGAAGAAAGTGGGCTAAAACCGAGAATCTGAGCTCATTGTACCAAGCGTGATGCGTTTGGGTAGTCAGGGAATATAAATTGTGAGCCACCGTGTTATGATTCGCATCAGTCTGCCCGCCAGTAACATGTGGACGGACCACTGGTGTTAGTGTAAAAGAGGTAGAAGAGGAACAATGTCAGTGTGAAACACGGGTAGCGAAACTGTGAAGCGGAAAATCCACTGAATGCTGCACTTTGAACCTGGACACCTCAAATATCTTGGATCAGATATTGTGTCAAAATCAATAGATGATGGGAGGTGACCGAAAAAAAAGCTCAATTGAGTGTGTGTCTGAGAAACCAAATTTAAGACCTTATTGAGGCCATCCTTAATCGGAATTAAAATGCACATGGATATTTGACATATTAATTGCTTTCAAACAAATAGTTCAGCCTCTCTAGTGCCTGGCCAGTAAACAAGTATGAAATTACACAACCAAGTAATATTTTGGAAGCTGCCTATTTCCAAAAATGTGTCCAAGAAGCAAAAATTTCATTTTGCCAACTTGAGATGTCCAAAATTGGTTAATTTAATTATTGCATCCTCGCATCGAGTTTCTCCGCCCATGAATTGTAACCTAAGATGGGTGAAGAGTTCCCATTTTCAAGCCTCACACAGAAACACTTTCATGTCAAAATTAAAAGGTAAGCATAGCTGCAGTGTTATTGGTGGCACGAATTGGCATTTGTTACTGACTGGAGATGGAAAGGCCGAAAAATTTTATATAAAGATTATGGAGACTAAAATGATCACTGTTATCAGCATCATCCCAATATTGCTAAAATCAATGTGTGTAAAAATTTGGGGCGTTCATATTTTGAGTATAAATTCATTAAATCAGCACCTTTATTCACTTATTTTTATTGGTAAACCGTGAACCCACTTCATCTCTCGTTCTGGTAAGCAGCAGACATTTTCTTGTTCTACAAAGTTGTTGACATGGAATTGTATTTCCGTAGTTGTGATAGTTAATGTTTTCTAATCACAAAATAGCGCTCATTCCTAACCGTTAGACTAAAATGCGAATCATATTCACAATTTGTCGAATTTGAAACGAAGTTAAAGGATCCGCACGGACCCCACTGCGGGAATTCATTACATTCACCCTAACGTGCACTGTTGCAGTTCATCCCAAATATTTTGTTTTATCTAGGGATTTAGGTCAGGGCTCTCACATTCTTCTATATCAAACAGCAAGCTCTGCAGGCAACGATCCTGATCATTTGAATCTGGTGTGTTGGAGGAGGGAGAGATGGAAAACAGGCAGGACAGCGGCCCGCGGGGACCCGAGTTTGACACATGTCTTCTATATGGAGCGGGGACAGTGTTCCCCAAGTTAAGTCAGAAGAATAAACGGCATACAAATATTCCTGTATTGTGAAGAATTTAAACTCTGGGGGGCTAACTGATTGTGATCTTGTTAAGGATATTAATCCCTTCCAAATTGAAAAAATTTGGTGGAGTGTCGACAATGAACCTCATTGAATTCAGAAGACCAGGCGAGATAAGATAAAAAAAAAAAAAAAACATCTTTAATCACTCCCCCAGTGGGAAAATTGACAAGATCTGATTTTTTTTCCCCAGATGAATGACAACTGAGGGTGAATAATTGAGGAGACAATCATGCAAATGTCAAAAAAATAAAAAATAAAAAATAAAAATTCAATGCATGGTACTGAGTCAGGCTGTGCCTGTACACAACCATGCAGATTCCTGTGCAGCACTAAATTATCTTGCTTTCCAGAGTCACCTTCATGTAGATAAGACATTTATAAGGGCACGTATTGCACCTCTTTTTTGGATCAGGCTGAAGCTGAAGCTGCTGAAGCTTCGAGTTCCAGCACCACGGGCGTTGCCCTCTGCTAACAGATCGCCATCTCGCCCGTGCTTCAATTTATGAGCGAACAAAGTCAGGGTGACACCCGGTGACATACGGCGGAAGTCTTCATAAAGGGACAGGGCTTGTGGCTATGAAGGGGTAAGCAAGATGAATATCTGGCCAATGTCAACACGATTTACACGGCCCACGCGCGGCCACCTGTCCGACGAGCAAATAAGAGAGAAGATTTACGATGATCTCCCGGCTTGCTTGCCTTCAATCCTTCCAAAACCACGTCACGTATTTGGAAAATGCGGGGCCAAAAAATAAAACAGTCACAGACGGGCCAACATTGGGAAAACACGACAAAACACGATAAAACAGATTTTCTGTGTGTTTTGGGAGAAAAGGGAAAAAAGTACTATGGAGAAAAACGCTTTTTATTGAACAGTAACAATTTAGCCAAATGTGAGGATTTCCTGATAGTTGGATGCCCCACCACCCCGCCCCTTCTCCCCAGCCACCCCTGTCCCACCAACGCTACTGTCTACTATGCAAAATCGGGGGACACGTATCGCATAAGAATAGCATAATAAGAACTTGTGGAAGAACTCCAGCATATCTTGCAAGGCAGACACGCAAGCAGAGAGGGGTCAGAATGAAAGAGGAAGCGCATAATCTCCCCCTCTGTCAGGCACTGATGGGAGTCGGCGAAGGGCTAGCGAGTAAAAGATTTCAAGGTGAATTCATAGACATGACACAGCAGAAGAAGAAGGATGTGAAGCGTGAACTCACAATTCATCCGTCGCATCGACATTCAGGACGACATTCACGGGCCCGTGGAAGTGTGTCTTTGTGCGGACGTGTGTGTGTGTGTGTGTGTGTGTGTGAGTCCGGGGGGGCGGGGGTGGTTGGTCGGGGCGGTTTGTCGTGCTGACTCACCTGGAGTTGCTGCTGTCCGAGGAGAGGCTGACGTTGAGAGGTAAACGCTCGCTTCTCTCTGGCGGGGTCGTCTCTGAGGCCGAGGCGGACGAGGACTGCGACGACACCGACTCGTTGCTTCCCATCGACGTCTCGTCTGTGGCAAGGTTGGAGGTGTCGCAGGCTGATGATGACACATATGATCATTAAAAATATGTTTTCTTAATTAACAGTCCTGCAGAGTATTTTCGGGGTAATGGTTTTACAGCTTGTGCCCCTGATATGAAAGCTGAATAATTTATCAATATGTATGGGAAAAGTACATCAAAAGGCAATGTAATGAATAAGCCTTGTGTCAGCAGTGAGAGCAACACTGGGAATAATAATGCATTTCATCTCAGGAAACCGAACAATTATGTACAGATTTTATGGCTATTGATTTATAACATGGGCAGCACAATGGCCTAGTGTAGTGTTCCTTTAGCTTTATTAAGCCCAGGCATTTATTTTACATTAGATAAATCTCGAGGTGCAATAACAACAGAAATGTCACAAAACGTAGATAAAATTTCAGTGTTTCCCACAGATTTGAAATCTACGTGGGTGGGTGGACACCGGCGGGGGTGGGGCAATTTTGTTATTTTATTTAGTTTGTTATTTTATTCTTCATATCGTGCATTCTAGTGAATTTGAGTAAAAATTGTCACCACAATGTTAACGTTACATGAGGTATCTACGGTCGCGACCCGTTTTTTTTTTTTTTTTTTATATGTATTTTTATTAAATTCTCTTGAAAACTTCTTGGGTGGCCGTCTGTTTACTTGGGTGGCCCGCGCAAGTATTAACAATACGTTCCCCGCCTCAAATCGGCAATTTAGACAGAAGACATGACAGGTGTAACTGTCCACTCAAGCATGTAAACGGGTCATTATGAATGTCTGAGAAACCAGAATTTTGAATTTAACCCAAATATTGACTGCATTTAAACAGTCTGTGTGTTCAGCACTTCATCAACAAGCCACCCAATTGCCAAGTCAATTGTCAAATCTGATGTACTGTATGGATGTGGCATATGCAACAGATAAATTGCTAAACACAAATGGCAGATATTTACCCTTAACTGTCGAGTCACGTATGGAGAAACCCTGCTATTATATATAGTACTGTGCTGTGCTGTGCTGTGCTGTTTTTGTATGTTGTTTTTATTTGAAGCGGTCCTTGAGTCTGGATAAAAAATTGATTGACTGATTGAGTACCAGTTAAAAGTGTGGAAACACCCTCTAGTTTAGTGTCTTTTCAGTATTGAAACATTTCCGGAATTGTAGATTAATACTTAAGTCATCGACATTATGAAGAAATATTGATGGAATTATTTTGGTAAACAAAAAAAGATGTTAGTCAAAAGAGAATGTTTTATTATTTCGATTCTTCAAAGTAGGCACCTTTTACCCAGATAACATCTTGGTATTTTCTCAGTCAAATTTATGATGTGGATGATCCTTTATGACCTGTAATGACTGAGTTCACAGCTGTACATTATCAAGAGTTAATAGCTTGAATTTCTTGATCTCTTAATGTGTTTGTGAGACCATTTGGATTTGAAGGTGTTTCCAAACTTTTGACTTGTAAATTAGAGCTACTGTTCCATCACAATACTGTAAACTTCAGAACCGCTCACTCACATATTTTGAGAAATGGGTAGTTTACAAACAATTGACTTGGAAGTGTAATTTCTATAATTTTCAAATAATAGAAGACACGTGATAAAAAGTCATTTTTCTATTCTGTCCCCTTTAAACCAAAAGGCAATGTTCAATGTATAACTGAGTTAGCTGTGATATCACAACTGTATATTTACAACCAGAGAGATTTATATTATTTAGATGACCTGTATCTGAAAGTGGGATTAACAAAAATGCTGGCGAAAGCGTCGTCATGGCCCGACGACAAACTCGGATTGACCTCGGCAACCTGTTCCCGTTTGTCACATAAACATGACGTAATGCAAGCCAACAAGTGTGTGAAGTCAGAATTATCGGACACATGTAGTATTACAGTCACACAGACTCAGACTCTCGTTTTATCCGTCTTAAATTTCCTTCAACCAGCCAACGGATGAGACAACGTAGACTAAATCCATTATCAGGGGCTGCTTAAAAAGCTTAAAAAGGGATTTACAGCAGCCAGCCCAGATATTAAAATTTGCCTATGTGAAGATTTAGATGGGTTCAGTCCACTTTAATAAATGCACAGAAACTAAGAACACCCCAAAAAAGAGATGATGTGGTGTAATGTATCATACATAAAAATGTTTTAATTAACTAGACTAGGGAGCGTCTGCAGTTTGGTCATTAATGCATTTTTAAAAATGGCAACCTGTCAGCAAAACGTAAGCGTACATCTCCCACAGTGTTCTATACGGTTGTGTCGTCAATAATGAATGGGATCGAATCAGTGTGTCCATACTGCGCCAAATCTAAAGTGTACTTTTCAACACTGAGCAGAATACACATTTCATCGTTTTGATCTTTGAATAAAAATATTTAAGCATAGCAATTTGTGAGTTTAGAACCAGGTACATTTAAATGTGCTCAAAATATATCATATGAACTTAAATATCTTCAGACGCTGGTTACTTCCTCACTGCAGTAACTAAAAATGTATCCATTTTGCCTTTGATATGAGGTCTAAATGTGTTTTTCTCGATTTTTCCTCCAGCCGTTGTGCCTCCCACGCCTCTTTGCCGATCACTAGTATGGTACGGGCCCTTGTTTCATGACATGACTAGCCTAGCAAATATGTTCTAACCGAGTTTTCGTTTTTTGCTTGATCTGGATTCAAATAAATAGTTTTCCCTCATCCAGAAATGACTGCATCCAGATACAAAAAGCATCAACATGCCTCTGGCATTATGCTACAAATCAATGTGGTGTCATGCAGACTACTGCATGTCAAATGCAGTGATCCTCAAAACGAATCAAAATGAACTGCAGTGATTGGTGCGCTCGACCATCTGCAGTCGTTCAAATTTTGTGTGTGTGGATAGACGTTAGATGAAGACGATAAGACGGGTGGCATCTCCTACCGGTCTGAATGTCCATAACTTGTGGGTTGTAGACAGCCAGTGGACGGCTCTGTCGATTCAGCTTCTTGGACTGCCTCGTGGGTGCGGAGAAGACCTCGGCGGCGGGTGAGAGGGGGCACGACTCAGGAGCATCTGTAAAGATCTGAATACACAATGCAAAGATGAGCTGAAAACAAGTCACTAGCAAGAGTTTCTGTAGCAATAACCCTGCGCATCTATGCATGTTGTGTTGTCAAAAAATGCCCAATACAATGCTTCATTCTCAAAAAAATACACTGAGGGAAGGTCAGTCGAAATGCATAACCAAACACACATGATAGAAGTTATTAAAAAGTTGTGCATTTTATTGAGTGAAATTTAAATGCAATCCTCTGCACTTCAACCACAATGTAGCCACAAATTTGAAAAAATATAAATTCATGTGATTCTTCTGGACTGGGAAAAGACAAATACATTTGTCAATTTTTTTTTTTAATTTGAATTTTTATAGCTACATTTTTCCTCTAAAATATCTGAATTTGTTATAGTAACATTACTACTGTTTTTCCCTCAATTATAGGAAACATTTTCATTCCTATGGCATTTAGGCATACATATGATATTCATGTTTAGTTGGCGTAACGAGGGGGTCCTTGGCAAAATGTCTCCCCTGTCAGGAGTCCCTGGTACCAAAACATTTTTTTTTCCATTTGATGACATTAAAAGAGCTCTCAAAAGATTGTAGACCTGCATAAGGCTGGAATGACTTACAAAGCCATCAGCAAAAGACTTGGTGAGAAGGTGACAACTATTGGAAGTGGCACTACTATTCCAAAATGGAAGACATACAAATTGACCATCAATTTCCCTCAGCGTGGGGCTCCATGTGAGATTTTATCTTGGGGAGTGAGGATGATCAGGCAAAAGGTAAGCGAGCAGCCTCAAAGTATATGGCACTTGTTAATGATTTAGTGTCAACTGGGACCTCAGTAACCAAGAAAACAGTTGGTAACGCACTGCTCAAGGGGGCAGCACCTAAGTGTGCCAGAGAGGAGGATGTGGTCAGATGGAACCAACGTTGAGCTACATCCAATTTCCAGGAGGCTCGAATGCAGCACATGATGCAAATTCTGGATTTTTTTTTTTTTTCTTTTAGACTTTTGCTCACATTGCAGGCTGAAGCATTCGTTATTGAATAATGCATGAATCTCCAGGCATATGCAGTAGGTGCATATCTATAGTGAAGCACAATTTGATGATGATCCTTGGAGCCAAGAGACATCCTAGTTGAAAAATAAAGCCCCCCCGCCCTAAAATGTAACTTAAGTTAGTATCTTTAGGGAAACTCGCCGTGGTCTCTGATAGAATAAAACAGGTTCCCGATTCAAAGAGGTTTTGTCCTGAGTAGTGTTTACATAGAGACATCAAAAGTGAAGTTTAAAGAGAATAGGTGTGCCGCGGAGAGAGGAAGCCTCGCAACAGAGCCTGCGAGAGGATCACAGAGATGAGGAGGATGGTGCTGTGAGGAATATGTGGGGGTAGGGGGAGGGGAGAGAGTGGCAGAGAAAACGTGTGTGTGAACAGGCGAGGCAGACGCACAGGGGGCTGGCATGAGAAAGTTTGTTGGAGCAAGACAGTGAGAGAGAGAGAGAGCGAGAGCGAGAGCGAGAGAGAGCGAGAGCGAGAGCGAGAGCGAGAGCGAGAGCGAGAGCGAGAGAGAGCGAGAGCGAGAGCGAGAGAGAGAGAGAGAGAGAGAGAGAGAGAGAGAGAGAGAGAGAGAGAGAGAGAGAGAGAGAGAGAGAGAGAGACAGAGACAGAGACACAGAGAGAGAGAGAGACAGAGAGAGACAGAGCGAGAGAGAGACAGAGAGAGAGAGAGAGAGAGGCAGAGAGAGAGAGAGAGACAGAGACAGACAGAGAGAGGGAAAAAAAGTGAGAAATCTGATATGGCTGAGATTTTGGGCTGCCTCTCTCTGGGCAGATGGAGGTGAATGTAAAACGCGGCTGCTCTGCTATCGCAGGGTATTGACAGTCTGAAGTTGGACTCTGGCTGTGTGGAAAGTTTCTGTCTGTCAGTCGCTCGGTCGGTCGGTCGGTCGGTCCAAACCTCCACGCTCCAACTTCCAAAAGGCACTCGGCGCATTGTAACCAGAGTTGGCACGACACAGTGTTATTGATTGTGGATCATTAAGAGTTTTGTCAATCAATGTCAAATCAACAAGATTACTGTATTTGAATGTTTTTATTTACGCAACTGTACAGCTTTTTCCAAGCAATTGACCCCCACCAGCACAAGATCAATAATAGGCTGTATTAATAGTTATAATAAGAATGGTAAATGGGCTGTCACTTATATAGTGCTTTTCTACCATGGGTACTCAAAGCGCTTTACACTGTACCTCATCTACCTAATGATGACACAGCATCAGGACCGGCACGCACCGACATGGTCACAATGGCCGGGGATCGATCCCACAACCTCCGGGTTGGGAAACGACCACTCTACCACTGAGCCATGCCGCCCTACAATTTTAATAATAAAAACTCAACTTACAATGTCACCCTTAAAAAGAAATAGCCTTGAGATGCACATACTGTACATATGTGGTGAAGACTATGTATTTTTCAGTAACTACCGAGGCTAAACTTCTCATTCAATAGCATGCAAATGTGTCCAAACTTTTTTAAAAAAAACTTAGCTTGACATGTATCACTTCATCATACAGTGGTTCCTTGACCTCGGGTTCTAAACAATCTTCCAATTTAGACAGAGCTTTGGTGGCATTTTAGAAAGAGGACAAAAAAACGTGAAGAGGTGAGTTTCTGGGGATAGGATCCACAGAAAAAAAAAGTTAATATTTGAATTTTAAAAGTGAACCGCACATATGCACGGGATTTAGTTTTTTGAGAATTAAAAGGGACTATTGGTAAATTATTTGAATAAGTATTAGTGTGAACAAGAAAAAAATATTTCTAAAATTGTTATTAACCTTAAACATTTTCCAATAATATTTGTCATGTTTTTTTAAAAAATGAATGCAATTTTGCTATGAATTTCCTTAAATAAAATACTTACTCAGCTCAACCTTTCTCACCTTAAGAACAGTAAACAAATACCTTTGGTTAAGGTGTTTCTATTTTTAACAGCATCAGAATTCACCATTATTTCACTGTAGGTTTGTGAAGAGGCTGATTTCTCCTTACATCTTCCATTTATTGAGGCCGAGGGGAAAAAAAGAAAAAGAAGAAAAAGACACACGCGCACACACACAACACTAAAAGCTCTTAGTTGGCATACCGTCTGATCTAAGCGCGGCTCCAAAAAGATTAGAAAACTAATCTCAAACCTTTCCTCTCCCCTCCTTTGAGGTTCCACACGAGTAACAATGAATCGAGAGATTAGGCGTTCAAATGAACACGTAACCATATTACATGTTTAAATCAGTGTTCAATATCTGGGATTCAGACTGACGTTTACGGCTGCCAAGAGTGGGGGAGGGGGGAAACACCCTTGAGTGAGGGTTTGGATGCTTGCATTTCATTTCTTCTTAATTAAGGGTTGAGCTAGCTAGCTTGCTAGCTGGCTCGTAGGTGACGAGACTGGCGAGGTTTCTAACCACGGGCGAGAGAAAATTAGCAATGAAATGATCCGTCAACAAGTTAGAAAGCGAGAATCTGGAGAACCCTTGGGTCACACCTACTCGGGAACATTTATTTGCCATTTATAAGAATCTTAAGCAATACAGTGAACCCCCATTGAATACCAACCTAATATACCCTGGATTTTTTTGTGTAATGTCGATCACGATGTCCCCTGGGGGCTCTGATTGTCTGCCGGTGACATGACACATTCTCAGACCTTTTCAGTTTTGTTTTATGTAGGGATGCACCGAAACAGTACGTATAAACTTGTATGCAGGCAAAAGAAATGCTCTGACACTAGGTTACTGACACAAGCCGGACACATACGTAGCTTCCAGGCAGGTGGAGAATAGTACAGTTTATTGGAACCTGTCGAACTCCTTTTTGTCAAAATAAGTTTAAAAATGTATGTCTGCATGTTTAAAGTATGCGGGAGTGATAAAACTATATAACAATATGTTTTGGAATATGGTCTCTCAATATCAAGGATTTCACCTATTTAAGCATGGCAACTCCGGTCCTCGAGGGCCGCTATCCTGCATGTTTTAGATGTTTCCCTCCTCCAGCACACCTGATTAGAATGATTAGCTCATCAGCAAGCATCCCAGATGCCTGATAATGATTCTGATCATTTGAATCAGGTGTGTTGGAGGAGGGAACCATCTATAGCATGCAGGATAGCAGCCCTCAAGAACCACAGTTGTGTCAAATG